>NC_056725.1:1105857399-1105861932 GCF_019279795.1 Protopterus annectens | reverse complement strand
GTTTAATATATAAAATGTAGGCTTTATATTTGTATTTATATATATAATAATAGTGGTGATATTATTGAGATTTTAAACAATTTGGGGTCGAAGTTCTTTGACAGATTTTATTACACAACTGGTTTCAGGTCATTGTGCATCAGTTTTTTGTATTTTTAGTTGATAGGTATACTTTTTTGTTTTGTATACCTTTAAGAAGATGTTGAAGGTTTTAGTTTTATTAATCTTAATTAATTGAATTATTGTTTAATTTTTGCGCCTTTTCTTGTAAAAAAAGATAAGTGTTGTATAATGTTTTTTATTCTGAGGAAGGCTGCCGTAGTGAGAGCAGAAAAGCGCTTAAATAAATCTGTTCATATACTTGTTCATCTACCTGGTGTTCCTGTGTCGACTACTGTGGATTCTTTTTGTGTTTTTATATATATATATATATATATATATATATATATATATATATATATATATACATATATGTTTACATATATATGTATATATATATATATATATATATATATATATATATATATATATATATATATATCTCTCTATATATATATATATATATATATATATATATATATATATATATATACCTATGTCGTATATACTTACATAGATATATATATCTGTGTACACATATGTAACTTGCTGTGTCTATGTAGACTTTTAGGTGTAGACTCATATATGTGTCGATGTAGGCATTTGCATGTATATATGTTCATATGTATGAATATATATGTATATAGTTTTAGAAAAAAAAAATATATATATATATATATATATATATATATATATATATATATATATATATATATATATATATATATATATATATATATATATATATATATATATATATATATATATATATATATATATATATATATATATATATATATATATATATATAAATATATAGATATGTAGTATCCATTTAGATAATATATTTACACCTAGATGTTGGTATACATTCTCTGTACTGTTGCATGACTAGACTGGATGATATGTTTCTGAAAAGATTTGATTTGTTTGTATCTGGCGTGGCTTACTGGTAAATCACTTTGTGTATGGTGTGCAGGGTCCTGGGTTTGAGCCTTCCAGGAGCTGTTTATTTTGTTGCTGGGCTGAACACAACCCATTGGATACTGAGTGATTAAGGCACTTTTGAGCAGTTGTAAGTGGGCTTAAGTCTGTTTGCACAGGGGTAAGCACTGCTCACACAGGTTAAGCAATTTAGAAGCTAAGTGTAAGACACTGTAACTGGAAGTGAGCAGTGCTTATGTCCACGCAAATCCGCTTGTAACTGCTTTAAAGTGCCTTAATCACTCTGTATCCAATGGCCCATGTTCTGCCCAGAAACAAAATAAACAGCTGCTACAAGGCTTGAACCCAGGGTGCTGTAAACCATAGAGAAAGTGATTTACCACTAAGCTATGACAATTATGAATAAATCTGATGTTATCATAAACATATTCAGCACAATCATTCAACAGTACAGGAAATGTAGTAATATCATACCACACAACCTCTTAATGCAAGAATTTTGGACAAAGTGTGCCAAAATGTGGGTACAAATAGGGATATATGTCAATTGTTGTTCTCATACACTTAAAACATTGCTAGTTAAACAGTTATATGTATGAAAACACACAGTTTGAAGGAGTTGAAGTCTGAAACACAAAGATGTTGTCAGTAGTTACTGACTTCAATCCTGAGATCATCCATGTCAATTGCCAAGAGAATGAGGTACAGGCCACAATTATGAGCCAAACATGCATGGACATATGGACAAATATATATCTGTAAATGTAGACAGACAGCTATATGTATATATATATATATATATATATGTATGACTCACAAATAATCATATAACATCAATTGTATATAGGTAGATAGATAAATATGTTCATATGTATATATATATATATATATATATATATTTTTTTTTTTTTTTTATGGGATTTATATATATAATTATGTAGATATACACATATATATGTGTATGTATATATATATATATATATATATATATATATATATATATATATATACAGATAGAAATGTGTATAGCATGTCCACATGGGAACAACACCCTGAATCACTCACTACAACATAACAGACCATATGCATTGTTAATGGGGATGGGCTCACAAATGAGGGATACCTGGTAATTACTGCTATGTTGCCCCCCTCCACATCCCTAACAGATATGCTGTGAGATCCAATATCCAGCACATGTAGTTCCTGACTCCAGCACCCTCCACAACACAGCTACAATGCTTTAACAGTAAGCAAATTCAACTGTAAACTGTCAGGGCAATATCTGTAACATATCAAGCAGATATGTAATTCTACCGTAGGGAATGTACAATGTGGAAGGAGTACACATTACAATGGTGCACATATGCACACACATCTATACATTGACAAATATATTCAGGTATATATGCATACATATACATATATATATATATATATATATATATATATATATATATATATATATATATATATATATATATACACACACACACACACACACACACACACACACACACATATGATAAATATGTAATGAGGGATAAGTACAGTGGGACAATTACCCTCTTTCTACTGGATTAAAAGCCCTTAGTGATGAGATGTGCCACATAGCCTGGTATTACAGATGTGCTCCCTGGAGTGTTGAACCAGGTCCCATTTACTGCACAGATATTGATGTTCCCCAATTGTAGGTGTGCCTCAAGAGAGTGCCATTTTAGGTGTAAATGTCTAGCATTGAGTAGCCTTACCTTCAGTTTTGCATGCTTGTATTTGTTATGGTGGTTGTTTTGTCCTTTGAATTGTGCCTACATAAGGCACTATGGGGGTCCCAAGAGCTGTAGCCAGTAACCTGAATCCCAGGGGCAACAGTTGCAGACCACCTCTGACAAAGCATTGTGGTTTGTCAATCATGTCTTCCCAGGTAGACAGATACTGGATCCTTTTTGAATGACATCAGTAGCTTAGCCACTTGGAGTCATTGCTGTGTATATGTATATGTGTGAGTGTTTATATGTATATGTTTACCGTATGTCCAGAACATGGAATGGAGTCCTACCTCAGCACCAATAGTCCCAATCCCTTAGTGCAAGGGGATGTCATGGATGTATTGCAGGTATACATGTAGACTTTTGATATTGTCATAGGGGTATCTTAACAGACATGTTGGGTGTGGGAGGTCACATCTGCTGTAGACATGTGCACCATTGGCTACGGACAGGCATCCTGAGGGCATCATAGTACAGTACCACTGCTAGCACAGTAATAATCCTGTGGACTACAGGATTATTACTGTGCTAGCACAGTAATAATCATGTGGACTACAGCAGGGATATATGGACAGTCTGGCACTCTGTGGTCAGTCTAGAAGTCTACACATGTCCTCTTCATGTGAGACATGTGGACCATGCCTTCCAATGTGGATGTTACTAGTCATGTATATGGGTATATCACAACACTACTGGAGTACATTTGCCCCACAGTGTATGCATGCACACAAACCAGTCTGTCCTGACACATATTACCTGGTGGTTCTGAGTACACATGGCCACATACTACCCAGCAGATAGTGACATACATCTGTACAGCATACCACTGCTATGTCAGAAATACACATCATTTATGCTGGCCTGGCTGCAGTATGTCTTGCAAGTAACTGGACATAATAGCACACTGGGTAATTACAGTAGGCTGCTAGGCATGTCACAAAGCACTGGCCAAACCATAGGCAGACTGCTACAACACTGGAATACATATTGTATGGGGGAATGCACATGTACCTGTGATTATAACGGGCTCGACACACAGGTCACAGCACAGCATAGCGGACACCTGTGAGAAAATGCATACCCACATCCAATGTCAGTGCTGACACAGGCACATATGATACACAAGCTTAACACAGGAGCAGCATGTAACATCAGATAGAACAGGACAGAGAACAATGGCATTTACCACAGTCTGTACAGAGCCCATGGTTCATAAGCGCAATACACATACAGTCATCAATCTTCCTAACTCAGGGGTTTGCAACCTGCAGCTCTGGAGCCATATGTGTCTCTTCAGTCCTGCTGTAATGGCTCCTTGTACTTCTGAGGATTAATGGACTCTCTACCACACAACACACACACACACACACACACACACACACACACACACACACACACACACACACACACACACACACACATCAAGCAATCACAACACAGGAACAAAATTATGGGCACATGTTAGGTATTGTTTTATACACTTAGTTATATTATATTTAGTATAACTATATATGAAACCATGTATGCTCTGCTATCTTCATTGCAGGAGTCATATAGCTGTTGTGCCTCCAGATGAATTTAGTTTGGTGGGTGAGGGGTCAGGAATGGATCTTTGGATAGTGAAGGCTCCAGACCCTTGCCCAGTGTATACAGACCACAGTACTGTACGCAAAAAAACAGAGTTTCCAAGTAATGTCCTAAGAAACAGCCCCTACTACACACA
>NC_056725.1:1105842399-1105852399 GCF_019279795.1 Protopterus annectens | reverse complement strand
GTTTTGTCAGGGTATTACACTTTTATTCCCATACTAACAATATGAGACTCTTCCTGACATCTTCTCAATAGTATGCAGTACTTGTCTTGAACAATACAGGTTTTATACTAGCAATTACTTTACTACTACTTTTATTTTTATTTCCTATGACAGTAAAAGCATGAGTATTACTAACCTGCCTCACTTCGCAATTGCACCAGGTGGCAGATGTGGGTCTCCTGGTTCGTGGACCACTCCACTGCTGCTGTGGAGGACATAAGAGGAATATTTAGCCATACCTAGCCATCATATACCTGAGCTGTCAATTATTAAACAGGTAGTGGACTGATACTTACACACAGCTGGGACATCCCCTGATGCTCTAGCCTCTTGCAGCCACTCCTCCAAGAGGTCCCTCTTCCACCACTTCAGGTCGGCATAGTGGTACATGACCTGCTCACCAGTCCGGGGTATGCCAGTGGCACTGGTGAGGTCGCAGGTGAGATGGTCCCACACCTCCGCCTTATATTGGGTGCACTGGTACTGGCCCTGCAGCAGTCTCTGTGCATGGTCTTTAACTAGGAGTCCAGCCATGACCTTGGACTCCTGGATGTACCAGCGCTGCACCCGGAAGTGCACTCCTTCTCCCCTTACTGCCATAGTGCTTGCAAGGGGAAGCTACAACCAATTATGAGCTATATTCCTGCCTCTTGGGTTTATGTAGGGCCAATTCCCCACACTTTTCCGTGATTGACCAGTTTTGAAAAGGCTAAGCTATGGGCAAACCTGCTTACCTAAGGTTGGCATTCTTTAAAGGGGTATACCATTGGGCACAAAGAGTTAGCTGGTGTACACATTGTTCAAACCTCCTAAGCTGGCCTGTGCAATGCTTGGTGTTGCCCACAGTAGACATTCATTATAATGCCTTTTTGGCATTGTGTTATTATTCATTACACCTCTTTTACCAGTACACCTCACTTCTGGGCTTACTGCTGTACTCCAGTTCACATATTTATGTTATGTAGTAAGTTATGGCACATATATATATGACTGTATACTGATTCCTTTCACAGGTTCAGTTTGGTTATACTATGGTGAGGACATGTTTACTACTACCTCATTCTTCTGTACTTCTGTGATGGCTTGCTGGATAGCTACTGTAACTATGTTGTATAGGGTCCTAGGTTTGTAACCTACATGGCTGTTTATTTTGTTGATGGGCAGACAAAGGCCCATTGGATACAGAGTGATTAAGGCCCTTTAAAGCAGTTGTAAGCAGGTTTGCATGGTGGTAAGCACTGGTTATTTCAGGTTATAGTTTCTTACACTCAGTTAGCTTCTACTTTGTTTAATCTATGTAGGCAATGCTTATCCTCATGCCAACTCACTTAAACACTCTTACTAGTGCTTACATATGGTTACTACTGCTTATCTCTGCTTATACCTGCGTACTACTGCCTTATTCATTATGACACTGACTCTTCACATATGCAGTTCCTGCAGTACTTCAGTTCATAAATATATTTTATTTAGTGGGTTTTGCAATAAAAATATTGGTTATACCATGCTTTGCCATGTAAAATTTTTTTATTTTTAAAATTTTTTTTATTTAACATTTGTTGACCGGGAAAGTCCGACTAGGTTCCACAGAGCCTGTTTTCAACAGAGACCCGGGGAGAAATGCTCCAGATGCATGTCTTTGGAATGTGGGAGGAAACTGGAGTACCTGGAGGAAACTCACGCGAACACAAGGAGAACATGCAAACTCCACACAGAAGGCATCCCAGCCGAGAATCGAACCGGAGAACCTCTTGCTGTGAGGTGACAATGTTAACCGCTGCACCACTGTGCCGCCCTGTAATAAAAATAGACTGTGCTGCAGTGGGACTCGAACCGGGAATGCCTGCGCGTTAGGCAAATGCGCTGCCCACTACACTATTACTGTTCTGCTTCATTTGCATATATCTTCCTTGTTATCCTCTTTAGCCTTTTAAGCTGCTTTAAGCGTAGCTAAGCAATGGGCACACCAACACACCTATGGTTAGCTGTACTTGGAGTTTTTAAAAAAAAATAAAGGGGTTTCTTCTTTTGATTTGTATGTCCTGTTGCTGATGTACACATGAGGGACTGTTGGTGGGGATATGCGGACACCTATGTGTGGTCTCGTTCATTTATTTCCACTTTGTGCTGTTCTACATTGCAGGAGCATGTTTATTCTGAGAGCTCTGCTCTCAGATATGCCCCCTGCACTCGTACATACTCCGTGTAAGCCTAGGAGGTCGGGCAGCGTGCCTCCAGTAATATGCATGGTGCGCTGCCGTCCTCCTCCTACATGGGCACTTCCGTGTAGGACTAAGCTAGTCCTGCATGGAAGATTAGTGAATCCGGGGACAAATCTGCTGAAATATTTAAAACTGAACAAAGCACAAATTGTCTTCCTTCAAGAAACTCATTTCAAAACAAATGACAATTACAACTGGAATACTAAGGAATATATGATATTGACGCAATCCACTTATAAGGCAAAGACAAAAGGGATAACAATTTTATGGAAAACAAATGTAATTAACCCAGAAATCATTTATAAGTATGAAGATAAAGACGGCCATATGGCATTAGTAATAGTTAAATATAATAACAGAATATGGGAACAGGAACTGATAAAAACACTTAGATTTCATTTTTAATAATTATAAAATTAAATTAATATTAGGAGGAGATTTTAACTGTATATCTGATATTTCTGAAACTACAAATAAAAGACCGTTGTGTGTATCTGCTGTATCAAAAGCTTTAAACAAGTGGGTAAAATAATTTCATCTTGTAGATGCTTTCAAATTTAAAGAAGATAAATCTTTGTTGTTTTCCCATCAAGATCACAGATTTGGTACCCAAACTAGAATAGACAAAATATTTGCTGCCCATGACTTACACTCTAAAATCATTAATTTCTCAATTACTCCCTGCCCCTTTTCAGACCACAATTCATTGACACTAAAACTTCAAAATAGGTACACAGCATTAATCTTTAATTCCAGAATTCTAGCATATGTAACTAAAATTAAAGAGTTCAAACCATGGTTATTATCTGAATTACAGTTTTTAGATATTAATTACACCACATAGATAAAATAATGATTTGGGACTCATTAAAAGGTTACATATATGGTAAAACCCTAACTCTGTATAAACAAAAAATCAGAGAATGGGATTCTGAATTATTAGATCTACAATGCAAACTTTTATCAGTAAAAGCTGAAAAAAAATCAAAATCATTTGGAGATGAAAACGAAAGTACAAGTATTAAACAATAAATACAATGAAATTCTAACATATAAAACTAGTTTAGCCTTAGAAAAAGAAAAGATTAATACGTTGGCCACTTCTCCCAAATATCTACATAATTTATTCACAAGAATTGAAATACAATCAAAAGCTAATTACGTTAAAAGGATCTTCCATCAAGAGAAAGGGAAAAACGTCTCAGATATCGGTGACATTCTTGATGCCTATAGAAATGACTATATGGAACATTTCCAAAAAGAAAATATACATATTGATCAATTAAATCTAGATGAAAAATGTTCTAATATAAAAAATACCAGGAAAACTAAAACTAGATCTGCAAACATCAATATCTTACAAAGAAATTATAGATACAATAAAAGAGGGTAAAATAATAAAGCTCCAGGTAGAGATGGCATAATTATGGAAATATATAAACTTTTTCCTTCAATGATACTATCCCTCTTCCGTAAAACTGTATTAGAAATTCAGTCACAAGTATTAATACCACCCTCTTGGAGATATTCCTTAATCACACTAATCTTAAAGGAAAACAAATCTCCAAACCTCTGTCCCTCATATAGACCTATAGCATTATTAAATAATGACTATAAGATATTTATGACAATATTAACTAACAGAATGAAAATACCACTATCCAAAACAATAAATAATGATCAAACTGGATTTATACATCATAGACACACACATGACAATATTACAAAAATAATTTCTCCTATAGATTATGTTAATAAAGAAAATAAACACTCATAATTGGTTTAGATATAGAGAAAGCCTTTTAGTCCATAAATTGGGGCTATTTATTTAAAATCCTAATGCTATTTGAATTTCCTGCATCCTTTGTTCATCTCCTAAAGAATATATATATACAAATAATTTAGCGTATGTCAAGTTAGGTCCTTTTACCTCTGAATCTATTTATATAACAAAAGGCAATAAACAAGGATGTCCTATGTCGCCGATTCTATTTGCTCTGGCTAATGAAATATTGGCAGATTTAATTCGTAACAATATAAAAATCAAAGGAATAGATGTTTATGAACAATACAATTCTAAAGTAATTTGCTGATGACATATTACTAACATTATCTAATATAAAAGAGACATTGGAAGAATTAGATATATTAATTGACAAATTTCGCATGACTTCAGGACTCCATTTCAATAAATCAACATTTTTATTTTTAAATAAAAAAAAGAACTGCAGACTAAGGGGATCATAGAGAAACAAGAATCTACATTAAAATATCTAGGAATTGAATTATACAAGGATAATAATGAATTAGTCTCAAAAAACTACAATAGTATCATCAATACAATTAAAATCTCTGTGGAAAAATGGAACAAAATCATATTAACATTTGAAGATAGACTACAGTTAATAAAAATGGTTTTACTGCCCACGATTCTATATATAGCCATGGCAATACAACTGTTACCAGAAGGGAGTATACTTAAAATTCATGCCTAATAAAATGTTTATGGTTTCCCAAAAGAAACAGAATAGCTTTAATACATCATATCAGACCATGGAAGCAGGGAGCATTAAACTTTCCTGATATAGAAACATATATAAAAGCATCAATATTTAAAACATTCTCAGATTGGATAAGTCCAAATTACTCTGCAAATTGGAAATAATTACTAACTGTAATATCAATAAATGAATTTTATTTACAAAAAAAAAAAATCAAATAACAGATAAAAACAATTTGCCATGGCACATATGTATTAGTATGCAAAATAACATAACTAAACCCACTAAAACTCATATGATTAATTATTACATTGACTTATTTAGGAAAATTATTAATGCAAATATAGATTTAAAAATCTGGTTTGATCTTTTAACACCATTTACAGTCACAAAGAATGTTCCACATAAAATATATAGATAAATTATTAATTCCTAGGAACAGAAAGGATTTGTTTGTTGGCTCCAATGTATCAAAGAACTAAACATTTTAGATATGGAAGTAATAAAAACAACATGCAAAATTCAGCAACATGACTGGCTAACTTTACAGAGTATTCTGTCATATTCACAAGATTTAAGTAGAATAATTAACATCTTTTCATTTAAAGAAATAACAAAATTTACGAAATACATATATGAAATCATATATAATGACTTTGACATGGGAAACAGTATTACAAAATTTTACAAAGTATTGATAAACTATAAAACAACACCCAAAACCTCATATTGGAAATACATAACAAAAGGGCACTCAATACAGTTAACTGAAGATATTAAAACAAATATCTTATTATCGATAAAATATGCATCCTTTACACAATACTGGAAAGTGTTTAATTGGAAATGCTTGCACAGAGCATTCTTAACCCCAGACAGAATCAGTAAAATTAGTTCTTCGATAAAAGGAATATGTTGGAGATGTTAGCAAGTACACAATGCAGACTGGAACCATGTTTTCTTTGTGTTAAAATTAAGCCATTTTGGAATAGTTTTAATAACTTTCTACAAGATTTATTTAATTAATTATTTTATTTAACTAAATAAGATAAAACTTCTGACTGCTGTGGTGAAACTGCTGAAACAAAAGCAAATGCACAAACTACGACAGGCGAATCACCAAGGCTAAAAATAAATATCCAAGGACTGGAAAAATGTAGCTGAAGACCAAATCCACAAAAAAACATCAAAGGTCCATTTTAAAATAGATTTAATAAATCCAATTTAAAAGAAATTGAGTAAATAAAAGTCCCTGAGTGGTCACAGACAATAAGCGCTTTTGGAATAATCTTCATTAGATCATAATAGGAGATGGGTCTTCTTTTACTTTTATAAAAAGTTCATACACTTTATTGACCAATGCCGGCTTGTGCACTTTTCATTAACCAATCATTCCTTTGGTTTTCTCATTACATTTGGTCTTATGAGACCAATTGGAATTATGTGTTAGTAACACACCCATAAGCTGTTTGTAAGGGTGTTTCATCCCTAAAATGCATATTAGCTGCAAGCAACAACCAATGGAGTTCCACATTTACCCTTTTCAACCAATCATATTCATAAGTAAATATATAGCAGTGCAGGATGTTGATTATCATAACTGGGCATGCACTTTACACGCATGCCCCTAGGTATCACTTAATGGTGTATGCATGCTTCTAAATGGAAGTGTTGCCAGGTTAATCATTTTAGCTTAAATGCCATAGTCCTAGTAAATTGGGAAACACAACACATTCTTCATCCCAATAACCCATGGCATGAACATATTTTTGTATTATGGGTGTTTTGTGGATGATTTGCTCATCCTATGGCAAGGAGGGATTGAACAATTCAAGCAATTTAAAGATTATCTTGACTCTACCACAACATTTCTTACATTTACAGATAGCTATTCCAGAAAAGCAGTTAGCTTCTTTGATGTCAACGTCATTCTTAATGAAATAGGTACCCTGGACACTGAATTACACAGGAAAGACACGTGGAGGAACCACTACTTATTAAAGAGCAGCATGCATCCCAGACACATCACAAAGAACATTATGCATAATGAGGTCAAAAGGATTCACAAACGTTGTGATCAGAAAGCTACATGTGATAACGAGGTCGGGTTCTGACAAAAGAATTGGAAGGAAAGAGGCTATAGAGAACAAGACTTGAAGATTGTTGACAACAGGGAACACAATAGATCCATGGATGAAAAGGAGAGAATTAGAGTTCTGTTAACATACAGCACTGACAATTATCAAATCCAAGAAGTGATAAACCAATTTTGGCCAATTTTAACACAAGATCCAGAACTAAAGGATATAGTAGGAGATAGACCAAGATTTGGCTTTAAGAACAAAAAGCACTTAAAAAGATTATTATGTAACACCCATGTAAATAGTAAAAACCAAATAGTAGGTTGCAAAGGCACATTTAGTTGTGGCCATTGTACTGCTTGTCCACTAATAGACAAAAGCAATCAATTTGAACATCCAAAAACCAAGAGAACTTTTACCTTTAATGTTAAGGCCAAATACACCACTATCAATGTGATTTATTTAGCTACATGTAAATCTTGCCCATCTTTTTATGTAGGCAAAACTAACCAAATGTTTAAGAAATGAATACAATGACACCAAAGAGATATAGCTAATAATGACCCTCACAATGCATTGGCCTCGCATGTTAACCTTCACAAAGATCATTCATTTGTATTTAAAGTTATGGATATTATTTACCCTGGTCCAAGAAAAGAAGATATAGAAAATATAACAGAAATAAGAGAAACAAAATGGATAATTAATTTACGAGCTGATCAACCACCAGGTTTAAATAGTATCATTCCGTTAAAACCTATTTTGAAGATGAAAAGACCCACTATTAGTTAAACAAGCACATATTAGAATATAAAGGATGAATGAAGAAATATACGTAAAATGATTTTCATTTTGTTTTATCACAAAAAATTTTTAGTTCATAAGAGAAAATGTAGTCAATATCCGTCTAAAGATTTTGTCTAACTGAGACCAAAAGCGCAAAAAGTGTTTTGCTATTATTATCTTCCAAATCTAGTAGATGTGCAGCTTAAATTGGTACCTAAATCATACTTCCAGCTTCATTGATATCATGTGCTTTATATAAAAGAAATAAGTGATACATCATTTCCCATTGAATGAAAATTATAGATTATCTTCCATGAAAACTGTATGTGGAATAATTTACAGGGAAATGAAATGTCTGTCTTTACAAGGGGATACTATTAGAATCGTGATAATGAACGATTCTGTAAAGAAATTGGGAAATACAAGCATCATCAAGTATTTGTTATACAGAAGAGATTTTTATTATGCAATTGACTAATAAGATAGTGTTTTATGCCCTTTTTATAAATGGGTACAACTTTAATTGGTCATGCTATAGGCAGGACGCATTTAAATTACGGAGAGGCACAGGGCTGTGATGAAATAGGGTGAGCTTTCACATCTCTGGAGAAAGAGTGTATTATAAGCAATTTATTAGCATGAACGTACATTAAGCCTTATCCATGCATCCTTGATAATTGGTCAATATTTTAGCTGATGATCCTATGACAAAAGCCAAATATCTCTGGTATCATTGGATATCAATTATCTCTGGTAAAGCGGAAGTAAAACCCTGATTGGTTAAATTATTCCGCTATTTTGCATAAGTTTAAAAGCCTTGAAAAATCTCTATTTGAGTTCAAATGAACCAAGAAATGGTAATTTTTCTCTGTGATACTCCTAACGGGAGGTGCATTCTTCCACTTTTGTTAGTAACTAAGCAAAGGAAAAATGTCACTTGAATCGGCACGTATTCTGCATTTTATTAAAATCAAATACCAGATAAATGAACATTACAGAAGAATACCATTATTAACAGCCAAGTTTGGACTTTTAATACACTTTTTATAGATCATTGTGAATCCCTAGATATAATAGTCCACAGAGTAACAAACAAATAAATAAATCCGAAAGAAGATATTGTCATGAAAATAGCGAAAAATGCAACATGCAAAGCATAAGCATTGACATGCGTTTTTCTTCACACAAGAGAACATGCTGGAAGTAATAACTTTTCCCGAGATATTCGTTAGAAAATGTACGGGGTTCATATGCTCAATACTAATAATGATGATAAGCTTAGCAGGCCATTGTAAGGACATTGGCAGCAAAGAAAAGTGATCTTTATGTCAATTTATTTGTGAGAAGTATGACATCACGATCAAAGCTTTCCAAGGATGCTCTTCTAATGAAGTGCATTGAAGGACCATTATAGTATTGAGTAAAGAAAGGATGTGTAATTGCTCTTTAAATATAAATTTTGTGAAATAGAGCATCTATCAAAAATCAAACAATATAAACAAATAGAAGAAGAAGGCACCAATCAGATAATTACATTTACTTATGAATATGATTGGTTGAAAAGGGTAATTGTGGAACTCCATTGGTTGTTGCTTGCAGCTAATATGCATTTTAGGGATGAAACACCCTTACAAACAGCTTATGGGTGTGTTACTAACACGTAATTTCAATTGGTCTCATAAGACCAAATGTGATGGGAAAACCAAAGGAATCATTGGTTAATGAAAAGTGCACAAGCTGGCATTGGTCAATAAAGTATATGAACTTTTTATAAAAGTAAAAGAAGTCCCATCTCCTATTATGATCTGATGAAGATTATTCCGAAAGTGCTTATCGTCAATGAGCACTCAGGTACTTTTATTTTCTCAATTTCTTTTAAACTGGATTTATTAAATCTATTTTAAAACGGGCATTTAACTTTTTTTGTGGATTTGGTCTTCAGCCACATTTTTCCAGTCCTTGGATATTTATCGTTAGCCTTGGTGATTCTCCTGTCGCAGTTTGTGCATTTTATTTAACTAAAGCTCTTGTATTATTAAATGTGAACGAAGGTCCTCATTTGAATAGGTCAAACATGTATCTACTATGGACCATACTTGCAATTTCAAGGAAGTGTATAACAAGAAGATGGAATACAAACACAATACCAATTTTGGAAGACTTCTACAGCCTACTGAAGACCACAGCATTATTGGAAATTAAAATTAAAGAACTAATAATTTATCCAAATTCCTTTATCAACAACCCTTGGGGAAAAGTCTTATCGTTGATTGACACTATACAATAATTGATCAGACACTCTCATAATGGATTGGACATACTTATAAAGTAACTGTATACATTAAGATCTGTTATAATTAGTTTTAAATTT
>NC_056725.1:1105798677-1105841899 GCF_019279795.1 Protopterus annectens | reverse complement strand
ATGTGTGGGTCATATAAACACACATGTCACTCAGCACATTTCCTGCAGTGGGTTTTGTCACCCTGTGTAGTACTGGCTACTTTGGTGACTCCAGTATGTGTTACAGATGTCATGGTGCCACTATGGGTGTCTTCTGTCTGCTGCCATAACATTCAGCCACCCAAATCCCTTGCATGCTCACATCCATACTGTAGCTACAGGTAACAAAGCATTCTACTCCATTTGGCAATTGGTAGGTTGATTGACTTTCCTTGAGGGTGTGCCAGACTTGCGGATGGTGCTGGATGGCTGCCTATGTCAGGTGCACATAGTATACTACCTATACATGGTTGAGAACAGGTAGTGTCATATTTGGCATCCATTCTACTGTATGTGATAGCCAGAGAAAGCTGTCATTTCCTGAGTCCCGACTATGTCAGTGCATGTGCTATGTGTTGCCTCTTTGTCAAGGTCAGGGCATACTGGGCATGTCTCCTTCTGCCTACTGGGGCAGGCTCAGGTTGTCCCTCCTCTGGGTCACTCTGTGCCTGTGCAGGCCTTGGCATTGGTGGGAGGCTGCGTGGCCCTGCCCCATGCTGTTCCTGATGCAGCTGTTTCCACAGGATCATATTGTGTAGCATAGCACATGCCATAACAATTTACGTACATGTAGCTGGTGAATACTGCAAAGCTCCAACGGATGTGTCCAGACTCCGGAACCATGACCTAAGCATCCCAAACACATGCTCTATTATATGTCTGGCCTGTGTGTGTGGCATTGTTGTTCAGGTGTGTGTGCATTTCTGATGGGTGTCATCAGCCACTGCTTCAGCGTGTACCCAGCATCCCCCACTAGGTGACCGTAGGGGATGTCCCTATTGGCAAATCTCAGGTACAGCTGCGTCAGATGCCATATGTGGGAATCGTCATAGCTTCCAGGGCAGCCAGCACACACATTCATTATAATGAACTGGGCATCACAAATGACCTGGCAGTTGATGGAGGGGATATCCCTGAAGTTGATGTAGGCCCTAACCTGCTCACCAGGTGGTGCTTTGATGCATATGTGTGTGCAGTCTATAGCACCAACTACCCCAGGATATTCCTCTATTTGGTAGAAGAGATGCATATTGTTGGTCAACACCTCACGGGTGTTGAGGGAATATACGTGCTCTCTGGCATGTGCTGACTTGGCATCCAGGAACTGGTGAATACTCTAGATGCTGATGCCTGTGAGATCCCCATGATATCCCCAGTTGTGCTTTGGGAGGTACCGGTGGCTAGTATACCTAGGCCTACACATACCTTAGTATCCACTGGGATTGTTCCCCTTTGTCAGTTTGTTGTGTCAGGTGTGGCCAGCACAGCACGACAATTTGCTGTAGGAGGTCTCTGTTGACCCTATAGCGCTCCACTGTCTCCAGCTCATGTAGCCCCTGGTAGGTTACCCTGGGTCTGTACACTCTTTTCCATCTCCTCACTGTGGGTTGTTCAGCAGCCTTCGCATTCTCACCACCCACAGCCTCTTGCACATGTTGTTCTATGTTGTCTGCTGCAGCCCTTCTCATTTTCTAGGTTTGTTTGTTAAAATTTCCCCGCTTGTATACACTGGTGGTGTAGAGTGTGGGAAACACCAGAGGGGAAGGTGTTTGCTTAGTTTATAGCAGTGTTCTGGGCTGGGCTGGTCTGCTGCCTGTGTGATTGGCTTATTCTGATACATTTCACCTGCCAGCTATGCTAGTTCTCCTTGAATACCTTCCTACTGCTGTTTTCCCTTCCCATTGCCTCCCTGTTTAAGCCTATATGTGTGCTGCACAGAGTACTCAAATGTGCACACTGCTCCTATTTCTTGGTTTAACTTCTTTTTTCTTCCTGTAAAACCAGGTACGCATCATGCACACCCGCTTACACTTTCTAAAGAGTGAAAGGCAGGTTTAGACACACCCCTAGCTTAGCTGTGCTAAGCTAGGAGCAAACCCGAGCCACAGGGCTTCAATCCGCTTACAGTATGTCTGTCACATACCCCCATGATGTCATCTACCTCCTAGGCTTACACCCAGCTATTCATACTCTTACACTATTGGGACCTGACTCACATGCTGGGAAAACTGGGATTCACTATCCTTCCCCTCATTTGCATAGGATTGCCTGCTAATACATAGTTACATGTGTCACACTGAGCCTTCCCCCTTAGCAACCACTACTCACTGGCCAGGTTGTCTTCTGCCTGCCATTGACTTGCATGGCAGAATACTGATTTTAGTTAGAATGCTTATTTTAGCCCCTGATCCCATTTGTGCACCACTGCCCTATGCTTAAACAGCCGAGATCAGCAAAAAAAAAAGAAAATAAAAGTAGATTTTTTTATTTTTTGTATTGTTTGCAATGCCAATGGCCTTATACTTGGCTATTGGCTTGCTTCCTCAATGACATGCAGCCTTTATTTGGAGCTGTCATAGCTCTGTTTTGGATTTTGCAGAAATGTACTCGGTTACAAACCGAGTACATTTCTGCAGATAGCACTAGTCTTGCACGGACTGTTTCAAGCTTCCTGGATTGCAAAATCACCTCATTTTCATGGATTTCACCTGCAAATGGGGTGATTTGCATACCAGGGCTTAGTCTGTGCAAGATTAGCGCAGGAACGCTCGTGCACGCCCCTGCAGGCTGTTCCTGGATCGCACGGGAAACATATTGCCTGAGTGGGCTCCTGCACCAGTCTTGCACTCTGTTCCAGGTTTTGAGAATTCGGGGGATGATCTCTTGCTAGGATTGTTTAAGCCATTGGTATTTAAAGATGATAAAGTTAAATCCATTTTAGGTTATTTAGACTATGTATTTTTTTTTTTTTTTGTGACTATTAAACATTTTCCTCTTGTAACTATAAAGTATATGTTTGAGCTTTTAAAGGAAATTATCAGTTTTATACTTTGCGTGTTTACCAATAAAGTAATGTTTGGTCAGGCATACTAAAAATGTTTTTGTGGAATAAATTTAAATTAATAAATGTTAACAAAACAAAGATCCGCATTAGCCATGGAATGAAAATCATTCCTAATCTGATGGATAAACCTAAGTCCATCAGATTATCACTCATACCTTGACAATCCAGAACATTTGAGCTCCATAAATTGAATTATCATATGGAGAATATTTGTAATAGGAATAAGCAATATTTATATTATTTTGAATAGATATAGTACTATTGTAGATTAGACAGAATTCTAATACAGTATAAATGTCTACTTATTGTATAAGCATTTAATATTTACATGAAAGATAGATGACAAGCAATTCAATCATAGTAAAGTAGGATCTATCATATATAAAACCTCAGTAAAAGATTATACCACACAGTTATTTAACATATTCACCCTTATCGATGAAGTCTTTCAAAACTTATTACTTAATATAAACAGATGGTAATAATATTTATACATAATTTTTATAATACAATGTATTTTACTGGGTATATCAGAAGTTATATTTCATTGTTTGCCAGCATTTAAGTAATCACTTTGTTGCTAACTTACTGAAAGCATCAAGTTTGTTTTATATGAACATTGATGAAAGTTAGTACATTTTAATTATCAGTACATCCCTCTTCTCCCCATTTCCTACACATAAGGATTTTCATATCTGTCATTTCTTATTATAAAATGAGTGAAATTATAGGTTAAAAATAACAAATTCACTTATTGTGATTAATGATTACAAGTTCCCTTTCCATATTCATAAATTGCCATTTTATGGCATATACTGAAAGTTTTTAGATTTAAATGGCAACATTTTATTTTGTATAATCAGCAAAGGTTAAACTGAGTGATTATTGTCAATTTAATACTATTTGTTTAGAATGTGATTGTTACATTCTGTGACATTCCCGGTTCAGGCTTCTATTGTTTCCCTTGAAAACTTTGTCAGTTTGATGTCATGTATAAAACATTAGTTACCTTGATAACAGCTTAAGTATTATGTATGGTCAAGATCGGTTACAAAACCACAATTCAAGTTAAAGCAATTTTATGACTTGTTATGCACGTTTACTTATATGAGAAAATCATCATGCTTCCCCTTGATGTCCAATGTAGTGTATGTAATTTATGACAAGTTAAAACAGTAGTGTCATTATACACAAGCCCATGTTATTAAATCCTGTCTTTAGTATCTAAATTCAGCAGACTGCTTCATCTTATATGACGATTATATATTTTATGCCTAGATTTGCTAAAATCATACATTACATAACTATTGTGTGTGTGTTTTTTTTTTTTGGCTGTTGCTTAGTTATTTGAGAGACCACAAGCTGTAATGCTTATTCTTATTATTGCTCCTTCCAAGAATGTTGATACAGTCCATAGACTTTAAATTATCAGACCCTTCTAGTTTCTTATTTGTTATAAGTATATTTCCATCCTTACATTCACACATATCAGTACTTCAAGCACGGCACCAATGCTCATCCAGTTTTTCCAGAATACCATTCACTAGTTCATGTGGTGTGTTTCCAGGCTGTTCTTAAAATATCCAAACCAATATTTGTCCTGTTCCATTTTACCAGCCTGTTTCATGCAGTGGCCACTCTGCTAGTGAACCATTCAACACAACTTCCATTCCCACAGAAGGAAATCTGATGACTCTCTAGCACTTCCTAATAACCCCAAACACCCCTAGAATCAGCTATTCCCATATGCCCAACACGTCCGAGCAAGCTCACCTCCCAGACCACTGCAAACGGTACTGCACAAGACCAAGTGTTCTTAGTCTTTCTCAATAACTCAGACTTCCACTCTTATGTAAGTCCTTAATGTGTTTGGACCAAATACATTTTAAATATAAAATTGCGCTTATTATTGTTTTTTTTTTAATAGCCACGGTGGTACAGCGGTAGCGTTGTTGCCTCACAGCAAGATGTTCTCCTGTTCAATTCTCAGCTGGAGTGCCTTCTGCATGTCCTCCCCAAGGTCGAATGGCCTCCGAAAGACATGCGTGAATGGGCATGCCTTCACTGAAGTTTGGGCATCAGGCTGGCAACTTGGCACCATAAAAATCTACTGCCAATAGTTAGTGGACCGGACTTCTGCTGTGGTGACCCCTAACTGGGAAAAAGCTGAAAAGACAAATGTTTTTTTTTTTTTATCAAGAATCAACTTAATGAGCTAAACGAAGTGTTGAGAGACCATCAATGTGTGTACATGTGAATTAAAACAGCCCTTTTATATATATATATATATATATATATATATATATATATATATATATTTTTTTTTTTTTAAACCAAAAACTTCATTACCAAGAATCATCTTGGAGGCTCCTCAGAGCCGTTAAGCATTATCGTCACTCTGGCTCTGTTGCCATAGCAACTTAGGAGCATCTGTTTCTGTTACTTTGTCTGTGTACTGCAAACCAGAGGCTCGCGATGCACCTGAAGCAAAGCTTCACTTCACTGCAACTTCAAGCTTAAATTCCTTCCCTTTCAGTGAGGTAGCAGCCAGGAAAAGAATGGAGAGCAAACAGATCAAAAAAAAAATCCTCCCAACAAGTAAATATATAAACAAACTATTCTCTGCCAAACTATCCCAAATCATAGTTTTATCCACCCCCTTCCCCTGGATTCAGGCTAAAACACCAAATATCTCTTCCTTATAAACAAGCATCAGTAAACCTTGATCACAAGCCGCAACCCACAGGTTCCTGGAGATGAAAACAGCAATATACAACAGCTGCCAGACAAAGCTGCATCCACACACTCTATGTCAGGCTTAATCAAACAGCACTCAAAGCTATGATATCTGCCATAATTGATGTTAACTATGTTTAGACAGAATAATAATGACATTTGTACTAGCTGCCAGACATGGCTGCATCCATGCACACCATATCAGGATTGGTCAAACAACACTCAAAGCTATGATACCTGCCATAATTGATATTAACTATGTTTAGACATATTAATGACATTTATACTAGCTGCCAGACACAGAAGTATCCACTCACGCCATATCAGAATTGATTAGACAGCATTCATAGCTGTGATACCTGCCATAATTGATACTAACTATATTTAGGCAAGATAATGATGGCATTTGTACTAAGAGCTTGCTACTATTATTTAACCAGGATATACATGACATTTCTAAATCATACTTTAACTGAAGAAGGCAGTAGTCTCAATAACAGCATTTTTTTCAAAACACTCTACTGTTACTGCTATTATGTCTGATGTTAATTTGTTACATTTGAGTCTGGACTCTGATGAATGGTACCTTGTTGAATTAGTTAATTAATTACTTAAATTATTATAAGTAAAATCAATGAAAAATGAACAAGATAAGAATTCACTGAGTTCAAGTAGGAGAACAGAAAGTTCTATGTTTGTATTATATGTTGCTTTGTTTGGATTATATATAATGTAAATAGTACCCCATCTTGACCTACCTTTGTTTGTGAAGAATTATTCGACTCTTTGAACATTCTGCATAAATCATTACTGTTTCTCAGTTGTTTAAGAAACCCTCCTTTTTTTAAATAACAGATGACAAGTGATGTAACATATCGGTTGATACTTTGAGAGATGTAGTTGTAAGAGTTAATTTTTTTTGGGACCGCTATCTTGGAATCAGGTTTTGTTTCTTCTTTCTAGCATCAGTGCAAACATTTGTTTCTTTTATTCTTTTAAGATTAGTGGCCATCCATTCCATTTCTTCTGGGACAGACCATATGTTGTTTTTGATGAATATAGTAGCTTCTTCTAAGTCATTAAAGGTTCTCACCTCATTGGCAAAAATTATTTTTATCTTGACTGGAAAGGACAGCTGTGCTTTAATGTTGTTTTGTTTCAAAAGTTTTATTATTTGCCAGACTTTTTTCCTTTGTTCTAGTATTCTGGAAGAATAATCATTGTCAAACCTTATCAGGCTTTGATTGTATTTTAAGGACAATTTTCTCCAAGCAGATGTTAATATTAGTTCCTTGTCCAGAAATGAAAAGAAAATTATAACTATGGATCTAGGTGGTGTATTTGTGCTCTATGCACCCTTTCAATTCCAAATGAAAGTCCCTCTATCAAGTCTAAAAATTCAGGAATCCAGGTTAAGAATGAAATATTGTCTTCTCCTTCAGTGTTTTCAGGCAGACCAAAGATCCTTATGTTGTTTCTCCTTTCCCTGTTTTCAAAGTCATCCATTTTGTTAAGCAGCCATGTATTCTGTTTAAGCAGAAATTCTTTTTGGAATTCTTCCCCTTTTAGTCTCCCTTCAATGTCATTTAGAGAAGTCTCTATATTTGTTAGTTTTGTATGGTGTTGCTGTAATAGTTCCTTAAGAGTTATCAGTCTGTTTTTGAAAATTTAATTTGAGGTTTTCTAAGTCATTTTTAAAGCCATCCATTTTCAAAGATAGTTCCTGTAAGGTAGATGTCATCAACTGCAATTCTTTTTTCAAAGCAGCATCTGGATGAGAATTCCTTGAGTTGTTCATATTCAGTGACTCAATATATCTCCAAGTTACTTGACAGGAACATTTTTGTATATCTCCACTAAAATTGATATTTATGTAGTTTAGTAGTTTATCTATAGATTTCTGATGTTTTAAACTTGAAAATAATACAATTTTCCTATATTATTATACTAGTTTATGGAGCTCTCAAAATTCACTGCTCTCGGTTGACCATCTAGGCTCCACCCCCGATGTAAAACAACAAATGTACCAAAGTCCAACACGGAAGGAGGCAGCAGGCAAAGTCAAAATGATACTTTAATTCATAAAAAGTAAGCGCTTTCATGGTATATCAAACCGCTTCATCAGACTGACTCATGAACACATGCAATACATTTAAATAGTTACAAAAATCAATCAATTAACGCCATACCTATCTATTTACAGAATACTTTTTAAAGAGACAGTCCTAAAAAAACCTAATCTAATGCAGTACTATCAAATAGCATAATATCACTATAAATAATAATAAAAACATTAAAATTATTAGTGTTTAAGTGGTCTTGCTTTTAAAAATGGTTTCAATGAAACTCCATTGAATCCTGGTTCTTTGTCTGCATTCAATGACAGAATCCATTTTTGTTCAGCAGATTCTATTCTGTTCTTTATGTCCCCACCTCTAAGATTTTCAGGAATTATTTCAAGCACCAGAAACCTAAAGTTATGATCAACACCATAGTTTATAATATGCTTGGCAAGGACATTCATGTCCTTTTTATTTTTAATATCTCTCAGATGTACACATCTTGATATACAGTGAAAGCAATTACTTTTTATGAATTAATTATTTTAACTTTGCCTGCTGCCTCCTGCCATGTTGGACTTTGGTATATTTGTTGTTTTAATTTGCTTTCTTTTTAGTGTACCGCTCTATTTCTTACTCTCAGTTTTGCTGTTTTTCGTTTTCTGCCCCCAATGTCCCTCATTTCTAATGCATTAAAGTACCACCAAGATAAGATGTTCAAATGTTTAATTAATGTGGTGTATTGCTTAACCTGTATGTTTATGCCAGGAGGCACTTTTGACAAGCAGTCTGTCATATGCCGGAGATATGTAAGAAAATATTTCTCTCAGTCTTCTGTGGTACTAGATGACAAGCAAAACTATCTCAACAGCCAGTTGTAAGGGTAGGAAAGAGAGATCAACTGAAGTCAACCTTTGTCTGCATTTCTTATAAACTGAAATAGCCATATTTCAGTACTTCTTAGTAAAATCCCAAGATCATTTTGTCAAGAACTTACCTTTTTGCCAGAATCCTTTATTATATTAATTTGCTTCAGGATCCATATTCAAGCAAGCAGCCCAACTCATCCTCAAAAATTATGATATTGCTAGAAAAAAAATATCACCTCCATCACAGATATTCAATTCAGTCCTGTAACATCATTTTTCTGCTGTAACATGATGGAAAAGGTAAGATTTCCAGCTTTAGTAAATCATTAATCTTTGTGCACATAAGAAATTACAGTTCTTGCTAAATCATAAAGAGTAACTTAAGTGGCTTTCTCAGTCAACATAAATTTAATTGCCTTGATATGCATTCATATTTTTGTATGAATTGAACACTGCAAATACAGTTTTGTTTTCATCCAAACAAAACAGATTCTGCTGAGGTATTCATTCATAGGTATATACTAGGCTAAATACTGCATGGACATTATTTACTCCTAACCATGCATCCCAAATGTTGTATTCAACAAGTTAGGTGCTTAGAGGTTATTTTTAGGGATATGTGTAACCTAGGGCATGAGTGTTCAAACATTTATAAGTTGCATCTATCCATTTGAGACATATTTGACAGACCAGGGGTGAATTTCCAATTTTGTATCCACTAGTCCAGGTTATGTTTAAACAAGGTCAAGGAAGAAATCTACTTTATATGGACAGGAAGCCTCTTCAGAAAAGTGGTACTTTATGAGATGCATACCTATCCCTCCAACATGTCCTCTTTATGTTGCAAGAAATGTTTATGTTCTTGGATCAGGGAGCTGTGATGATGCTATTTGTTTTGCAGATATGCAAGAGGTCCATCAGAGTGGGATCCTATGATGCCTTGTATGCCAGACATAGATCACCCCTCAACAGTCTGTAAGAGACAGAGTATAGGGATAGGCTTTGAGGTGATCCACACAGGACATGTTGTTACTGCCCCTATATTCTTTTTGTGAAGAACCTCTGTGGTTGTTCCAGTTGTTGCATGTGCTTGGTCAGGTACATACTGAAGGGGGCATTGTACTCAGTCATGAGTCTGATTAGAGCTGAATATAGTGGAATGATGACTTCCTTGGACCTATATCCTTCCTTAAAAGTTGAGCAGCATAGAATGATTGCCTTATTACCTTAGACACAAGTTGGTTAAAAGC
Organism: Protopterus annectens; assembly: GCF_019279795.1. Taxonomy (NCBI): domain Eukaryota; kingdom Metazoa; phylum Chordata; order Ceratodontiformes; family Protopteridae; genus Protopterus; species Protopterus annectens. The sequence continues at coordinate 1,105,832,061 of NC_056725.1, read as the reverse complement.
TAGTTACTGTTTACATATGTCCTCAAATCTCTGACTACTCGGTCTGTTCTTAAGGGTGTGTTATCAATGAGGTATTTTTTGGGGTAGCTAACTTCCCAAAGAGTACTATTAAGCATTTCTTGGCTTTGAGTTTTAAGCCATGTCTATGGCACTAGTTATCTGTCTGTATAAGCCCTTCCTAAAGTATATTAGTGTCTTTGAAGGATTTTATCACCACTCCCAGTCTGTAGTCATCTGCACTTTGTCAGCCAGAGGCCATAGACAGTAGCCTTGACTTCTGAGACGTAGACACCAAAAAAGGGAAGGACCAGCACAGAACCCTGAGGTAGTCTTCAAGTGACCCACCACTTTGTGGAGATGGAATCCTTTATCCTAATTCCTCTGGTCCTATCTGAGGGCCAGCTGGCAATTCAGTGTGTAACATAGGGGTTTATGCCTAATTCCATGAGTTTATATGCAATTCCCAAGTGGGGTATTGTATCAAATGAAACTGGTCAGGTCAAGCTAGGCAGCATGTACCATTGCCTTAGTGACCTTCTCTAAAACATTTACTAGACTGAGTCATGAAGCATGACTTTCCTTTGACAAAACTGAACTGAGCTGGAGCCAAGTCTTTAGAGGTCTTCAATGTCATTGTTAATCATTTCCATGATAAATTTTTCATTGTCTTTGCATATGAGACTTGTCAGACTAATGGGTCTATACTTTCTGGGGTCCATGGAAGGCCCAACTTTATGCAAAGGCATACTTTTGCAATACTCCATTCACATGGCATGAAAACTGACTACAGACTATGGTTACATAGAAAGTCCAGTGATTCTGATAGGTCATGTTTCATTCTATATAGGAAGCATTAGGGTCCTAATGGAGAGATGATAAGTCAGCAAGCAAAGGAGAGTAGTATTGCTGGAACTGAATTCATCCTCAAGTCTTGGTGAGTATCTTTACAAGATGGACACTGTTCTTCTTAAAATCTCACCAAGATGACACTGATATATAGATTGCATTTATATAGCATATATTAGGACAGAACTAGGTCAAAATTAAAAAAAGAAAGCTGAGTGCAAAACAACCATATAAAAAGTGCTCAATCCTGGTAGGAGCACTGGTACCAGGACTGAAAAAAATGACAGTGTAGAATCCTCAAAATACAGAAACATTCTTACAATGGGGCCAGGCCAGGCTCAAGGAAGGATGTCTCCCCTGTTGTAGAAGGAAGAAGTAGTCCACAAAAATCACAAAAACTGACAGGGCAAAGAAGAGCCATAAAGATGACAGAGTGGACTATTGAGGATAAGAAAGAAATTAAGTATTGTTACTATTATGCATAAAGCGCAGAATTTCCAGACACAAGATATACAAAAAGATTAAGAGACAAATTAGAGGAAAGAAAAATACTTCCACAAGAGAAACTGCCAGAAGCTTCAAATAAAAATCTGTGTTCATTAATACAACAGATTTATGAAAACAGCATATAGACCAAGAAACTTTGATCTGTTTGGAAAAAGAAGCATCTGAGGAAGTGTGAAAATATAAACAACAAAACAAAACCTAGAGATTTCTGAAAAGAACAAAAAAGAAATATGGACATGGGAAAGAAAGACAGATTTGATTTTGTGGGATATTTATGCAAAGGTGAAAGCCAAATTACTCAATATAAAGAAGCCAGACCCAAAGATATTTGAAGAGTAATACGGGCAAAGGCATCCAGATATGGAAAATTTCACAATAAAAAATAATATAAAGAGGGAATTTAGTAAACAAGATTAGTAAAGTAGCAGTTAAAAATAGAAATTGAAGTTATGGAGTGCTTGCAAAGTGAAGGATTTGTTGTAGAAGGTCTAACACAGGTTACATCAGAGCATGATGGAAAGAGTCTGCAAAGTAAGAAGAAACAGGAAGATCAGGAGACATCTGAAGAAGAAATATGGGCATGGGAAAAAACAGATTTAATGTTGTTGTTGTTGTCTTTTGGCTTTTCCCGGTTAGGGGTTGCCACAGCGGAACTCCGGTCCGCTAATGATTGACAGTAGATTTTCATGAACGCCGAGGTGCCAGTTTCTACATCCAACCTTCAACGAAGGCATGCTCATTTATGCATGTCTTTCGAACACCCACCCAAACGCGGGGAGGACATGCAGACTCCACATAGAAGGCACTCCCTGCACTCCAGCCAAGAATCAAACGGGAGAACCTCTTGCTGTGAGGCAATAATGGTACCGCTGCACCACCGTGGAAGTACATATGGTGTAATATATATGCAAAGGAGAAAGCAAAACTAATCAATACAAAAAGATCAGCACCAAATATATTTGAAGAGAAATACAGGCAAAGAAATCTGGACATGGAAAACTTTACAATACAAAAAATAAAAAGACCAAGAGGAAAAGTAGAAAAGGAGATTAGTAATGAAGAAGTTAAAGAAATGGAGGTTATGGAGTACCTGCAAAGTGAAGGATTCAGTGTAGAAAATATAATTCAGAAAGCACCAAAACAGGATAGAGCAATGGACATCCAAATTAAGGGGAAACCAGTGGAATGGGAAGCAAATGGTCAGGTGCCATATAAAGATATTTCGGAGCCTTCCACAGGAAACCAGTATAAATGCTCACTTGAAGCTGGATAGCAAGGGAAGGAACAGGAAACTGTGGAAACTTGAGGAGTAATGGGCCACTGAGTTCCCATATGACATAGCAATGGATGGCACAGGATGAAACAGAAGAGAATGGGCCACAGGAAGATGCTATAGAACTTTGTATAGAATGCCAGCAAAAAAATGGAAAACAAAGAATGTGCTCCCAGTTTAGAAGAAAATGAGCTAAGAGAAGAGTTGCTTGATTTAACAGACACAGATAGACATATTAAGATCAATGAAAGAAGCAGACTGCAGAAGGTCAATAAAACCCAAAAAGTCAGAAGTTTGATAAAAGAAATGAACACAGTAATTAGGACTGTTCATAGACATCCAGGCGATATAGCAAAAGTAAACAGGATATATTACTGTGCAGCTAAATGAATAACTGATAAAGTTCTCCCACAAGAACACAGGGTAATGAGGGAAAAAAGGGGAGAAATCCAATAGCATCATGGAAGCATCAAATAGAGAAAACTATAAAGCAATTAAGACAAGAAGTGGCACTGTTAGGCGAGTATAGAAGAGGGAACAAATCAACAAAAATGCTTAAAAAGAGAGATGTGATAAAAGCAATGTGCAGTATTAGAACAGAGCAGGATCTTTCATGCACTATCACAATAAACTAACAATTTCAGCACAGGTGGAAACTTAGAAGATACAGAGATAAATATATAGGGTAAGTACAAAATAAACAATTTAATGATGACCCAAAAAAGTTTTTTAGAGAATTGAGAAACAAGGTAAAAGGAATTGAAAGACCACCAAAAAAAAAAGAAATAGATATATTTTGGAGAAGTATCTATGAAGATCTTGTGTAACATAAAGATGCTAAATGGATAGAAAAAGTAAAAAAAATAATAATACGTTTAAAGGTGCAGGATATGAAATGGGATGAATTAACAGCCAGAAAGATTGAAACAAAGTTAAGAAAAGGCTCTAAATGGAAAACCCCAGGCCCAGATGCAGTATCTAACTTTTGGGTAAAAGGATTAACATCTTTGCATGAAGATTTAGCCATGAATAAGAACTATTTATATGCACACCCCAGATAGACACCAACCTGGCTAACAACAGGAAAAAAATTGCTCCTACTTAAGAGTGAACCTGCAAGCTATCCTAAAAATTATAGATGGATACTTGCCTTCCAACAACATATAAACTATACACTGGAATTGATGTTGACAGAGTTTAGTACTTTAGAAGCAAGCTCAATTATAGCAATAGAGCAAAAGGGCAATAAAAGAAAGTCATGTGGAACAAAGGATCATTTGTTGTTAAAGTCATAGTGGAGAACTGTAAAAAGGGGAAGAATCTAAGTATGGCATGGATTGACAACAAAAAAAGCATTTGATATTATCCCACATTCATGGATAAAAAGTGGAAAACTACTTTGCAATTAAGCCGTGATAAAGGACAAATTATTATCCCAGGGATAAAAATTCAAAAGGGGTTATTCCCAGGTGAATCTTTGTCACTGCTGCTATTCTAGTTTGCCTTTAACCCATTAAACTGTCTATTTAACAGCTTAGGCTAGGACTACAATTTGGCTTCTAGAAAATAAAGTGTAAATACTTCTCATCGTCTCTTTGTTGATGATTTAAAATTGTATAACTCATCAGATGAGGAACTGAAAGCACAACTGCAAGTTGTCAAAACTTTTGCAGATGATATAAGATCACTTAGTCTTGATAAATGTGCAAAACCAACCTTTAAAGCAGGAAACCTGCAGCACCAAGAAAACGTCAGTTTGGGACAAGAATGTTTTATAAAAAAAACTTGAGCAAGAGGGGGTGTATACATTTTTGGAAACTGATAAAGGATGAACAATAAAACGTGAACAAATGTGAATAAAATTTATTAAGGCGTACTTTAGAAGACTTAAATTAATCCTGAAAACAGTGTTGACCTCTAGGAGCAAAATTCAAGCTGTAAACCAATTTCCTCTTTGTGTCCTAACTTACAATTTTGTAGTGATTCACTGACCCCAAAATGTGTTGGCTAGATTAGACAGGAAAACAAGAAGGATGCTTCATGCTCACCAAACGATTTATAAAAATCAGTGCATACCAAGATTATATATTCCCTGTTCCGAAGGAGGGATGGGCTTCCTTGAAATTGATTACATATACTGAATGCAATCATGGGACTGCACATATAGCTGATGACCTTACGAGACCCAAATGTAGTGAAAGTTTTGAAACATGAGGAGAATAAATCTAAGACGACTTCTCTGCTTAGTCTAGCAGAAGCATATCAGCGTCAAGCAGGAATGGAAATCAAACCAGAAGTAGATAAAAATCAGGAGCAACTGAATGTGCCAAAAAACAAAAGAAAGAATATAAGGTGAAGGACCAGATGAGAAGGCAAGAAATGTAGAAAATGCATAAATATTGTTGCAAGTATAGAAAACTTCTGGAAACCTCATGTTGATCAGGACTGAATGCAGGAATAGTTAAGGAGAGTGAATTTAAGCCAAGATATGAAAGGTTTATACTGGATGCCCAAGATAGTGGCCTATGTACGCATTGGTTTTTCAAAGTCTATTGAACATGTGAGAGAAACAGACAAATGTCAATTTTGTAAAACAGAATTGGAAACAGTCGCACACCTCATTGCTGGTAGTGACATACTAATGGCAGAAGGACTGTATACTGAAAGGCATAATAATATGGCAAGACTGTTGCACTGGGGATTGTGCAAACATTATGGTATTGAAGCAGCTGCAAAACATTGGAAACATGAGCCACAAAGCATCATAGAAAATTATAAAGTCCACATTACATGGGATCACCCATTACCAAGAGCAAAACAAGATAAATGTTGGAAAACCAAATATAGTGGTCCATAAAAAGAAGACAAAAGTAGCATTGATCATTGAAATCACCACACCCAGTGACTACAGTGTCTTGCATACGGAGAGACACAAAGTCATAAAATGTCAAGATTTGTAGGCAGAAATGAGAGCAATGTGGAAGAAAGATACCCAGACGGTTCCAATAGCAGTGGGAGCAATGGGTCTTGCAAAAAATAATCTGCAATCGTATTTAGATATCTTACCAATACATTTAACCCAGTACAGATTGCAGAAGGAGTCATTACAGGGCACATTGCAGGTGCTTCAAAGAGTACTTCTGGTTCACATGAAAGATTGAAACAATACTAAATTAATGAACTTTAATCGTATTTTGACTTAGGAATGGGGTCCATTCCCATCATGGTATTAGAAACCCAAAAGATTTGGAAAAATTAAAAGAGGCATCCTGGGATGTTATCTAGGTCCATCAATGCAGTGCTCCTGGAATTGGAGAGTGCGATTAGAACCTGTTCCCCAGTGATGGTTAGGGAGTTTATGTTTGATGATATTTTTTGAGGGGTGACTGTAGAGGGGTTTAATTGAAGATGAATTTGTTGGCTGGTAGATGTGCTATTCCTTTCAGATCCTTGTAGGTGGATATATTCACAATTAGTTCTGCAAATTGATGTGCACTATCTTTGAGGTTATGGACATAACTAAAGAAAGCCTTGTGGTTGTCCTTGGCCTGGAAGGCTATTCTTACATCAAAATTGGCATTGGTAGACTTGATTTGCCCTCTGAGTTGTTTGATTAGATTAACAAGAGAGTTATATCCTGCTGGGAATTGTATTTTCTGACTTTTGATATGACTTTCTTGCTTATATTGTACAGACTGTTATTAGAACTCCACCAAGGTGGCTTGTTTTTGAGTTTGTTCTGAGATTATTTCTGTTAGGCATGGCTATTTCTATCCATTTATTAGCATGACTGTTTACAGTATCTGTGAACAATTCTGCACAGACAACTGTATTTTCAGGGTTTGGGAGGCCTTGAAGTTTTGTCAGGTTCTAAATTAGTAATAGAAAGTTTTCCTTATAATAGTTTCTATATGCTACAGGGTTAGGTGCAGTCATGGGTGTTATTTTTTGTTTCAAAAGTGGCAGCTTTATAGTCTAACCTTATCAGAGAGGATATAACACCATAGAAGACTGCAGCATTCTCCTATCTTAGTGGACCAGATCCAATAGGTTTGCTCCCTTAGTAGGCATGTGGACTATCTGGTCCAGAGTGTTAGTGTTTACAAAATCCAGGAATATCTGGGCCTGCAGGTTTGAGGACATGTATGATTCCTAGTTTATAGTGGGGTGGATAAATTGACACATGAACTTGGTATGGAGTTGAATAGAGGGCATCACCAGTAAGTTTGAGTTATTGGTTTCATGGGTCATAGAGGGGGAACTATAGATAACAGGGATATGGTATTGGACTTTGCCTGTGGCAATTTGGATATGGAGAAGCTGAAGCTCATCATTTTATTTGACCTGCCTTGATCTGACCTTGTGATTGAGAGAGACTGAGAAACCTCCACCCTTAGTCCTTGCCTTTGCAGTAGCTGGCCCAAATGTGTGGAAGGCATTGTAGCCTTGCATTTCCTGGGTGCTGTCCATGGCTTTAATTCGTGTCTCAGTAATTCCTTTGACAGACATGTACATAAAGTATATTTAGTTTGTTTTCTGACAGGCTGCATTTGTTTTACTTTTATCACCATGTCCTGTATCTTTAAAATTAGAAGTTTGGGATTCTGGTTAAAAAGGCCACTCTTACACATCCTGCTGCCCTTTTTCAGTTGAATATGGGACAGGACATGAAAAAGGAGATACTACACGCACCAAAAATATACTTTGTTTTTGTAAACTAATTGTTCACATCATACTTAGTTTTGATGTCTGCAGTCATAACTTTATTTTTGTGATATCTGTGTTTGTGATCCTCCAAACCAGATTATAGTTTTTAAGTATTTTTTTTTCTGGCAATGTATTACTGACAGTTAAGGCAATGTGCTGTCATTGAATAATACCTTGGAGTCTTGGGGTTGATTTCTTCTGCCTCCTTTTACCTTCTGTGTTACTTTGAGAAAGTCACTGTATCAGCCACCGCTTCTGAATCATTTATTCAATATCTTTTCTTACTAGATGTGTTGCATAGAAATTTACTTCATCTTGATATTTATAATTTTATTATTTTTTATGTGATGCATTTTGGCCATGCATTCCCTAGGTGAAGGAGAATTAAAGACTTCTTTCATTCCACACACCAAATACATAGGCACAAACAGATGTGACCACAATTTCTTAAATTTGTGTCTCAGAACTGCATAACATTGATTTTATTCCAGTTTTAAAAAAATAATTTTTATAGATAAAGCAGTTATACAGTAATTTCTCTTATAATGCTAATCAGACTACTTCTCTTATAATGCTAATCAGACTACAAATTTGCTGTAATACACTCACACCAACAAAGAAAGATCTCTTCATTTCCCATTGTTTTCTCTCTTCTCTCCTGTAAACTAACTCCATTCTATCTCTCACCTTTATCCTACTCCCCTACATGATTTAGATCTCTGTCTCAATATTGCTCATAGATAAATAACTTTAGTTTGTTTGTTTGTGTCTTTCAGCTTTTCCCAGTTAGGAGTCGCCACAGTGGAACTCCGGTCCGGTAATGATTGGTAGTAGATTTTTACGTGCTGAGTTTCCAGCCCTGATGCACAACCTTCAATGAAGGTACGGCCACTCATGCATGTCTACACACAGAAGACGCTCTAGCTGAGAACAGAACAGGACAACGTCTTACTGTGAGGCGACAATGCTACCGCAGCACCACCACCACAGTATAAATAAATAACTTTAGTATCCTCCAATATCTTATTACAAATGCTCCCCAGGATTCAGCAAGCCCTGCACGGCATGAATGGATAGTGCAAGAGCTGCTGGAGGCAATATGGTCACCAAGAGATCCAGTAACAAGCTCCCTGTACGTGCATGAGTGGTCCTGCACTATTCCTGCACAGACATAGCTCCTGTATGCTAATTACCCCATTTGCAGGTGAAAACCATGCAAATGAGGTAAATTAGTGATCCAGGAAGCTGGCAGCCATCCGTCCAGGATTAGTGTAACCTGCAGAAATGTACTCAGTTAGTATCCAAGTACATTTCTGCAAACTACAAAATGGAGCCATGACAGCTCCAAATAAAGGGCGTATATAATGTGAAAAGCTTGCCAATGGCCACATATATGGCCATTGGCATGCAAAACAATTGAAAAAAAATAACTTTTATTTTTTTTGGCCAATTTCGGTCATTTAAGCATAGGGCAGCAGCACGCAAATGGGTTCGGCAGGAAAATGAAAGTAAAACCCTGAAAAAAGGTTTTTCTGCAAAATCACAATTTTGCCATTACAGTCAATGGCAGGCAGAAAATAACAAGGCCATTGAATAGTGGTTGCTAAGGGGGAAGGCCAGTGTGGGACTTGTAACTATGCATTAGCAGGCAATCCTATGCAAATAGTGGGAATGATACTGAATCACAGATTTCCCCTCATGGCTAGCCTTCACCAACCGTGTAGGTGCAGGAAAGCTAGGGTGCAATCCTAAGAGTTAGCTGACATCATAGAGGGATGTGTCAGGCATACAGTAAGCTTATTGGAGCTCTATGGCTCAGGTTTGCCCTTAGCTTAGCAGAGCTAAAGAAGGGGGTGTGTCTGAAGCTGCCTAGCACTCTTTACATGCCTAAATGGGTGTGTGTGCCATGCACCAGGGTTTAAACAAAACAAAAAAAAAGTAAACCAGGAACTAGCAGCTCCATTCAAATCTGAGCACTGTGTTTGTGCGGCATGCCCCTGGGCTTAAACAAGAAGGCAATGAAAAGGGAAAACAGCAGTAGGAAGGTAATCAATGAGAACTAGCATAGCTGGCAGGTGAAATGTATCAGAATCAGTCAATTACACAGGCAGCAGCCCAGTCCAGCACACTACTATAAACTATGCAAACACATTTCCCTTTGTTTTTTCCCACAAACTATACACCACTGATGTACAGAAATGGGGAAATTTTACCTGACAAAAGCAACAAAATTATAGGGGCTACATTTGCTTTCATAAATCAACATGTGGAAGAGGCTGAGGGTGGTGAGGATGAGAATGATGATGACCAACCAACAGTGAGGAGAAGGAGAAGAGTGTACAGTCCCAGGGTAACCTACCAGGGGCTACATGAGCTGGAGATAGTGGAGTGCTATAGGGTAGACAGGGACCTCCTACAGCAAATTGTTGAGCTGTGCTGGCCACACCTCACACACAGAACCAACAGAGGGGAATCCATCCCAGTGGATACCAAGGTATATGTATGCTTAAGAATACTAGCCACAGGTACCTTCCAAAGGCCAGCTGGGGATATTATGGGAATCTCACAGGCATCAGCATACAGGGTACTCCACCAGTTTCTGGATGCCATGTCAGCAGATGCCGGTGAGCACATATATTTCCTCAACACCTGTGAGGCGTTGACCACCAATATGCATCTCTTCCACCAAATAGCATAATACCCTGAGGTAGTGGGTGCTATAGACTGCATGCACACCCACACACATCAAAGCACCACCTGGTGAGCAGGGTAGAGTCTACATAAACCACAAGGGCTTCCTTTCCATCAACTGTCAGGTCATGTGCGATGCCCAGGGCATTATAATGAATGTATGTGCTGGCAGCCCTGGAAGCCATCATGATTCCCAGATCTGGCATATGATGCAGATGTACCAGAGATTTTCAATGGGGACATCCCATATGGCCATCTAGTGGGGGATGCTGGTTATGCACTGGAGCCATGGTTGATGACACCTATCAGAAATGCACACACACCCGAACAAGAACTCCATAATGAGACACACACACACACACACACACACACACACACACACACACACACACACACACACACACACACACACACACACACACACACACACACACACACACACACACACACACACACACACACACACACACACACACACACACACACACACACACCAGAATCATAATACAGCATGTGTTTGGGATGCTCTAGTCACGGTTCCAGTGCCTGGACATATCCGGTGGAGCATTTGCAGTACTCACCAGCTGCATGTACCTAAATTGTCATCGTATGTGCCATGCTACACAGTATGATCCTGTGGAAACAGCTGCAGCAGGAACAGCATGGGGCAGGGTCACACAGCCCCCACCATTGCCAAGGCCTGCACATGCACAGAGTGACTCGGAGGAGGAACAACCTGAGCCTGCCCCAGTAGGCAGAAGGAGGCATGCCTAGTATCCCCAGGCCTTGGCAAAGAGGCTACTCATAGCACATACACTGACATGGTAGGAACCCTGGGAATGACACTTCTCTCTGACTTGCACATACAGTAAAAGGGATGCCAACCATGACACTACCTGTGCTTAACCATGTATAGGGAGTGTACTATGTGCATCCGACATAGTCAGCCCTCCAGCACCATCCTTAATACTGGCACAGTCACAAGGTAAGTCACTCTCCCTATCAATTGCTGAATGGAGTAATATGTTCTGCTACTTATATCTGTAGTATGGATGTCAGCATGCAAGGGAATCAGGTGGCTGAATGGAATGCCAGCAGATAGTAGACACTTATATTGGCTTGAAATCATTAACAAATACTGGTGTCAACATAGTAGCCAGTACTAGACAGGGTGACAAACCCCACTGCAGGATATGTGATGGGCCAAATGTGTGTCCATAGGGCACACACATGCAAGTCAGTGAAACTCACATACCCAACAACAGCCTCAGCCAGCAGGACAGGTGTAGATGACCATAAAGAAAGGCTATGCTAAGGCATCTGATTGATGGCTATGGAGAACAGCCCCCCCTCAAGACCTACACAGACAGACTACAACAGGTCAGGCAGTGGGATGTTAGTTCTGAAGGGTAAGAAGTCTGAAACTGAAATGTAGGTCGATAAAACCTAAGAACTGTAGTACACTGATATGCCTCTAGTCTGCATGATAGGTCAGAATACAGAATGAAATGGAGTACCTGAAATACTAGTACAGTCATAGCAAATGTGCACAGTTGTCAGGTGTGCCCCCACCCCACAATCCTATGTAGAAATGTAGTAACATGTATGTGTAGGTATAATAACAGTGGAGCACAGATTACCTGAGCTGGCCAAAGTAGCAGGATAGATTGTAGGATGTGTGCAATATGAAGGGCTGTGTGTGTTAGGTTGGTGTGTGTTGTATATTGTGTGAGAGTGGTCAGCATGTAGGCATGGTGGTATGTGACCTGGTGGCCAATGGCCAGTACTGCCAATGAGAGGGCCAGGTTCTCACAACTGCAGTGCCAAACACAATGCATCCCAGCAAGACACATTCCAGCAGTAAGCCATACTAATTGATCAGATGTAATATCTGTCACCATCTGAAAGATGGACATGGCATGAATGTGGGCCCAGACATACAAACAGTACACAGGTGGAAGTACCCTAGACAGAGAGTGTATAAAATGTTACTGTCAAATGGACACACCTTTGGAATTGTACATACAGGCTAGCAGCACATTAGTTGGGTTTGTAGTATGGAATACTGATGTCATCTGGCCAAACACTGGCAGACCACAAAAGTCACAGGCATAAAGTACTGAGAAACTGCTGATGTCCCTGCACAAGCCGGCATAAGTGGAATGCCCCAAGTATATCTGTGAGTCAGCTGCAAGTAGCTTCCATAGCATACATGTATCCAGCTCACCCCACCATCAGCCACAGGTACCTCACAGGTCTTTTCCCTGCTGTTGGAAATGAGTACAATATGACCCCTACCTTTGTATGGGAATAGCCACAGAATGCAGCATGCTGAAGTGGTGTCCCATGCAGGTGTGTCCCTAGCTGTAAGCAACACCATGCCAGCATCCACACCACTGGGTCAATAAATACAGAAACTATTGACATTAACACCTTGCACATCTACCCTGTCACCCCAGGGGAATAGAGTGGCTTGCAGCCTGGGACTGTAGGAGTGACACACTGCAACGGCCTGCTGCTGATGGCCTGCATCACTACATACTGCCCTACAATCCTCTGTCAAAGGCCTGTGTCTCACCCATACTGCCAATTTATGTTATCTCATGGACTTCCAAATAACAACATAAAACAGTCCACAGAACCCAAATACAAGGCCATGTTGACAAATCCCAGTAGCATGTTCACCATGTCCTACGGCATGAACTGTGGACCAACCCCTAAATACTGCTGGGATGAAGCGATAACTGTAAGGAACTTATCAGGTAATGTTTACATATTGTTCGGAAGAGGATAGAAAAACAGGGGGGGGGATAGAAGCATGGACGCCATGGAGTGTGTGAAGTCTGAAACTCAACTGTGAGCACATACTATCCTTGCCTGCAAACCCAGGAATGGGTGGCTACAAACCTGCTCATAAACCACAATGTGAAGGGGTAATGACCAGACATATGAGCCCTGCCTCTGGGTAAACTATGTGAATCTGTACAGCTGTGAGGTATGGCCACAGCAGGATATGGGCATACTGTCATGCTGATGGATGTACAAGCATGGGATCCTTAGCCACCACTGTACCAAGGTGCTGAACTATTTACACAGACCCATCAGCAAGTGTCTGCAGCTTCCCCTACAGAATGGCATGATTGTGCAAGAATATGTAGGCTGCAGACCACAATACTGGCCACAGCTTCATTCACCCTGTGTTCCCCAGGAAATTACTGCAAGTAAATATGTATACCAGACTGTAGTTGATGACATAAAACATCACAGTGTAAAACAGTACATATATCTGTATATCTCTGCTAACACCAACTATGTAGCAGAAGCAGCACAGACACAATTACCTTCAGTAACCCACTATCCTTTGGCCATTGTGACCCCATATTGTCAACCAATCTAGCGATATCCTGCAGAAACATGTTGCTAGCTGTAGATGTAGAACACAAAAGCCTGCACTGGAGTGCAACCTACTTGGAATGGATTCACACATTCAATACAGAAGGTCATACTGGGCATGCTCACACACTTAGAGAAATGAAGCCTATCTCTGACAACAAAATAATGAAAGGTCATACTGGGGATGCTCCCACACTTAAGAAATGAAGCCCATGTCTGGCAACAACAGTGGACTATACATGTCTGACAGTCACAGACGTTTGTGCACACACTCCACATTGCACACCAGTCATGCATTGCATACACATCGAATAGGAATACACACATATATCCAAGGACAACACACTATAATAGGCCAAACTTACACATACGTAGATGTGTGGAAGAGAGGGACAGACAGTAACAAAGAGCCCCCCATCATGAGGCCTGCCCCACCCAGCACACATCCAACTGGCTAAAACCACATGATGTGCAAATTTCAATCACTGTAGACATTTGCCTCTGGTATCCCTCAGTACTACAGTGTCTGTGGTGCTTGTGATAACTGTGTAACATGACTGTACAAGTCATGATTCATCTAGCAGTTGTATACACGTACCTGTTAAATGTAAACCTGTGTGTGACTGAGTGTTGTGTGTGTGCTTGCAGATGAATGGTTTCTGGCCCATTTACACACACTGCACTCCTTATTGCCCTACTTTGGCAAGCCTGCTGATGTCATTTACCTTGAAATACACCTTTGGGGGAAGAGTAGCCCTATAAGCTGTGTGGTGCATGCTATAACTGCGTAATGCTATAGTGTGATGTACTAGTTAGGTAAGAGTTCTAATCCCAGACATGGCAAGTGTGTGTGTGGTTGATTGTGTGTGCGGGTAAGGATCAATGCTTTTGTGGCCAGTCACTAGGCACTCATAAAAATGGAGAACATTGATATCTGTGCAGTTACAGAGACCTGGTTCAAGGCTCCAGAGAGCACCCCTGCAATACCAGGCTACAACTCTTACCACACTTGTCAGCCACCAAACCAGGACCGAAACACTAAAGGTGGTGGAGTGTCCATATTCACCAAGGATATTCACACCAGTAGTTTGGTTGCCCAACACAATGTGTATGAAATTCTCCAGGTGCAGCTAAAAGTAGGTAAGACTGCAATCCAAATTGTATAGCTTGCTGCAGATCCCCAACCATGCCCCAATATTCTCACTACACCTTTCTAAACATACTGGAAAATATTAAGGTACAAACAAACACCCTAATACTCGATGATTTCAACTACCCTGCCATTAACTGGGAAAACATCTCATGCACCAACACCTTTGCCCAACGGTTCTTGGAATTCATAATTCCCAAAGCCCTGGATCAACTAACGCATATTCCCACCAGGGGCTCCAATATCCTAGACCTGGTCATTACCAACATGGGAAGTTGATGTTCCACACCTATGGTCACCCCCTCGGTGGTCCAGGTCTGACAATAAGCTAATCACTTTTAACATCCACATCCCTCTCCCACCCCTCAGTAAGGAAACCTCCGTAAAAACTTCTCCAAAGCCAACTTCATGCTACACAAGTCAGAAGTGACAAACTTCATGACAGCCATGCAGACGGGAACTGAAAGTTAGACTGCTGAATCCTACACTAAGGCATGGTACGAGCACATCCACTAGTGCAGGAACCGTGCCATCCCAAATAGAACCAAGACGCTCACCTCCAAGAAAAGGAAGCCAATCTGGTGGTTCCCCTGCCATAAACAAACTTTACAACAAAAGGAAGAAACTGTTGCAGAAAAGAGGAAAATCCCAGGATGCATAAAAATCCCATACTAGCCTCAGTAAGAAGCTGAGATCCCTCATAAAATCCTCCAAAGCTAGTTATGAAAATAATATAGCCAAAGATTCCAAAGACAACAACAAGCCGTTCTATAGCTATGTCAGGAATCTAAATGGCAATGCTCAGATCTGCTTTGAGCTACAGCAGAATGGCATTAAATATACTGATCCCAAGGATAGTGCCAATATCCTGGCAGATCGATTCAGTGCCAACTGCACTCCCCCTCTCATCCTCTAACAGGCCCATTTCAATACTGAAAGATTGCCAGATTCCAGTAATAATGGCTGCACAGGTAAAACCACACTCTCCAAAGCTAAGAATATAGCATCCATGGGGCCGGACAACATCCCGGGCTATGTACTACATGAACTGCAAAATGAACTGGCGCCTCACCTAAGTGCCATGTTTAATCATAGCCTCACATCTGGCTTCATGCCCACTGAGTGGCGCACAGCTGCAGTTATCCCACTCCACAAGTAGGGGATCCACCTTGGATCCTGGGAACTACTGCCCCATCAATATGACAAGCCTGATCTGCAAGGCCATGGAACATATTATCATGGAACTTATAAACAAAGACATTGGCAATCTTCAAACACTGGACCCCACCCAGGTAGGGTTTTTGAAGGGCCAATCTTGTCCCCTGAACCTGATTGATGTCTTTGAATCAGTATCCAGAACTGTAGATGAGAATAAGGTGGTCCACACAGCCTATTAGTACCTCATCAAGGCCTTCAACACCACCCCCCAGTCTGGAATCATAGATAAACATACTAAGTTGGGCATTAATCCCTACATCACTGGATGGGTTGCCAACTGGCTTACTGACAGAACCCACACTGTAAAAGTAGCTGAGTCCAAATCCAGTTCCAGACAAGTGACAATTGGAGTACCTCAGGGTTCAGTCCTGGGACCACTCTTGTTTGGCATCTACTGCTCTGAAGTACAGGCCAACACTAAGGGACTCTGGCTAACACAGGTCAGAGATGACTGCAAACTGGGAGCCATTATTGAATCCCCCAAATTATGTGGATATTCTACAAAAGGGCCTTACAAAAACAAATGCTTGGTGTCAGAGCCATGCGTTCAAGCTCAATGCCAGTAAATGTATAGGTACCCCTTTGAGAAGAAACATGTACTCATGAATTACCACATAGGTGGCAGTACACTAAACATTGAAAGTGTGATAAGAGACTTAGGGACACAGGTGGACAGTGTCTCACCTTCGATAACCACATTGCCACAACAGTCAGGGAATCTGCCTATGTGGCACACCTCATCACTAAGGGCTTTTCATCCAGAAAAAAGGAGGTCCTTGTCCCACTGTAGTCATCTCTCTGTAGACTCATTATAGAATACAACGCCCCATTTGGTTTGTACCTCTCAAGACATCTGCAATGACTAGAAAGGCTACAGAAATACCTCACTAAAAGAATCACAGGCCTAAAGCAGATGCCCTATGCTGAGCATCTAAAAATCATCCAGCTATACTCTGTCGCATATCGTCTACTCAGAGGCAATCTCTGTTTAACATACAAGGCCACATCAAACCCAAACCTGTTGGACATGCTACGCTTAAAGAAATCCCAATCCCTCAGACTCACATGCTGCAAGGATCTAAACCTTGTCATCACAATGAAAAAAACATGCTGGAGTGATGGGTTCCCAACCCAGAGACTCCCCAGACTCTGGAATAGACTACCCATGCATGTCAAGCAGAGTGCCTCTTTGGCCCTCTTCAAAAGGAACCTTGACGATTGGATGGGAGATAGGAAATTCATCCCGGGGAATATATCAGTTGCCCTGCTAGACAGGGATCCAGGGAAGTAAATATTGTGGGAAGACATAGCCATGGAATTGTTATTGCTAGGCTTGTATAGGCCCTAGGGCTGATAGCCTAGTACCAACCTATGAACCTATAAACCTATGAAGTACACTTTCCATTGCCTGCTGATGTCATTCACTTTGAAATACACCTTTAGGGAAGGAGTAGCCCTATCATCTCCATGGCATGTTCTATAACTGCATAATGCTATAGTGTGATATACTAGTTAGGTAGGAGTTCTAATCCCAGACATAGCAACTGTGAGGCTCTGTGTATGTGTTTGTCTGTCTGTCTAGGGATCAATGCTTTTGCGGCCATTCACCGTCACTACACTTTCCATTGCACTACTTTGGCAAGCCTGCTGATGTCACTCACCTTGAAATACACCTTTGGTGAAAGAGTACTCTTATAAGCTTCATGGTGCATGTTATAACTACATAATGCTGTAGTGTAAAGTACTAGATAGGTAGGAGGTCTCATCCCAGACATGACAACTGTGAAACTCAGTGTGTGTGATTGTTTGTCTGTGTAGGGATCATTGCTTTTGAGGCCATTCACAGTCAAATGACTTTCCATTGCCCTACTTTGGTAAGCATACTGATGCAATTTACTTTGAAATACACCTTTGGAAAAGGAGTAGCCCAGTAAGCTCCATGACAAGTGTTATAATTGTGTAATGCTGTATTGTGATGTACTACTTAGGTGATAGTTCTAATTCCAGACATGGCAACTGTGAAACTGTGTGTGTGTGTGTGTGTGTGTGTGTGTGTGTGTGTGTGTGTGTGTGTGTGTGTGTGTGTGTGTGTGTGTGTGTGTTTGGGACTGTTTGTCTGTGTAGGGATCAATGTTTTTGAGGCCATACACCATCACTTTCCATTGGCCTACTTTGGCAGGCCTGCTGATGTCATTCACTTTAAAATACACCTTTGGGGAAGGTGTAGCCAAGTAAGCTCCATGGTGTGTGCTATGACTGCATAATACTGTAGTGTGATGTACTAGTTAGGTAAGAGTTCTAATCCCAAACATGGCAGCTGTGGAACTGTGTGCGTGTGTGAATGTGTGTGTGTGTGTGTGTGTGTGTGTGTGTGTGTGTGTGTGTGTGTGTGTGTGTGTGTGTGTGTGTGTGTGTGTGTGTGTGTGTGTGTGTGTAAGTGGGTGTCTGTGTAGGGATCAATGCTTTTGAGGCCATTCACAGTCAAATCACTTTCCATTGGCCTACTTTAGCAGGCCTGCTGATGTCATTCACTTTAAAATACACTTTTGGGGAAGGTGTAGCCCAATAAGCTCCATGGTGTGTGCTATGACTGCGTAATACTGTAGTGTGATGTACTAGTTAGGTAGGAGTTCTAATCCCAAACATGGCAACTGTGGAACTCTCTGTGTGTGTGTGTGTGTGGGTGTGTGTGGGTGTGTGTGTGTGTGTGTGTGTGTGTGTGTGTGTGTGTGTGTGTGTGTGTGTGTGTGTCTGTGTGACTGTGTGTCTGTGTAGGGATCAATGTTTTTGAGGCCATTTACAGTCAAATCCCTATCCATTGCCCTACTTTGGCAAGCCTGCTGATGTCATTTACTTTGAAATATACCTTTGTGGAAAAAGTAGCCCAGTAAGCTTTGTGGCGTGTGCTATAACTGTGTAATGTTGTAGTGTGGTGTACTATTTAGATAAGAGTTCTAATCCCAGACGTGACAACTGTGAGACTCTGTGTGTGTGTGTGTGTGTGTGTGTGTGTGTGTGTGTGTGTGTGTGTGTGTGTGTGTGTGTGTGTGTGTGTGTGTGTGTGTGAGTGTGTGTGTGTGTGTGTGTGTGTGTGTGTGTGTGTCTGTGTAGGGATCAATGCTATGACTGCGTAATACTGTAGTGTGATGTACTAGTTAGGTAAGAGTTCTAATCCCAAACATGGCAACTGTGGAACTGTGTGTGTGTGTGTGTGTGTGTGTGTGTGTGTGTGTGTGTGTGTGTGTGTGTGTGTGTGTGTGTGTGTGTGTGTGTGTGTGTGTGCATGTGTGTGCATGTGTGTGTGTGTGTGTGTGTGTGTGTGTGTGTGTGTGTGTGTATGTGTATGTTTATCAGTATCCTGTGTGATTGTGTAATAACAGCACTCATTGTGGAGTGGGTTTTGCAAATTTCTTATATGGTGGGCCTATTATATGTCACAATGTCCATCTTACAAGGACAGCAGATATCAAACAGCACAGAGTCTGATGTAAACAATCCATACCCCTGCATGTGACATTATGGATTGGGGAACAATATAGGCAGCCCTTGTGTTACCCAGAGAACACTCTCCACCCATGTCTCATACACAGACACACTTGGCTAGGCAACAACCACTATGTTGGTAGTTCCCTACATTTTGCCCACAGATAGTAACCATTGTGTGATTGCAGTGGACTACAGAGGACATGGCACCCTGTCCTATCCATACAATAGGCAAATCATTGCATACAGTGATCCTTTGCTATGTTCCCCACTGGACACCTGCAACAACTGTAGAGTCAGCAAATGTAACCCACAAAGGAAATACCATGCCTTATACACATGCCCTGTATGGACAGATGCCATTGTGAATACCTGTACCATGCTGTCAATATAGGTGCAGTGTCAACCTGAGTTCCATTTCCAGTTCTCACCACTTGAGGTCAGAAATGCCACATCAGATGATAACAATCTGTCCACACAAGATGCTCCAGATACCCCAGGTACACTTCCACATGTCACAGAACATGCATGTGGGGCATGTGCACATCCCAGACATAGTCCATGTTATGGAATATAGAACACATACATGGCAAGCATTGCACAGCTCTGGCCATCCACAATTGTAACCCAAATGAGTGGATGGTGAATGCAATACCCACTTGTATGGGCCAATCCAGAGACTACACACTTGAGCCACACTGCAGACCATTTGTCATGTGGCCTGATGCCAAGGTACACCCTTTGCCTAGCCTTGTACAGCCTTCTGGCACAGTCAGCCACTAAACACCTGTGAAGCAATGAACTCATGCATGTCAGTACTGGCAAACAGGTGTCTGTGTGTATGTGTGTGGCGATTAATGATTTGGAAGCCATCCACAATCACTACACCTCCCATTGCCCTACTGAAGCATGCCTTCTGATGTCAGTCACCTTGACATACTGTTTGCCCATATATCAGCCTGATAACCTCTGTCGTGCATGGGATACCTGCATAATACTGTAGTGTAGCAAACTAGTTAGTTAGGAATTCTAATCCTGACTCTGCCAACTGTGATAATGTGTATGATTCCCAGAGAGAATGTGGCTGTGTCATCCTTGACACCTGTTCTTGTGGACAGCACATGTACTATACCTACCTTATCCCTCCTTTATCACTGTTGTTGATGTCACTCACCTTCAAATATACCTTTGGACAGCTCTCCAACATGTAAGCTCTGTGGCGCATGCACTAACTGCATAGAAATGTAATAGCAATACATAAGCAAGCAGGGATTTGAAACCCCATACTGATAAGTGTGTGACACAAACATGCTTAGATTTTACTCTCTTACCCCCTCCCTTTCTTACTTTGTCTCTGTCTGTCTCTCTCACTCCCTCCCTGGTGACAGCAGCTTGTCTTTTATAAGTGATGCTCATGATCAGATGATGGCCTGTGCATGAATTGCAGCCCCCCCCTCCACTAGCTAATTGCATGCGGAACAGCTGTGGTAACATTCCCATAGCCAATTGCATGGAAACACACTCCTATAACTAGGAACATCATGCGGGTGTTGGCCCTTTTCATTCAATATGAGCAGGACTTCATGTCGGTGTTTGGCAAACTGCATCACAGAGGGTAGTGGGATATACCTCTTACAACATACACTGTGGAGACAGGACAACAAACAGGAGGGGGGGTGTTCCAGACATGACTACAGAATGTAAGTCTTGCTCTTCTGCATTTGAAGTAATGTTGGTTTAACAGGGTTTGTGTGGATATGGCTGGTCTACATGAATTAATACCTGTCATGACGGTGTTATGTGGTTAAGGAAACTCCCACCTGTAGGGCTGTCTGCAGACTGGCCAGTGTTTGGAGTCTTACATGTGTTTTGTTACTCACAGATTACCTATCTTTAGAAATGCAGTAGCATAGTCTGAGGATTGCAGTCAGTAGATGGTGTCAGCCATGAGAGTTACTGACTTCATATCGTTCATAAGACATATTTATTCCAGTATTATGTGATATACCCATTTATATGGTTGTTAACATCCACATTGTCAGGCTTGGTGCACATGTCTTGCACTAAGGGGTTCTGTGTATACCTCTGGACTGAACAGAGTGAGTCAGACTGTCCACATTTTTTTGTCATATCTCTGCTGTATTCCACAGGACCATTACTGTGATATCTGTGGTACTGTGCTATGATGATGTTAGGATGTCTGTCAGTAACTGATGGTGTACATGTCAGTATCAGATGTGACCTTCCACGCACATTTCTGTTAAGACAACCCCTGTTACAGTAGCAAAATTCTACAATTATACCTGCAATACTTACATGACATCCCTTTGTACTAAGAGGTTGCGACTATTGTTGCTGAGGTATGACTCCACTCCATGTTCTGGACATATGTTAAACATACATATATATATATATATATATATATATATACATATATATACATATATACATATATATATATATATATATATATATATATATATACATATATATATATATATATATATATATATATACATATATATATATATATATATATATATATATATATATATATATATATATATATATATATATATATATACACACACACACACACACATATATATATATGTATATGAATATATATATCGTATATGAATATATATATATATATATATATATATATATATATATATATATATATATATACATACATATATGGATGTATATATGTATATATATATATATATATATATATACACACACACACACACACACACACACACACACACACACACACACACACACACACACACACATATATATATATATATATATATATATATATATATATATACACATATACACACACACACACACACACACAGACACACACATCTATATATATATATACACACACACACACACACACACACACACATATATATTTATAGATATCTACATATATATATATATATATATATATATATATATATGTATATATATATATATATATATATATATGTATATATATATATATATATATATATACATATACATATACAGAGAGATCTATATATGGCCATATATATAATGCACTATACAGATGTATATAAATACATATATATATATATGAATATATGTATGTACATGTACATATATATATATATATATATATATATGTATATCCATATCCTTGCTGTGTGTAAACATTACTGTTGTGTATACCTTCCCAGATGTATCACACTGTAGTTATCTGATGTATGTATATTTAGATATAACAACATGTGATTCAATAGTATTATCACTAACAAGTATTGCGCCATTGTAGAAGTCATAGCAGTTGTTCAATACTATTCAGTATGTGTACTGACAGATATATTAGAAAAACAACAACTGTGATAGCTTAGTTGTTAACTGCTGTGACTGTAATATTCAGCAAGGTCTGTTTATTTTGTTGCTGGGCAGAACAAGGACTGTTGGATACAGAGTGGTTTAAGCTTTAAGAGGGTTTGCATGACAGTAAGTGCTGCTAATGTATGGTTAAATGTATAGCTATTTAAACCATGTAGGCTTCGCTTACCAGTGTGCAAATGTGCTTAGCATTTATATTGCAGTAATGCTTAAACCTGTGAAGCATGGCTCAGAACTGGTAACCAGTGCTCACATTCTGGTCTGATAAAATAGCAGGGTAATTACATCCTTAATAAGTGTATTTAATGCTCTGTACATAACATGCATCTATGTGCCGTCATTACAGTAGCAAGGGGTGTGAGTCTTCTGTCTGGGACAACTGAGTATATATGGCTTGTACAACACTCTTTTCCATTTAAATGCGTTACAAACATGGGTAGTATCCCAGGTTATATGCAGTCACACTGGCATGTAGTGTATCATTACATTACTACTATTGACAGTGCTTTCCCAAGTATGAGTAGATTGTACATTGTATTACAGGAACCCAACACCCCTTCATGCAAAGATGGACTCTGAGTCCTCATTGTCATCTTTCTGGTGTGTAAGCTGTCTTCTTGAGTATTTCCTACTGGATAATGATCTGACATCTGGAAAATATCTGTAGACTACTGTGTGTATAGCACATGTCAGTGAGGGCTGCCGTCATGTAGTAATGGCATAATGACTTGGTGTCAGACACCTATCTGTCAACACATTCATCTTAATGCATTGCTAGTTGGCTAGCTGATGTCTGTCCTCTGTACAGATGTGCAGATGTCAGGTATCTATCTTGGCTACTTACAGGCAATCTATGTTTGACTGACACTGACATGTCTGCCCAGCTGTGTTATGAATGCCACAGCTAGGAATCCACACCCTGTATGCACCACATGCCATAGATACTTCAACTACACTAACACAGGCAACAGAATATGTTTGGGTACAGGTCCCAAAACAGATACTGACCATGTTATGTACTACATGTTGCATACATGTCAACTGGAGCACCTCACTGGCCATCTGTAAGAGGCAACCGGATGATTGGCTGATGCATATAACTCTCACCCTGAGGATCACCCCTTTGGTATCTGTTGATAGATGGCCTCCTGGCACATGGCAGGTGGCATGGTACCACTGTACACACATTCCCATACACTTCCCATCTCTCCTTGGACAATAGCCTGGTACACACCTATGACCACCTGCACTGATGGACCCCAGTATGACAAATGTGTACATGTGCATTACTGAGAATATCAATGTCTGTGTGCTTGTAGACCTGTATTTGAGAATACCCCGAGGCCCTTCACACCCACCACATCCCACCATTGCCATAGCTAGAAATGGCTACTGCTGTGCCAGACATAGCATGTATCTTGTTACACTCTTCTCCATAAGGGCTACCAGGGTCTTGCAGTACCAGCACAACACTGTTGTACAAATGGGTTGATAGGCATGGGATACTCACTGAGTTCTGGCACGTGTGTATATGCGTGAATGTGTGCATATTTGTAGGGTATAGCATTCTGAGGCCACATTCTCCTAATACAATATGCCTTGCTACACAGTATTAGGGATAGCGATGTTGCTGACTGTAGGAGAGGCATGACAATACATCACCCTACAATGCCTGTGGCATGTACATTAGACACATATCCCTGTAGTAGCACTCTTGGGATAGACAGGGGGTTGTATTGCAGTCCTGGTCAATGTGTGATGGTGGGTATGCCAGAGTGTCACAGCTGCAGACCATACCTGGCAGGGTGTGCAGTTCACCGTATCTGGCCACAGACATGAGAACTGTGCTTGCCAGGGGTTCTGCAGGCATGACCAGGTACAAGCCACAATATGGTACTTAACCCTGATGATGACATATGTCCAATGGATCTAGGTCCCTCCTGGGACTGGCCAGGGCCACGTGCACATGCCCTGCTGTGGTGTGGTGTGGACAGTGCCCCCCTGCAGTGCTTGGGCTGGTACTGCCACTATGGGAGCGGCTTGGTGTTCTTGCATATCCACGTCAACCTCCAGCTGTTGATGTTGCTGGCCTACGTCCACGTGGCCGTCACACCACTCCCACTATATGCTCGAGCATGTACATTCCACAGTCGAGGATTCCCAACATTTCACCCAACCATCTATTCATGACCTCTGAAAAATAATGGAAGGCACCTGCAAGATCACGGGTGTTGTAAGTAACAGCTGATTGAGTAGTGCTCTGCAGCCTCAGAGCCTGTCTGGTGTACCATTCCATATGTGCCTGCCCCTCTCTGACAGCCTGAAACATGCATCTGGTGGTACCAGATTTTGCACTTCAGCCAGGAGCATGATGACCAGCAGCTCTCCAATGAGCACCTCTGTACATCTGCCTATGTGGTATCCTGCCAGACATCCGGCTATGGCTGCTGTGTCCAGACACACATGCCATAGATACCACACTGCCCTGTCCCATGCCACCAACCACCAACTGTCCCTCTGCTATGGCCACTGGTGATGGGGTATGTATAGGCATTGTGACTGTGTGCGGGGATGGGGTGGATAAGAGCGGGATGTCAAACGGTGGCACAGCTTCAGCCCCTGACCACCCCGCCTGTGCCTCAACACACCTATCATCATTTTCAGTGTCTGTATGGACACCAACATCAGATTGCCTACAGGAGGGATCCTGACTCACCTTGCCACCTGTGAGAAGAAAACAAGAAATGCACTTTAAGACCTGTACGCCATTGCTTAACAGTACACACACACACACACACACACACACACACACACACACACACACACACACACACACACACTGACATTCCACCATACTACATACCTGTCCCTGAGTTTACAAACTGTCCCTAGTTTATTCTCTTAAGTTCCCCATCCTGCATCAGTCTTGAATAATTACAGTCAATAATACTAATTATTAATGTATCATTCTTCTAATTGCTTAGAAAAGTGATCACAAAACATGACCTGTTACTCCATTACCTCTTTGACTTGATTGGAGTTGTTTTCTCAAAGACTCCCTGATGTCATCTAGTGTTCACCCTTGGTTTGTCCAGACATCTTGAGCATGGCCCCCCATATGTTATGGGCTACTACAGTCACTAAATAATGTCACGCACTGGAGTGTCATACGTAACAATTGTTCAGTAGATGCAAGATCTGTTGCTCTATTTACTTTTTATGTGGACTACAGTAATATTTGGAAACACTTTCAGGTGTTGTCTAGTAATTCCTCAATGCATCTGTAGTGTTGCATACATGGGTATTCTTTCACCTTTCTGCTGATTGCAATTAAATCAATATCCCTGGTGTCTAGTTTTTCCTCCCGATGCATGTTTCATGCTACATATGTTATTATACTATCAGTTGTCCTGAGATTACATGTCAGAAAAGTATGCCTGGTGTCTCATGTGTCTGTCTATGTCCATGTACTGCATGATTTCAAAGAGACATTGAGAGGTATGAACAACCCCACACTCACACATGTGCATACATGGACACACACACAAACACACACACACATACACATACGCATCCTACATAGAGCAACCCCCCTCCACTCCACCAGATTGTACTTACAGACAAATTAAACCCCCTCACACACAGACACATACAGGTGAGGTTGCACAAAGATATTACACACAGACCTCCCATAACAAATCTGTCAACATGCATGACATATGGCACTCAACAGCATGCAGTGCAGCTATAGTCAATCCCTCCTAGCACCTTTATACATCTCTGTGATGCATGGGTTGCGTTAGTAGGTGATGCCCCTTCCCCTGGAATACACTGCATCCATGTACACAGTATTGCTGTGCACCTGTTCGGCACCCTGGCATGTACTGTGCACCATATCTCGCAGGTGTACACACCATTGCTGAATGTGTATATGTGTGTCAGTTATGTTTGCTCTGCTGCTCACAGCCCTTATTTATTCGTCCAACACATACCTGGGATGATATGTGGACAGATGTCGTTTTTGAATGTCTGATGTCTGATTTACAGATCTCATCATCAGTGATGCATGTATGGCCAGTAAAATACAATTACACTGACAATCTTCAAACCTTACCGTGGCTATGGGGAGTGTATACACCCTTATTGATATGATGCCCTCTTCCTTGATATGCCATGGGACCACATTACTGTATATGTTAACATTACACGAACCTGATATGTGACATATGACCTGTGCAATCAAATGCAGTGTCAAACAAATGTGTTAGTTGTGCAGATGCGGAGTGAGATGCATACAATTTGTGGGTGCATATGTGTGCACACCATTATCATGATGGTTTGTTACACCTACTGTTATGTGTACTACAGCAGTCACTATTCCTGGCACGGGTATACTAGCATGGGCCATCTGCATTTGCCAGTATTTGGTCAGTCTGCCCTACAAATGTCCACCAACTCTGCATGACTGCAAGGTCAACTCGTGCACATCCCTTGGAGGTCACACAGTGCTGTCACTATTGCTGTGAAGTCAGGGTTATGTCTGCCACAGTCCCTGACCTTGTCTGTGTGCAGATACAGCCATTCATAGCTTCCTTTGGATCTCTGCTTCAGTGGACTGTTGTGTCATAATGACACTCCCTCCCCACCCTCAGCCTTTTTGCAGATGGTTGACAACTATGGCCTACACATGTGTGTCATTTTGCAGTGTCCCAAACACTGAACACCATGTATAACAGCCTAGTCCCTGCTAATAAATGGCAAACATATGGGTGTACACTGGCACTGGCAAGGTACAGATGGGGATGGTGGGCCTGAGTTGGGGTGAGTTGTTGGTTGTGCAGCACATGTATCTTAATTGATACTGTCTGTAGGGTTCCAACGTGGTCTTGGTACACCAGTACACATTGCAACGCATGCCTTTTGGGGACCTTTGCTGTTATGCATATGCTACCTGTAGAGAGGCCTGGCTGATGTTTCCTGTGGTACAACTGTCCCATCTGATTACCCTAACCCATGGGCCACACTTATGTAGAGTCCAGGCAATTGCTGAAATGGGTACTGCACAGCCAGTACTTGCTAGGCATTCCTGCAACTCTCTCAGTGTTGTGGCATGTTACTAGGCAGCCTGCATGACCAGTTTGCAACATGTGTTGTCATCTGTCTTGGATAGCCATCTGATTGTTTTTTACATTAATCCTGTCCCATACATCCTCACCACATACATAAATGTTTGCACTGTTTGCCATAGTGTATGCAATGGTGAGGTATGGCTACATGTCCAACTCCTGGGTGCTACTTGTTGGGTATGGGATACATTCCATGACATGTAAGATGTGTACAAGTCATGGCTGCCTCTGTTGCAGGTAAGTGGGCACATTTGATGGCCAAATGTCTTGGACAGCAAACCATTTATTGGTTCATAGGTTCATAGGTTCATAGGTTTATACTAGGCTATCTGCCCTAAGGCATTTATAAGCCTAGAATGAATAACAAAGAAAAACGCCAGCAACTGGTGAACTGTTGAGATAGTAGTTTAATAATAAACTACATAAGCACCATAGAAGCTCCAAAACATACCGGTTTCGGCTCGGATTCAAACCTTGCCTTCTTCAGTGTATAACAATAGAGCAAATCAAAAAGTGCTTTTATATAATATAAAATTCAGTGATTGGTTAAGCAAATTTTTCGTCAAGCTCATGAATATTTAGCAAAATAGTATACCTTGCATCTATATAGTAAGATATAACAAAAATGTATCCAAATACATAAAAATAACATACCATGCTCAAAAATATACAACAAAGATTATATAACAAAAAGTGAATACTTGTACATATGTGTTTTATAAATATTCATTAAGTCCTGGATTAAGTAAAGCACCAAGTTTGGTGATCCATTTCTTTTCTTTTAGATCAAGTTTTTTATGCCAGCCACCTTTATTGGTTCTATCACCAATAATTTTATCAATTATTGTAAAATGGAATTGTGCCTTGTTGTGTATCAATGTATGTTTATATAATGCATTAGATGTTTTTTTGCATCTAATATTACTCAAATGTTCCGATACCCTTAGCCTAACAGGTCGAGAGGTCTGCCCAACATAAAATGAATGGCAACTACAACATGCCATATAAATGGCACAATCAGTGTTACAATTAGCAAAAAATTTTATATCAAAAACTTTATTGCTATTTCTACTGGTAAATTCTTTTGTTTTTGCCATAAATTTACAATTAACACAGTGACCACAGGGGAAACAACCTACAAGTTTATCCCCCAAAATTGTTGTTTGATATACATTTGGTAAGGAGGATTCAAAATGATGTTTATAATGGTTGAAGTATCCCGCTAGGTTCTTGCCCTTCCGAAAGGAAAATAAACATTTATTAGGAATGATGGATTTGATTTTAGCATCTGCTTCCAGTATATTCCAATTGCCCTTAATAATATTCATAAAATTATTGGTATTTCTACCATAAGTTGTTGTAAAACGCAATATATTTGTCTTGTTAGGTTTCTTTTTGTACGTTAACAAATTTGATCTATATAGACCTGAGGCATGATTATGAGCCATTGTAACATACCCTGAACTATAGCCCCTATCCATAAATCTATTATACAAATCTTGAGCATGATGACCAAAACTGACATTATCAGAACAATTTCTTCTCATTCTGATAAATTGTGATTTTGGAATGTTTTTAGCGATATGTTTTGGATGAAAACTGGAGGCGTGGAGAATGGTATTGTACTGGGGAAATTTCCTATAAGTTTCAGTTTTTAAAGTATTATCCATATTCCTTGTTACCAAAACATCCAAAAAGGTTATGGATTTTTGATCGTAAGTAATGGTAAATTTTATTCCCCATTTGTTATCATTCAGGTATTCCACAAATTCTAGAAGATATGGAATATCCGATCTCCACACCATCCAGCAATCATCCAAATATCTTCGCCAGATGTCTATATCAGGCAAAAAAAGATTATGAGTATCATCATAAATCATAATATGTTCTATATAAGCCATAAATAGGTCAGCATATATGGGGGCAAAAGATGCCCCCATAGCTGTACCACTGATTTGTAAAAAACATTCCTGATTATAGAAAAAAACATTTTTGGTCAATACATGCTCAGTTAGATTTAACAAAAAAGTATTGAATCCTGGTTGGTACATGTTGGATTGATGTAACCAAAATTCAATAGCATCAAGTCCGGCCCAGTGTGGAATATTTGTATATAGTGAGCTCACATCCAAAGTACAGAGCCACCAATTCGGATCTAACTGCATATCATCGACAATGCCCAAAAATTGAGTAGTGTCCTGTATGCGAGATCTCACAAAAGATAGTAAAGGTTTTAAATACATAGTCAAAAATTCCGAAAGTGGCTCTGTAAGTGAGCCCATACCCGACACAATGGGCCTACCTGGTGGATGTGAAAGGTCTTTATGTATTTTAGGTAGAAAATAGATATATTGTCTAGTGGGGTCAGAGATTGTTAAATGGTTTAGTGTTTTTTTGGATATGATGCCATTATCAAGAGCAGAATGTAAAAAATCATCAATTTGTTTCTTAAATACTGGAGTAGGGTCAAGTGGCATTTTTGTGTAGTACCGAGCATCATTCAACTGCTTATAAGCTTCAATATCATAATAGCTCCAATCTAACACTACCACTGCCCCTCCCTTATCGGCATTGATAATCACCAAATCCTTGTTACGTACTAGTTCTTCCAAACAAGATTTCTCAGCATCTGTCATATTATTGGACATTGGTAAACAATGATTATACTGAAAGTGTAGCTCATTCAATACGCTGCGTAAAAATAAGTTAACAGTTGGGTTCATGGGAGGTGTGAATGATGAAGTATGATATTTAAAAGAATCAAATTGTGGTAATTCACCATCTTCTTTATCCTGAAAAAATAACTTAAGATTCATTAATCTACAAAACGAAAATAAATCTTGTGTGAAGTTATCCTCAGACACAAAAAAACCCAGAATAAAAGATAGTCCTTTATTGAGTAGTGATATTTGTTCAGCTGTTAGTACAGTCTTTGAAATATTGTATACATTATTTACTTGTTCGACAGTATTTGCATCAAGTTTTGTAGACTTGTAACTTTTCCTGTGCTTCCTACCACCCCTCCTCCCTCTGTGTTCCCTAAAGGGGATATGTTGTTTTTCCGTTTGGGGTTTGGGGAATCTAAAGTGGACTGTGTCTCCGTGTCTGTCCCTGATGATGTATCATAGTCCGTGGATTCTATATTACTCCCACTTCCTTTAAGTATGGACCTTGGACGTTTCCTTTTAAAATTAGATGGATTTTTATTTTTATTTTTGTTGTGCCCATCTTGAAATCTGACATGTCTAATGTTTTTGAATGGTTGCCCCTTCTCATAATCCAAAAGGTCACGAGAAAATTTTTTAATTTTTCTCTCCTTCAAAATGGTCTCAAAACTTAATAGTTCTGTACTCATTTTTGATAATAAAGCAGCAAAAAATGTTTCATTTTGATAGTGATTACATTCCTCAATAGATTTTAACACTTGACTAGTTTCTTTATCAATAGTTCTAGTATAGTAATCAGATAAAGAACTAACAAACTTCATTGAACATTCTTGTTGAATTCGGGCCCATTCTGTCATTAAATTTTCATCAGGATCTCCCACCAGGGGTTGAATTTTGACCCTGAGACCTCTAGGACAAATGCCCTTAGCCAAATAAGCTTTAAGTAATTTGTGGTGCCAAACACTAGATCTAAGAGTTTTCATATTTTTATTAAGTTCCACAAAAAGTTTCTCACATTTTTGTTCTGGCCTCATGGAGGTAATACTACTAGAGGCCATAGATTCATTGCCAATACCAAAAGGTGCAAGATCATCCTTATCTGCTGATAAATCCAAAAGTATTTTGTTTAAATCCATAGTTTATATATAATTCTTAGTTCAAATTATTACCACGTCCTGTAGTTCCAAAAAAATGGACAGACAATAATGGTCATATACTATCAATGCATGAATAATGCACACTGTAGCCACGTCACCTGCAGGACAATAATGGTATAGTGAAATCAACAAAAGTTGGAATCAAACAAAATGCTTGGCACCCAAACACTTAAATTGACACAAAAATAGAACAAAATTTATTTTAGGGGTCCCAGAGTCAAAAAAATGGGCCTTACTGCAAGACCTAAATAGTTCAACAAAGTCCTTAGAATTTGTAAAGAAACTGAGAATAACTGTGAATACACAGTTTAAAGTTATATCTAAAGTGGTGAATATATCACTATGGTTGCTCAAATAAATCTGTAACCGAAGTAATCAGCCCACTTTACAAAATCAATCCTTAAGTGCTCAATAAGACAATCTAATCAACCCCCTGATAATTGAAAGATAGTTTGCAAAAAAGGGGGATTTCTTAAAGATGGTATGTACAACAACAAAACTGAATATAATATTTCAAATGATCTTAATGTTCATAGATAACATCAACCCAATGGTCAAACTGACCAATAAGTTGCTATGTCAATTGTTTTAATTATAATACTATAATATGCAAATAATAAAAAAGAATAATTTTGATGGAGTAACTATCATTACCTATGCCTTTTTTATAGCATGGAAAACCTACTATTTGGAAAAAGATTATTGATTTATATAATAATAACAATTGGTCTATATTTCACTTGACCACTAATGGGGCATAGTATATAAACCCTGATATTATATCACTAATGTTGGCAGAAAAATGAAACAAACAAAGTAATCTTTTTGTATTTGTTAAGAGATTACTAACATTGTCATGCTCATAACAGTAACAAAAGCAGTAATCATCATCAGTTATTGTTAGTCAAAAAATAGATGAAAAATCATCCAATCATACATAACCAACAAACACTTATATTTGTTACTGTATTAATATCAATATAATAAAAATGTCCAATGTGCCAATGTGATACTGAGTTATTACACAAAATTTTACACTTGTAGTTATATTTTCAAATAGTAAACACAGAACATAAGTCACCAGATGTTATTCAATTATATTAAAGAGAATCAAATCACAATGGATATGCATCAAACACTGATGAAACTATAATAGTCCCAATGTCAGATGAAATAATTTTTCTTTTCCGCACAGTAGGTTTCACTCCAAGAATAACAACTCACTACGTAACGTATCAACGCCCTTCAGAAAATAATATCCAACGGGACATTTCACAGATGTAAAATCACACCCAATAGTTGTAATAACTTATAAATGAGTTCAGTGCTCACATGCATATGTTTAAATAGTAATTGTACAGAGACCGTTAGTTGCACTGATCAAAATGCACCACTAATTCCAATGTTAAATAACAAGAGAAACACCTAGTTCCCATCAGTCACTGTGTCAATAATGCTGATGATGCATAGATCCGTAGATGAAGTAACCAACTTTGGCAAAATTTGAATAATAGGTACATAGATGCCGTTGGTATCACAGGTCATAAATGGCCGCTAGGCAAAAAAGATAATGGTCTTAATGCACGATGATAATGCAGCAGCTGCCCACAAGAAGAGTTCACAAAAATAAATAACAGTAATTTTCTTTTGAATGCGATGAATTCCGCACAAGTAGTATTGATATAAAGTGAAGATAGATGTCGTCTCACCACACAATGTATTCCGACCCTTCAATGGTTGACATCAGCCACGATATAGTTAGTGTCAGTTA
>NC_056725.1:1105786177-1105793677 GCF_019279795.1 Protopterus annectens | reverse complement strand
TTGGTTTGTCCAGACATCTTGAGCATGGCCCCCCCATATGTTATGGGCTACTACAGTCACTAAATAATGTCACACACTGGAGTGTCATACGTAACAATTGTTCAGTAGATGCAAGATCTGTTGCTCTATTTACTTTTTATGTGGACTACAGTAATATTTGGAAACACTTTCAGGTGTTGTCTAGTAATTTCTCAATGCATCTGTAGTGTTGCATACATGGGTATTCTTTCACCTTTCTGCTGATTGCAATTAAAACAATATCCCTGGTGTCTAGTATTTCCTCCCGATGCATGTTCCATGCTACATATGTTATTATACTATCAGTTGTCCTGAGATTACATGTCAGAAAAGTATGCCTGGTGTCTCATGTGTCTGTCTATGTCCATGTACTGCATGATTTCAAAGAGACATTGAGAGGTATGAACAACCCCACGCTCACACATGTGCATACATGGACACACACACAAACACACACGCACATACACATACGCATCCTACATACAGCAACCCCCCTCCACTCCACCAGATTGTACTTACAGACAAATTAAATCCCCTCACACACAGACACATACAGGTGAGGTTGCACAAAGATATTACAACAGACCTCCCATAACAAATCTGTCAACATGCATGACATATGGCACTCAACAGCATGCAGTGCAGCTATAGTCAATCCCTGCTAGCACCTTTATACATCTCTGTGATGCATGGGTTGCGTTAGTAGGTGATGCCCCTTCCCCTGGAATACACTGCACCCATGTACACAGTATTGCTGTGCACCTGTTCGGCACCCTGGCATGTACTGTGCACCATATCTCGCAGGTGTACACACCATTGCTGAATGTGTATATGTGTGTCAGTTATGTTTGCTCTGCTGCTCACAGCCCTTATGTATTCGTCCAACACATACCTGGGATGATATGTGGACAGATGTCGTTTTTGAATGTCTGATGTCTGATTTACAGCTCTCATCATCAGTGATGCATGTATGGCCAGTAAAATACAATTACACTGACAATCTTCAAACCTTACCGTGGCTATGGGGAGTGTATACACCCTTATTGATATGATGCCCTCTTCCTTGATATGCCATGGGACCACATTACTGTATATGTTAACATTACACGAACCTGATATGTGACATATGACCTGTGCAATCAAATGCAGTTTCAAACAAATGTGTTAGTTGTGCAGATGCTAAGTGAGATGCATACAATTTGTGGGTGCATATGTGTGCACACCATTATCATGATGGTTTGTTACACCTACTGTTATGTGTACTACAGCAGTCACTATTCCTGGCACGGGTATACTAGCATTGGCCATCTGCATTTGCCAGTATTTGGTCAGTCTGCCCTACAAATGTCCCCCAACTCTGCATGACTGCAAGGTCAACTCGTGCACATCCCTTGGAGGTCACACAGTGCTGTCACTATTGCTGTGGAGTCAGGGTTATGTCTGCCACAGTCCCTGACCTTGTCTGTGTGCAGATACAGCCATTCATAGCTTCCTTTGGATCTCTGCTTCAGTGGACTGTTGTGTCATAATGACACTCCCTCCCCACCCTCAGCCTTTTTGCAGATGCTTGACAACTATGGCCTACACGTGTGTGTCATTTTGCAGTGTCCCAAACACTGAACACCATGTATAACAGCCTAGTCCCTGCTAATAAATGGCAAACATATGGGTGTACACTGGCACTGGCAAGGTACAGATGGGGATGGTGGGCCTGAGTTGGGGTGAGTTGTTGGTTGTGCAGCACATGTATCTTAATTGATACTGTCTGTAGGGTTCCAACGTGGTCTTGGTACACCAGTACACATTGCAACGCATGCCTTTTGGGGACCTTTGCTGTTATGCATACGCTACCTGTAGAGAGGCCTGGCTGATGTTTCCTGTGGTACAACTGCCCATCTGATTACCCTAACCCATGGGCCACACTTATGTAGAGTCCAGGCAATTGCTGAAATGGGTACTGCACAGCCAGTACTTGCTAGGCATTCCTGCAACTCCCTCAGTGTTGTGGCATGTTACTAGGCAGCCTGCATGACCAGTTTGCAACATGTGTTGTCATCTGTCTTGAATAGCCATCTGTTTGTTTTTTACATTAATCCTGTCCCATACATCCTCACCACATACATAACTGTTTGCACTGTTTGCCATAGTATATGCAATGGTGAGGTATGGTTACATGTCCAACTCCTGGGTGCTACTTGTTGGGTATGGGATACATTCCATGACATGTAAGATGTGTACAAGTCATGGCTGCCTCTGTTGCAGGTAAGTGGGCACATTTGATGGCCAAATGTCTTGGACAGCAAACCATTTATTGGTTCATAGGTTCATAGGTTCATAGGTTTATACTAGGCTATCTGCCCTAAGGCATTTATAAGCCTAGCCCAAATTTTTGTGGCTTACGCCACCCCTTATATGAAAAAATACTGTGCCCATTAGTTTGTTGTGCCTCTGGCCAGCAGTGACACAGAGATGATTCCCCGGGTAAACCTACGATCTCCCATCCACAGGTCTAGATTTCTCTTGAACAGAGTCAGCGAGGTGCTCTGCCTCACATGGACCGGGATTTTATTCCACAGCATAGGGAGTCTCTGGTGATAAATCTATCCTCCAGCACGTCCTATTTATATCCGTGCTAAGGTTTAAGTCGCTTGCTCTAGTGGTTTTGTGGATTTGGATTTTTGAGGTGGAGCATGTCCATTAATTCCGGGTTGGACATGGCCTTGTATGTCAGGCACATGTCACCTCTGAGCAGATGGTATGCGACTGAATAGAGCTGGAGTTTCTTCAATCTGGCAGCATATGACAGATTTTGGAGTCCTTTATCCTTTTGGTGAGGAACTTTTGGGGTCTCTCCAATTGCTGCAGATGTCTGGTGAGATACATCCCGAATGGGGCATTGTACTCGATCATTGGTCTGATAAGTGAAGAGTACAGGGAACAATGACCTCACTAGATCTGGATGTGAATCCCTTCATGATCAGGTGGGCAATGTAGAAGGTCTTTCTAACCACTTTAGCAATGTGAGTGTCAAAGAAAGGCCACTGTCAACCTGGGTCCCCAGGTCCCTGATAACCTCTTCTGTGCTTAGTGGATTGCCACCTATATGGTAGCTTGGGGTTATCTTGTTTTTCCTGAAGGGTATGACTATACATTTTTTGGCGTTTAACTTCAGGCCATGGCTCTGGCACCAGCTATCTGTTTCCGTGAGTCCCTTCTGAAGGATATCCGTGTCCGATGCACTTTCCACTATGGCGCCCAGTTTGCAGTCGTCTGCAAACTTTGTCAGCCAAAGTCCTCCCATGCTGGCCTGTACTTCTGAGAAGTAGATGCCAAACAATAGGGGGCCAAGGACCGAGCCCTGTGGGACACCACTTGTGACCGGCTTGGAGTCTGACACAGCGCCAGCAACTCTAACCCTGTGGGTTCTGTCCTTAAGCCAGTTTGCAACCCATCTTGTGACATATGGGTTTACATTTAAGCTGGTAAGTTTTCTACAATACCAGTGGGGTATTGTGTCGAAAGCCTTTGCAAGGTCAAGGTAGGCTGTATGGACTGCCTTTCCTCATCAATGGCCTTGGTGACTGTTTCAAGAAGAAGTCGACCAAGTTCAAAAGGCATGATCTTCCCTTGACAAAGCCAAACTGTGTCGGGTCCAATGTCTGCAAGTCCCTATATCTTTGTTTATGAGCTCCATTATGATCCTCTCCATAGCTTTGCAGACTAGACTTGTTAAGCTTATGGGGCAATTACCAGGGTCCGTGAGGCGCGCCTTTGTGGAGTGGGACCACAGTTGCCGTCGCCATTCCTTGGGCACGTATCCTGTGGTAAGGCTGAGATTAAACAGCTGCCTTATGTGCGGTTAATTCCTCATTTAGCTCGTGTAGCACACAGCCGGGGACACCATCCGGTCCCATTGATGCTGTGTTTTAGCTTTAGAGAGCAACTTTCACCTGCGCATTTGAGATGTCCGGGAGGCTACACTCGGCTCGGATAGTTATCTCTCCTTTATGTCGGGAGA
The DNA here is from genome assembly GCF_019279795.1 of Protopterus annectens. Classification (NCBI taxonomy): domain Eukaryota; kingdom Metazoa; phylum Chordata; order Ceratodontiformes; family Protopteridae; genus Protopterus; species Protopterus annectens. The sequence goes on along the minus strand of NC_056725.1, from coordinate 1,105,789,641 downwards.
GGGGCGTGATGTTTGCACTGAACCTGTCTGCCAGTATGTTGGCAATGTCTGTGGGTTCAGTGATTTTTGTATCATTTTGGACTAATTCTGAGCATATCTGGGAGTTTCCACCCAGGTTCCTAACATAGCTGAAAAAGGCCTTATGATTGTCCTTTGTATCCATGGCAATTTTCTCTCAAAATTGCCCTTAGTTGATTTTATGAGTGCTCGATTTTTTACTAATAATGATCGGGGTGACTTCCCTTTTATGGATTTTGTTCTATCATGTAATAGCTTTCTCCTATTATTGTAAAGTTTGTTAATGGCTGGGGTCCACCAGACTGGACGTTTGCCCTTTGTGGAAAGAGTCTTGGTTTTATTTGGGATTGCCTGATCCATGCAGTCCTGGAGGTGTTCATAGAAGGCATAGAATGGTGTGACATTGGGCCCTTGTACTTGCTGAAAGGGCCATACTCATGAAGAATGCATGCTGTCAGTACTTCAAAAGCTGTTTCCACAATATGTTATCTGGAGTGTATGTAGACATGTGCTTCCAGTGTTTGTGAAGGTATGTATTCCCCATATTTGCTGTCCTAGCATAGGATTCCATATTGCACATTCATTGCTCATGTTAGAACCATATTGCAGGTTGTAAGGGTTGTGGAATGCAATATTCAAATATGCCGTAGTGTAGATCTGTAACAGTTGCCATTGTAACAGTGGTATATACACTGCTGTAGCACTGTATAAGAGTGATTTTTCAGATATGCCCCTACTGTAAGCCATTTGTCCCACCATTATGTTCATCTCTGTGCACACATCTTGCAATGACAGGATGTTAGTTATATTGCAGGAGTCTAACATACCCTTCAGATACACCATCATGGTGGCCATTGTGATGCAGTGCAGTTAATAGCAACAATACATGAACATGTACAGCATGTATTATGGGTAGGTGTGTGAAATGTGTGCATGGAATATACCATGGCCATAACATGACCAGTGTATTGGCAAACCTGAACAAACACCATACTCACCAGCTACAGGCTGCTGCCCTGGAGGTATCCCAGAAGGACCTACATAATTGTGTGAGAGATGTGATTTCAGTAGCCACACCTGTGGCATTGGTACAGTGTGGGTACAGCATTACAGTACATCAACAGTACAAACCCAGAATACTACAGATTATGCACATCTGTTTATTATTACAACACAGCAACAGACTATATATATTTCATCACACATATGCATGATCTAACTCTACAGATGCAGATGGATACACAACAGTGGTCAACTGATGTGCCCTGTGGCCTTACCTGCATGCTCCACTGCCATTGTGTGGGTAGCACCCACCTCCGCTATGCTCTCCGCCAGATGTTGTGTTTGCAGGTGGGCAGGTGCCCCAAGGCTGGAGAGGAGCTCCTCAACATGTGTCAGGGGGCTGGATGGCATGACCCCCCATTGCAAGCTGCTGCCCCCTAATGACAGCAGCATGCTGATGGGCATAGCGGAGTAGATCAGTGCATCGATGTAAGACCTGCTCATAACTACGGTCATGCAGGCTGACACCGTTTACCCTGTGGACAAGATTATTCCACAGGGTGGTCCTCCCCTGCAGATCATGGGCTGTTCACTTGAACAGGGTGTTGTAGTGCTGCACCAGGTATGTGATAATGACATCATTCTCCTCTGCTGTGTACATAGGCAGTCATTCCCTGGACATATTGCCTAAAAGACATAAAGAGGGAAACAGGTCTGACGACCTCATACTGCAAGGTTATCATAGTTGTTACTACACATCTCTGTCACCCCCCACCATATCTGCAACAACAATCTGATCACACAATTCAACAGGTATGTCTACAGAAGACCTACCATTGGGACATATATTGTATTGCACAAGAATTTGTGCTATGTATTTGTAGTCATGTTCCATGTTGAAGCACTATCACTGGTGGCCTGTTACAGACAATATCACCTGCATGCCATTGTAATCGCCACTATGGTTCCATATATGCATGTATTCTATTTGCTATGTGATTGCTGCACATCTGTTGTTTTGTGTTAATGGGGATATCTATGCATGCTGTTAGATATAATCCAGGAATGCGTGGACTATTACTACCCACATATGTTCTATAACAGTGACACAATAGCATGTTTGGGAAACAGTTGCCAGCAGAACCACTTCTTCCACCTCATCTGGCCATGTTACCAGGCCACATCACATCTGGAACCCACCCTGGGACCTCCTCACCTACTGGTCCTGCACTACCTTCAGGTGGAACCACCTCTGGGGATGGTGTTCAACCCCCCCCGGAGTACACACAGACAGGATCCTGTCAATAAAGGTCAGGTCCATGTCTGGTGCATAGGGAGCTCCACAGAGACTTGGAGGATGTGCTACAGCCCCTTGAGGCCCTCAGTATACACTCATAGGGTCTGCATGCTACTCCTGTACACCCCCAGCCCAGGCACAATCAGGGCTGTGACGATGCTGTTGTGACTGCCCATGGGTGGAGACCTTGGTCCCATTGTTTCCATATGGGGGCTCATGGGTTTCCACATGCCAGGCAACACTCCCCATCCAGGGTGTTTACCCACCACATGTGTCATACACCACCCCTGAATGCTGTCTTGTCTGTCTTCCAACCCAACCTACCTCCCCAAATATACCTACTATCCTTCCCCAAATTACCAGTCCCACCTTGACAAACAAGGTCAATGTGCTCCCAACTTGAGGATCACACCTGATATAACCATTCATTTTACACCCACTTACTGCTATATATATATATATATATATATATATATATGTGTGTGTGTGTGTGTGTGTGTGTGTGTGTGTGTGTGTGTATTCAGCTGGACAGTATTACAACAACAACACTTGATGGCACATATAAATCATTCCACATCATCTATCCCATTATTATGGACCACATACTACATTCAATTACATGCATATATGCTTCACATACCTGTTGTGAGAATGTCGTCTCTTCTGGATAAAGTTTGCTGTGTGGATGGATGGATGTGTGTTTGTTTGTTTTTTTCTTTCTCTCTCTATCTCCATCTCTCTCTCTCCACTACATGGATTGAGCTGCTTTGAATTTGAGCTGCTTTGAATAGATTGCAGCATGGATTTTGTAGGTGATGCACATGATCAGGTGATGGCCTCTGCACCAGTCAGTGACCACCACTTGCTACCTGCATGCAGTCCGCTGTGTAGTACTTCCAATTACCATTGTCATGGCAACCCACTACTATAAATTCCTAAATCATGTGGGCTTGATCCCTTTACCTTTCCTGTATGGAGGACATCCTTCCTGTATGTGGCCAGCAGTGTTACAGACAGGAGGTAGCAATACCTCTTACAAGAGGACTTGCAGACGCAGGCCAACTACATATTTGTATAAGGTTCCAGACCTACAGACTATGTGAATAGTGTTGTTATATGCATTGCTTACCACTAGTGTTACAGGGTT
>NC_056725.1:1105293677-1105438677 GCF_019279795.1 Protopterus annectens | reverse complement strand
TTTCTTCTATTGAACAGCAATGATAAATGTAAGTCCCATATGCACAGGCAGTTCATTAACAAACTCAGAAGAACAGGAAACAATGTGTAGGAGCTCTACTGTACATTTATACAAAGACATTATTTAAGAAAGGTAATCCATTTCTTCCTTAAATAATGTCATTTTATAATTGCAGTAAGCAATTTGTGGATGTCTGGCTTTGTCTAATCACTCAGGCTTTGCCCTCATGATCAACCCACACCATCTGTGGGTAAATCCCAATATACCCACACCCACGAGTCAGTTATTGCTTAGAGCTACCAATGAAAGGCAAAACTGTGTGTTCTTTTTCAGCAACATTCTGTTGTACCAAAGTGCATTGATAAATATTTATCTTCCAGACTAGTAAGTTTTGATCCCCAGAGTTTCTGCATGAGGACTATGTTCAATTCTTTTTAATGACCAGCAAGCACAGCAATAAGTGATGAGAACAGTTCAAATTATTATTATTAAGCAATTGTAAGACAGTTATAAACTGTCTAATTAGCATTTACAAGCTTAGAATAATCAGCTATATTATTATAAATATATTGTACCTTGAAGGCTAAAATCACTCCCCCAGTGGTTGTTTAATTTTTCATGTATAACTCTCACTGATGCTGCCCAATGCTGCATAATTTTTGGAAGCTATCCTGCCTTGTATTTCTTTTCATACCTACTTGTACACTTTCCCATCAAGTGTGATCAATAAATGGAGATTATGTTTTAGTGAAACAAATTTATATAAGCTGGTGTGTAAAAGCACGAGCCAAGAATCACTTATTTTGATGTTCATTATGAATACAAGCAAGATCATAGAGAAAACTCATAGATTACATCATATCCTGCTTTTGGGCAATAAAACAAAAAAGTTTATTTATCTTTATGAATCTGATTCACATTCAGCATTATTGTAGAACAGTTGGAGACCAACATGTACACAGATAGAATGTGAATTTTGTTGAGCATATGTCATAAGAAAAAGTAAACTTTTAAGTCAAGCCTTCTGGTCTTCTGCTTTTTACACTGCAGTCATCAATATTCAACATGCCAAATTTCTAAAGGTACATATAAAGATCCTTGTAGTAGCCTTCAGGGGATGGGGTATAAGCCTACCAGCAGGGAGGAAAAAATGCCACTAGTAATATCCCTTTGGAAGCAGTGCTGCAGTGGTACTGCAGTGTAACAGAGCTTTTGAAATGTCATGCACCCGTGAGTGTGCTTATTAGACGTAGATTACTGTTTCCAAAAAGCAAACTCTAGAAAAAGACCAGGACAATTATGCAGAGTCTATTGTCCGGGTGCTAAATCTTTGAAAGATTCAGCACTAATTCTTCTAGCAGCTCCATACTTTTGGACTCCTTCTTTTGCATATTTTGTTTCCCTGGTGAAGTTTGCCTGTTGTCATGGCTTGTACTTGCATTTTTTTTTTGTTTGCCTTAGGTGTGCTTAGCAGGCCAGCATGTTATGTTTTAATATATTTTCCCATTTATTATCTGCACATTTTTGTTTCTGCATTCTTGTTTTGGTATTCTGTTATTTTGTTTGATTGGTTGTTTTTCTAGTCATTCCTGTTAGTCATCCTTTAGGATTCCATAGCCATCCTGATGAAGTTTTAGACGAAAAGCATAGCCTAACCTCCCTCTTTATTATTAGATGATAGCTGTAACACGTATTATCCTTTTGGGGTAATTTGCATATTTCCCATAGTGCATCCTTCAGTCAAAACTGTTCTTACGTGCTACTTTTTTAGCTTTACAAACATTTTTATGTTTGTTAGCTTTTTTCCAAGTTGTTATTCTGTGTGTAATTTGCACTCATTGTTTTAGCTTGTCAATTGGGATTTTCTATAATCACCCTATTGCTTATAGTTATCAGTTAGGTTGGCAGCCATGTATTCACAAAAGGCAGACATTCCTCCTTAGCAGTACTGAAGATATCTCTGAATACTGTAATTTGTCTATCTGGAACTGCGCTTTGATGGCTCGAATAAACGTGATGCACTTCCTATGAGATTCTGACTGCTTTTTTCTTGTCTTTGTCTTTGTGTTCAATTTGTTTTTGGGCAGAATCCATGTTATCAGACCAAGGATTGGCGTTGGCACTTCTGAGAGTTTGTTCTACAGCTGAGTAGTGTGGGTTTGGTTCTGGAAACATTAATCTATGTCTAATAAGCACACTCGCGGGTGCATCACATTTCTAAAGCTCTGTTACACTGCTGTACCACCACAGCACTGGTTCTAAAGGGGTATTACTAAAGGTACATATAGAAGCATGTGGATGACCTGGGCTTGCAGAGATCATCTGCAGTATAAAAATTGATACTCTCTAGTAGTTTCTATGCTCAGCATTGTTGAATTTTTTCTTTTTTTTTAAATAATTAAAAATAATTTTAATAATAATTAAACATATACAGATATTGAAATAGATATGCAGTGTAAAGGAACCTGAGATATAATGTGAAAGTGGGAAGAAAAAGTATGCATTAGAAAGATGATATCCCAGGAATAAATCAAAATATTCAAGGAACCAAGTTTACCAATGTTGACATAAGAGGTTAGCTTCTGAGTATCGCACCCTATATACTGTGCAATGTTAAAAAAGTTACCTTCGAGATGGAGTACCTTAGACATCATTAAGGCTGAAAGATTATCAGAAGAGAATAAATTATTAATATTAAGTTGCATGTAATATGATCAACCAAGCTATGTGAAAACTATTTTCAGGAATGTTTACAGTTTTTATTTCTGCAATGTTTTTCAGCAGGCTCATAAGGGTTCAATATTTGTTTTATTATAAATGATCACATTTTCATGTATAAGTGTGTGTGTGTGTGTGTGTGTGTGTGTGTGTGTGTGTGTGTGCGTGTGTGCGTGTGTGCGTGTGTGTGTGTGTGTGTGTGTGTGTGTGTGTATGTGTATGTTTGTTTTGATTACACACACACACAGACATATACACACTCACTCATTATTTTGGAATTGTATTACTTATGGTATTGCATCTGAAATTCAGCAGGGCATAAATGATCATTAAATCTAAATAAATGATTAATATGTAAATAATAAGTAATTGTTTTGTGATTGAATACTGTGCATGAGTTAATTCAGTAAAAGTGATAGTAGTCCATTTCATTTAGAGATTGCAGTAAAAACAATAATATCAGGAACATGTAAGAATATTTCATGAAAAAATGCCCATCTTGACAAATAGAAAAACAAGTTATGAAAAACCCAGACATCACATTAATCATTTTAATTAAGTATATTAAACAGAATCCTAAAAGCGAAACTGGGGGCAATAAACTGCTATGGAGAAAAAGCAAGATCAGCTAGTTTGAGCTCTTTACTTATACTTTAGGAGGCCAAACATGAAATAAAGCATCATAACTATACCATAAAACAATTAATGATTCAGAGCTTTGCTGAAGTAATGACTGCTGATGGCACAGTAAGCTGAATTTTGAAGCTCAATTTTATATTCTGCTTTCTGATCCTCATCTTATGCAATATGTATTCACTTGGTTGTTTATTTCGAAACCAGAAAACACACATCTGATAACAAAGTTTAAGAGTTGTGCCTGAGTATTCTACAACTTACAGAAGCTCTGATTTTATACATTATCTCCATGCACAGACTAAACAGATTCATTATATTGTACAATATATAAAAACATGGGTGTTAAGATTACATTTGCACATTATATTTTTCTGTTAAACAGTTTGTGTAAAAGGGAAGCTAAGAATAGCAACACAAGAAAGTATTTCCCCAGAAAATGCCTTCTTTATGAAATAGCCTCAATGTCATAGTACAGCAAAAGACATTAGGTTGCAGTTATCTATTTACTGTATTGATTGCTTTTCAGTGCAGAACAAAAGTGTAAGATGTCTTCTAGACCATGTTGCATTGTGAAAATTGACTCATATAATCTTCAGTACTAGGTGATGAAGGATCGCTGAAGAAGGAATTGATGTCTCATGTCCTTGATTACGCATGTAGGGAAGTCTAGATGTGCGTGTCATGTAAATAAGGTCTGCAATTTGTCATGTTTTCAAAACAACTCAGACAGAACTCTGGCAGTGTGTAAAGTGATGGTATATAGCTACAACCATACAGGTATATATTGTAAATTGTTGTAATGCATCATTTTATTCAATTAAAAAAATTCAAAACAAATAATGGGCAGATAGTGCAGGCCTGTACTACTATGTGCTGACTCCAACTGACGTACACATTTACTCTTTTAACATTAATTAAAGGATAAGGGTTCTCATTCTGTGAGTTACTGATTGCATATACTTCTGAAGTGCTTTTATTCATTAATTTAACATTTATAAGGAAAGTCCGACTGAGACAAAGCCCATTTTCAGTGCAGGCCCGGGGAGAAACATTCCAGATGCATGCCTTTGGAATGTGAGAGGAAACTAAAGCACCTGAAGAAACCCACATGAATGCAGGAAGAAGATTCAGACTTTGCAGAGAAGGACCCCAGCTGAGAATCCAACCGAACAACATCTTTCTGTGAGGCGACAATGCTAACCACTGCAACACTAAGGTCTGAACCATACAATATCAACATCATAGAAGACACAGACACACAGAGACATACACAGGCATAAAACACACACCGGAAAGAGAGATATACACACACACACATACACACACACACACACACACACACACACACACACACACACACACACACACACACACACTCACACACACACTCACACACACAAACACACATATGTGTGTATGCACACATTTGGGCACTTTAGAAACTGTCCCGTTCATCTGTGGCATGTATCTGAGATGTAATAAAAAACAAGAGCAGCTGGTGAATACTCCTATGGGCAAAAGGTCAAAGTGCTAAATCCACACAGAAAACTCCCCACCTGAGACCCACACTGTTGAAGCAAGCACTATGAAGCAGCAACACTAAATGCTGCACCAAGGTACCATAATCAGTGTAAGTCAATAAAGCTTCACAAAGGAGACTTGCTTAGAGATTGCAAGGTATAACATATACATTCAAATAAACATGCAAATTTTACAGACTCCAAATTAGTCTTACAGATGTACCCCCATCATACCTTTTTAGGCAATGTCAATTTTCTAAAGTTTCCAATGTAATTAATCAGAATTTGGATAGCAGTATGGTATTGCTGCTCAATGCTAAAAGCCTGAACAAAAAACTCAACACCCTGCATATACTACTTACCCTGGAAAATATTGGTATATGCATTGTCACAGAGACTTGGTTCAAGACCAGAGAAAGGACTCTATCACCGAGAGCTTCAATGCCTATCAGACAAATACCCAAAGGCAGATGTGTCTCTATAGTCTTAAAACATCTGTCCTCCAGACTCATTATCACATCATAGCTTACCACAGGACCCCCCAACCATATCTTCTTCAGCCACAAAGTAACTGTTTGAACCGAACGTAAAATAGATGCCACAAGGTAACTGTTTAAACTAAACGTAAATTACCCCAATACTACTGCCGAGCTTAGCAAATCTCCAGAATGCAGAGTATACTTGTGGATGCAAGTACAAAATCCATAAACTGTCACAATGGCAAAACCCAATAGCTCCAAACTCAAATAAGGTAAAAAACCGCTGAATGGAAAAACTGAATCCTTTATTGACAGCGATAACACATCCAGTAGCACTAGTTTAGCGCTTTCATCTGCACCATCGCAGACTTCATCAGAACTAGTGCCAACATCATAATCCATTGATTTAAAAACAGTTTTTGGCGCCAACATTTAATTCTCCATTTAAAGGGACAGTAATCCACTGCAGTATCACTATAAATACATAATAAAGCTAAAAACAATAAATTTAATAACATACTGATTAAAAAATACATGTAAATTGTACTGAACGTTATAAAATGCGTTCTTAAAAGTTTAAAATGAATCCAGAATTAAAAAAGGTTTTATACTGATGAAATCATTAATACCTGGATTTCTAGTTGAATCAGTCAAAAGCTGCCACTTGCTCTCTTTACAGGCTAGTCTTGTTTTCCAATCACCCCCAAAAAGTGTTTCCTTCTCCTCATCTATAATAAAGAATGAAAATATATGTTCTTCACCACATTTCTTAATATGTCTGTATAGTGCATTTTTGCTATCCATTTTCTTAATTCTGTAATAATGTTCATAAATTCGTTTCTTAAGCTCCCTTTCTGTTTTGCCTATATAATAGGCCGAACATTGTTTACATTGAGCTAAATATACTATATGCTTGGTGCAACAATTGCCCCCTATACTCCTAATCCTAGTGTGGTTAATATCATTCAAAACAATATCACTGTTGGTGTTTATGTATTTACATTGTTTACATCTTCCACACTTTCTAGTGAATAACTTTCCTTTTTTATTTTCTTCTTTTCTTAACTTAGAATTTTCCAATAACCTTTTTATATTGGGACCTGTCTTATACACAATCCTAGGTTTCTCACCTAAAATCTTTTTGTTAACTTCTGTGACTGTTATAACGTCCCAATATTTGTATATAATGTCCTTAATCTTTGTACTATAAGGGGTGGAGGTCAAAACACATACTCTACCCATATTTCCATTCTGTATGTTTCCATTAATCTCCCTTGCATGACCCAATAAGGGTTTGTATTTAGATCCCCATTGGGATTTGACATATTCAATTGTATCAATAATCATGCCCCTAGGGTATCCCCTTTTTTCAAATAATTCCGCTAGAAGTTCCATTTCTTCTTCCATGAATTTTCTGGTTGATGACATTCTAGCACATCTAATACATTGTCCCTTGATAATATTTTTAAAAATATGCGGAGGATGTTCACTCCCATAATATAAATAATCATTGGAAAATGTACTTTTCCGGTATATCTTAGATGTAAAACCTTCATCATTCAAACCTATGTAAACATCCAAATAGGGAATACCCGTATTACTGGTGTCATGGGTAAATTTCAAAAAGTTGGTCGTACCATTGATGTATTCAACAAATTGTGTTATTTTTTCTTTTGGTCCTTTCCACAAAATAAATATGTCGTCCAAAAATCTCACATAGAAGGTGATATAACTAGAGAATACACAATTGGTGATAAATTCATTCTCCCAATCAGACATAACTAAATTGGCAAAAATGGGGGCACATGATGCCCCCATGGCAACTCCCTTGCTCTGTCTGAAAAATTCACCCTCAAAAGTGAGATAATTGTGGTCCAATACTAAACCCATCATATCTAGGATTAAATTTATTTTGTCCCAAGTCATTGATGAAAACTTCCTTAAACTTCTGGCAAACCTCTCAAGCCCTTCGTCCTTGGGGATACTCGAAAATAAATCACATACATCAATGGTAATTAATGTGCACTGTTCCGTCCATATTTCAGGACTAAGCTTAGCCAAAAAATCCCATGAGTCCTTAATAATAAAAGGTACATTTTGGTAAATGTGCTTGGTCCATCTATCAATCGTTACTCCTATATTGTATGTCTTTGACTTCGAGCCTGAAATAATAGGTCTAAAAGGTGGTTTAGTCAGAGATTTATGGATCTTAGGAATTCCTATTATCCGAGCCATAACTGGAAAATCAACTTTTAAAAATTTATAAAGTTCATCAGTAATCCGATTATCAATCAAATATTCTTCCAATGCTGAATCAATTCTCCTGAAACCTGTGTTGATTTGATTGATAGAAACCAATTCATAATTCCCAGAAAGGTGTAGTATGTTGTGTATTTCAGTGACATAGGCCTTCTTGGAGTAAATGACTGCCCCCCCACCCTTGTCGGGTTTCATTATTCTTACTTCCTGCTTGTGCATGTATTCATTCAAAACAGCTCTTTCTTGTTTTGTAATATTGTCATCTACTAATTCCTGGTTTTTCCGATACCCTTTAGTAATTTCTTTGTTCAAATGGTATAAATCTTTACATACCATCTGATCAAACACATTAACCTGGGGGTATACTGTGGTCCGAAAGTGCTTTTTCTTTTCAATTCAGTAGGTATATATGTAGCCTCATCTTCCTTGTCTCTATCAAAAAGGAGAGCAAGGTTAAGCCTCCGACTGTACAATTTAATTTCCTTAATATGATCTACTAAATTGAATTTTTGGGAGGGTACGAATTTAGTACCTTTACATAAAAGAGAGCACAAGTCATCCTTGATTGGTATGTCTGTATAATTGTATACATTAAAGCCTTGAAAGTTTCTTATACTAGGCTTATCTTTTTCTAATGTAGCTACTACCTGTCTAACCGTGTTCAAGGTTCCATCCTGTACACATAATATACCTTTGTTGTTGGTAACACGGGAGGATATATCCAAATGAATCTTACTAAAAGAAACTGGAGAAAAAGTACCTATGGGTGCCTCTTTAGCCTGAATAAGTCTTGAATTTAATTGTATTTCCTGTTGCTCTGGAAATTTGTTCTCCCATAATTCTGGTGGTGTCTTCCTCCCTGAAAATTTTCATGTCTATCCAATTCTCTCCTACCTCTAACATAGGTGTACCCTTCTTCTGATCTGTACTTCCTATCTTGTGGCCAGACATATACCTTACAAGTTCTATATGACTCCATGTCTCGTTCTAATTTTTTATTTTTTCTACGGAAAATGTTTTCTGCTGTAGTCTCTGCCATTTGAAATTGTTTATGGTATAGGTCATACCATTGCTCAAAAGCAGGGTTACGCAAAATAGTTTCATTAACATTCTCAACTTCATCAATAAGAACATTTAACTTATCATCATAACATTTTAATAACAAGTTCATATATGATATACCAAAATCATCAAATAAACTGTTAAATGCAGAAATAACACTTTCATTATATTCTACTCGCAAAGGTAGTTTGAAAAACCTGATACCTTTGGGGACTACCTTGGAATTGATACATTGTTTTAAGTAAGCTTTATCAACTTTTATATTTTGTATTTGTATTAAAATATTTCCCATCTTGTATATATTACTTTTGATGGATTCATATCCATCACCATCACCATATTTTTTATCATTTTTAAACATACCATTAGAATGTGATGAATTAAAGGCGTAATCATTTTTGAGAAAGTTGTCAAAAGTTAAATGATTACTATTAACATGTTTGCCCTGCACAACTCTCTTGTTTCCCCCAGTTTTTTCAGTAGATCGTAAATGAGAATCACTAGGTACAGTACCTTTGGTTTTCATATTCGGCATACATGCCATCGCAGAGTAAGTCCGTTTGGGCGGAACATTTTTCGGCTTAGCCCCTCTGTAATCTATTTCTGCTCGACTATGAAAAAAGCTAAAATCGAATGTAAAATCCTTTTCAGGTGTTAACAAGTCATCCGTGCCCTTTAGGATCATATCAATATTGCCAGTCCTATGTGATGACCCAGTTCGATTTAAACAACCCTGTCCATTGGGTATTTCCACATTAGTCTCTACAGTGAGCATTAAATCACTACCACTATTTTCCCGTATCCTTGGCGTGTCCTTGTGCGATGATGTCCGTTCATGATTTCCGTTACTTTGTGTAGTTTTAATGATCGACGTGACCAGTTCCGTGAGCTTACTGACATCTTGATGTAGTCTGGCTACTTCAGCCCTTAAAAGGAGAACTTCCTCGCTATCCAAGGCAGCCGACGCTCCATCCACTGCTTCCGCCATCGCTGTAAAAACAACCAATCAAGTATTCCAATAGCAGCCAACTGGTAAAAAATAATAAACAGCTCCTGCAGGTAACAGATGGTGGAACGTAGCTAGGATAGCCACGAGCAGCTCAAATGGATGCCACAAAGTAACTGTTTGAACCGAACGTAAAATAGATGCCACAAGGTAACTGTTTAAACTAAACGTAAATTACCCCAATACTACTGCTGAGCTTAGCAAATCTCCAGAATGCAGAGTATACTTGTGGATGCAAGTACAAAATCCATAAACTGTCACAATGGCAAAACCCAATAGCTCCAAACTCAAATAAGGTAAAAAACCGCTGAATGGAAAAACTGAATCCTTTATTGACAGCGATAACATATCCAGTAGCACTAGTTTAGCGCTTTCATCTGCACCATCGCAGACTTCATCAGAACTAGTGCCAACATCATAATCCCTTGATTTAAAAACAGTTTTTGGCGCCAACATTTAATTCTCCATTTAAAGGGACAGTAATCCACTGCAGTATCACTATAAATACATAATAAAGCTAAAAACAATAAATTTAATAACATACTGATTAAAAAATACATGTAAATTGTACTGAACGTTGTAAAATGCGTTCTTAAAAGTTTAAAATGAATCCAGAATTAAAAAAGGTTTTATACTGATGAAATCATTAATACCTGGATTTCTAGTTGAATCAGTCAAAATCTGCCACTTGCTCCCTTTACAAGCTAGTCTTGTTTTCCAATCACCCCCAAAAAGTGTTTCCTTCTCCTCATCTATAATAAAGAATGAAAATATATGTTCTTCACCACATTTCTTAATATGTCTGTATAGTGCATTTTTGCTATCCATTTTCTTAATTCTGTAATAATGTTCATAAATTCGTTTCTTAAGCTCCCTTTCTGTTTTGCCTATATAATAGGCTGAACACATTCAGTACAATTTACATGTATTTTTTAATCAGTATGTTATTAAATTTATTGTTTTTAGCTTTATTATGTATTTATAGTGATACTGCAGTGGATTACTGTCCCTTTAAATGGAGAATTAAATGTTGGCGCCAAAAACTGTTTTTAAATCAAGGGATTATGATGTTGGCACTAGTTCTGATGAAGTCTGCGATGGTGCAGATGAAAGCGCTAAACTAGTGCTACTGGATGTGTTATCGCTGTCAATAAAGGATTCAGTTTTTTCATTCAGCGGTTTTTTACCTTATTTGAGTTTGGAGCTATTGGGTTTTGCCATTGTGACAGTTTATGGATTTTGTACTTGCATCCACAAGTATACTCTGCATTCTGGAGATTTGCTAAGCTCGGCAGTAGTATTGGGGTAATTTACGTTTAGTTTAAACAGTTACCTTGTGGCATCTATTTTACGTTCGGTTCAAACAGTTACTTTGTGGCATCCATTTGAGCTGCTCGTGGCTATCCTAGCTACGTTCCACCGTCTGTTACCTGCAGGAGCTGTTTATTATTTTTTACCATTTGGCTGCTATTGGAATACTTGATTGGTTGTTTTTACAGCGATGGCGGAAGCAGTGGATGGAGCGTCGGCTGCCTTGGATAGCGAGGAAGTTCTCCTTTTAAGGGCTGAAGTAGCCAGACTACATCAAGATGTCAGTAAGCTCACGGAACTGGTCACGTCGATCATTAAAACTACACAAAGTAACGGAAATCATGAACGGACATCATCGCACAAGGACACGCCAAGGATACGGGAAAATAGTGGTAGTGATTTAATGCTCACTGTAGAGACTAATGTGGAAATACCCAATGGACAGGGTTGTTTAAATCGAACTGGGTCATCACATAGGACTGGCAATATTGATATGATCCTAAAGGGCACGGATGACTTGTTAACACCTGAAAAGGATTTTACTTTCGATTTTAGCTTTTTTCATAGTCGAGCAGAAATAGATTACAGAGGGGCTAAGCCGAAAAATGTTCCGCCCAAACGGACTTACTCTGCGATGGCATGTATGCCGAATATGAAAACCAAAGGTACTGTACCTAGTGATTCTCATTTACGATCAACTGAAAAAACTGGGGGAAACAAGAGAGTTGTGCAGGGCAAACATGTTAATAGTAATCATTTAACTTTTGACAACTTTCTCAAAAATGATTACGCCTTTAATTCATCACATTCTAATGGTATGTTTAAAAATAATAAAAAATATGGTGATGGTGATGGATATGAATCCATCAAAAGTAATATATACAAGATGGGAAATATTTTAATACAAATACAAAATATAAAAGTTGATAAAGCTTACTTAAAACAATGTATCAATTCCAGTAGTCCCCAAAGGTATCAGGTTTTACAAACTACCTTTGCGAGTAGAATATAATGAAAGTGTTATTTCTGCATTTAACAGTTTATTTGATGATTTTGGTATATCATATATGAACTTGTTATTAAAATGTTATGATGATAAGTTAAATGTTCTTATTGATGAAGTTGAGAATGTTAATGAAACTATTTTATGTAACCCTGCTTTTGAGCAATGGTATGACCTATACCATAAACAATTTCAAATGGCAGAGACTACAGCAGAAAACATTTTCCGAGAAAAATAAAAATTAGAACGAGACATGGAGTCATATAGAACTTGTAAGGTATATGTCTGGCCACAAGATAGGAAGTACAGATCAGAAGAAGGGTACACCTATGTTAGAGGTAGGAGAGAATTGGATAGACATGAAAATTTTCAGGGAGGAAGACACCACCAGAATTATGGGAGAACAAATTTCCAGAGCAACAGGAAATACAATTAAATTCAAGACTTATTCAGGCTAAAGAGGCACCCATAGGTACTTTTTCTCCAGTTTCTTTTAGTAAGATTCATTTGGATATATCCTCCCGTGTTACCAACAACAAAGGTATATTATGTGTACAGGATGGAACCTTGAACACGGTTAGACAGGTAGTAGCTACATTAGAAAAAGATAAGCCTAGTATAAGAAACTTTCAAGGCTTTAATGTATACAATTATACAGACATACCAATCAAGGATGACTTGTGCTCTCTTTTATGTAAAGGTACTAAATTCGTACCCTCCCAAAAATTCAATTTAGTAGATCATATTAAGGAAATTAAATTGTACAGTCGGAGGCTTAACCTTGCTCTCCTTTTTGATAGAGACAAGGAAGATGAGGCTACATATATACCTACTGAATTGAAAAGAAAAAGCACTTTCGTACCACAGTATAACCCCCAGGTTAATGTGTTTGATCAGATGGTATGTAAAGATTTATACCATTTGAACAAAGAAATTACTAAAGGGTATCGGAAAAACCAGGAATTAGTAGATGACAATATTACAAAACAAGAAAGAGCTGTTTTGAATGAATACATGCACAAGCAGGAAGTAAGAATATTGAAACCCGACAAGGGTGGGGGGGCCGTCATTTACTCCAAGAAGGCCTATGTCACTGAAATACACAACATACTACACCTTTCTGGGAATTATGAATTGGTTTCTATCAATCAAATCAACACAGGTTTCAGGAGAATCGATTCAGCATTGGAAGAATATTTGATTGATAATCGGATTACTGATGAACTTTATAAATTTTTAAAAGTTGATTTTCCAGTTATGGCTCGGATAATAGGAATTCCTAAGATCCATAAATCTCTGACTAAACCACCTTTTAGACCTATTATTTCAGGCTCGAAGTCAAAGACATACAATATAGGAGTAACGATTGATAGATGGACCAAGCACATTTACCAAAATGTACCTTTTATTATTAAGGACTCATGGGATTTTTTGGCTAAGCTTAGTCCTGAAATATGGACGGAACAGTGCACATTAATTACCATTGATGTATGTGATTTATTTTCGAGTATCCCCAAGGACGAAGCGCTTGAGAGGTTTGCCAGAAGTTTAAGGAAGTTTTCATCAATGACTTGGGACAAAATAAATTTAATCCTAGATATGATGGGTTTAGTATTGGACCACAATTATCTCACTTTTGAGGGTGAATTTTTCAGACAGAGCAAGGGAGTTGCCATGGGGGCATCATGTGCCCCCATTTTTGCCAATTTAGTTATGTCTGATTGGGAGAATGAATTTATCACCAATTGTGTATTCTCTAGTTATATCACCTTCTATGTGAGATTTTTGGACGACATATTTATTTTGTGGAAAGGACCAAAAGAAAAAATAACACAATTTGTTGAATGCATCAATGGTACGACCAACTTTTTGAAATTTACCCATGACACCAGTAATACGGGTATTCCCTATTTGGATGTTTACATAGGTTTGAATGATGAAGGTTTTACATCTAAGATATACCGGAAAAGTACATTTTCCAATGATTATTTATATTATGGGAGTGAACATCCTCCGCATATTTTTAAAAATATTATCAAGGGACAATGTATTAGATGTGCTAGAATGTCATCAACCAGAAAATTCATGGAAGGAGAAATGGAACTTCTAGCGGAATTATTTGAAAAAAGGGGATACCCTAGGGGCATGATTATTGATACAATTGAATATGTCAAATCCCAATGGGGATCTAAATACAAACCCTTATTGGGTCATGCAAGGGAGATTAATGGAAACATACAGAATGGAAATATGGGTAGAGTATGTGTTTTGACCTACACCCCTTATAGTACAAAGATTAAGGACATTATATACAAATATTGGGACGTTATAACAGTCACAGAAGTTAACAAAAAGATTTTAGGTGAGAAACCTAGGATTGTGTATAAGACAGGTCCCAATATAAAAAGGTTATTGGAAAATTCAAAGTTAAGAAAAGAAGAAAATAAAAAAGGAAAGTTATTCACTAGAAAGTGTGGAAGATGTAAACAATGTAAATACATAAACACCAACAGTGATATTGTTTTGAATGGTATTAACCACACTAGGATTAGGAGTATAGGGGGCAATTGTTGCACCAAGCATATAGTATATTTAGCTCAATGTAAACAATGTTCGGCCTATTATATAGGCAAAACAGAAAGGGAGCTTAAGAAACGAATTTATGAACATTATTACAGAATTAAGAAAATGGATAGCAAAAATGCACTATACAGACATATTAAGAAATGTGGTGAAGAACATATATTTTCATTCTTTATTATAGATGAGGAGAAGGAAACACTTTTTGGGGGTGATTGGAAAACAAGACTAGCCTGTAAAGAGAGCAAGTGGCAGATTTTGACTGATTCAACTAGAAATCCAGGTATTAATGATTTCATCAGTATAAAACCTTTTTTAATTCTGGATTCATTTTAAACTTTTAAGAACGCATTTTATAATGTTCAGTACAATTTACATGTATTTTTTAATCAGTATGTTATTAAATTTATTGTTTTTAGCTTTATTATGTATTTATAGTGATACTGCAGTGGATTACTGTCCCTTTAAATGGAGAATTAAATGTTGGTGCCAAAAACTGTTTTTAAATCAAGGGATTATGATGTTGGCACTAGTTCTGATGAAGTCTGCGATGGTGCAGATGAAAGCGCTAAACTAGTGCTACTGGATGTGTTATCGCTGTCAATAAAGGATTCAGTTTTTCCATTCAGCGGTTTTTTACCTTATTTGAGTTTGGAGCTATTGGGTTTTGCCATTGTGACAGTTTATGGATTTTGTACTTGCATCCACAAGTATACTCTGCATTCTGGAGATTTGCTAAGCTCGGCAGTAGTATTGGGGTAATTTACGTTTAGTTTAAACAGTTACCTTGTGGCATCTATTTTACGTTCGGTTCAAACAGTTACTTTGTGGCATCCATTTGAGCTGCTCGTGGCTATCCTAGCTACGTTCCACCGTCTGTTACCTGCAGGAGCTGTTTATTATTTTTTACCAGTTGGCTGCTATTGGAATACTTGATATCTTCTTCAGCCCATACCTCTTACCTAACCAGTATGGAGTCCCTGTGTATTAAGCCAAACACCATTCTTCTTGAAGACTTCAACTATCCCTCCATAACCTGACAGAATTATACACTTCTAAACATGTTTGCCCATAGATCTCTGGACTTCATCTGGACTTCATCAATATAAACTGTCTGGACCAATTAGCCCACACTTCGAATAGTCTAGGGGTGATAAAATCCTGGAACTGGTTCTTATTAATATGGGGCAGCTGTAACCTCCACTGTTGTCAAATTGGAGAAGTCAGTCACATTCACCATAAGACTGAAGTCTGAAGCATCTTCCAGTATCTTGGTATTTAGAGACTATGTGAAGGCTGAATGATAAACTGGCTAAACCTGAAAGCCCCTTCCACCTTTATGACCCCTTGATTATTCAGAATACTTTATTATCAGATTCTATGCACATAAAAATAGCTCTATAGGCACACCTGCCCCCTCAGAAATAAATACAACACCAAATTCAAAAATAAACATCTGTGGTAGAACCCTAACGTAAACAGAAAATATAGGAAGAAAAAAAGAAAGAAAGAAAACATCTCATTACACTAAAATAATCTTACTCTCGAGAAGCTAAAAATGCTCTTGCTAAATTATGCAAAGAACTCTGTGTCCTGATCAAATCAACCAAAGCCAGATATGAGGTAAAGATAGCTATCCAGGCAAAATATAAGCAAAAAGCCTTCATTAACTCTCAGAAATCTCAGAAACAATGACCAGTACTGTGTAGAGAGCCAATAGTAAATGATATTACATAGTGAGATCGAGAGGACATAGCCAATCTATGGGCTGATTAATTAACGCACACCCCTCTACTACAATATTATCAGATCAAATACCAACATCCACCTCCCTACACATCTCCCAAGAACCAATTCTCAAGGCACTAAAGCAAAAGACATTAAATCTACTGGGGTTGTACAACATAACAGTCATCCTGTTGGTTAGCCTGAGGCATGACTTGTCACACCACCTACAGAGTTTATTCAACACTACCTTTATAACAGGCTTTGTACCGGATGAATGGAGGACAGCAACAGTCATTTGCTTACACAATGATGGAGCATCAGCCAACCAAGGTAATTATAGACAAGTAAGTCTGAGCAATGTCATCTCTAAGACTATGAAAAGGATCATTATTGAAACTCATAACTAGTGATATAGGTAACCAGCAGACTCAACCCAACCCATTTCAGATTCATCAAGGACAGATCCTGCCTATTTAACCTAGCCGATTTCTTTGAAAGACTCACTGAAGCAATGAATGATGACTTATTAGTGTTCACTGTATATCTGTATCTCACAAAGACATTTGACACCATCCCAGATTGAGACATTGTAAAGACACTAGGCTAAATGTTAACCTCCATGTAGCTCAATAGATAGCAAACAAGCTCACAAACAGAACCCAAGAAGTAAGGATGGTGGCTCTACCTCATCCAAAAGACCTATCACTAGTGGTTCAGTCTTTGGGCTACTCCTCTTTGGCATTTATTTCTCATAGGTGAATGTTAATGTTAAGGGCTTATGACTAGCCAGGTTTGCAGATGATTACAAACTTGGTGCTATTGTGCACTTCCCAGATGACACCAGGATCCTATAAGAGGGCTTGCCCCAAACATATTCAGTGTCAAAACTACAGACTAAAACTAAATGCCATGAAATGTATAATCATATCCTTTGGTAAGTATGAGTCACCTTGTAACTATCACATTGACATTACCCCTCTGTAAACTAAACCTGTAGTTATAGATCTGGGAACCTGTGTTGACAATGAGCTGTCCTTCAACCACCACGTATCCACTAAAGTAAAGATGTCCTTTTTCATCACACATCTTATTTCTCAATGTATGGTATCCAGATCAGAGGACATCATTTCTACTGTACACAGCACTCATTAGGCTGATCACAGTATATAATGCCCCTTTAATTATGTACTCGTCACAACTGGAATGACCATAATGCTTTCTCATTAAAAATATCAACAGCCTAAACAATAAAACGTATACAGACCCTTGTCTCCCTTCTCAGCATCATATAGGCTACTGAGAAACAACCTGTGCTTCATTTATCGAACCTCAACAGACCTTGTTCTGTCAAACTTATTATATATTTGCAAATCCAATGGTGTCATAAACATCTGCTGATGGATCCTAAATCTTTCTTGCAAAATTAATAGAACATGACAGAGAGACAGGTATGTGTCACAGAGAATATCAATTCTGTGTAACTGTCTTCTTTTCCACATAAAACAGAATTCTTCTTGTAGATCAGTATGTGTGTATATACCTTTAATAAGCTATCCCAGGACTTGCACAAGGATATAAATACTGAGCATGTGCAAACTCGACTGCCATTTTGTAGTTAGCTGTTGAGATATAAGCATGTATGTATGTAAGGTCTGTCTGTTAACTAGTTTGTTCATATTTAACGATGCTGTCATCCATCCTGATGTGTTTCTATGTATTAAAGCATCTAAACGAAACCCCAAGCCTTCTTGTTATTTGTGTTAGAGATGAACGAGCGGCATTGTGTCAGAAGCAGGATGTCTAAAGGACACGGAGTCAGAACCGGCATATCCAAAGGGCATGAAGTTAAAGGTGGCTTGGCTAAAATGACTAGTGGCACCTGCTTAAAGCAGAGGAATGTAGACAAGCAGATCATCACTAAAATGTAGAAACTTCACAAAACAGGTCAGAAATGAATTTCAGATATTAAAACTTGCTCAGCAATATTTCTTTTTTGCATAATATGAAATGGGGCATAAAGAACATCCTAAATAATATTCGCATAAACTATGTACGATATTGATAAAAATATTTGAATTACTTGGAAAATGTTTGAAATAAAGTCCAAATTGTATAAAATTAATGAAATAAAGGGAAACAACTGCATTTTCACAAAGCATGTATTTTTTTGTATTAAGCAAAGATATCTGAGTTATCAGAAGTGTATAAAAGGTTCACGTTTGTGCAGTGTTACAGTAAAGTTATTTCACAAATTACAGCCATTACAAGGCATATTTCACAGAATACAGCCATTACAGAGCATGTTTCATAAAGTAAAGTATTTTGAAAAGTTTATTGTGCATTTGAATGTGGTTGCAACCTCAGAGAACTGTTTGTTCATACATAATTACAAAGGCCATATTTTCAGTGTGTTTGTGTATACCTTGTGGGCATGGAAGGCAGATTTTGAAAACCCAGTGCACTTGTGTTTGACAGTAATATTGCTGAGAACTGGAGAGTGAGCAAGAATATGACATTTTCATACAGGCTGCATTTTCTGATAAAGATGATCATTTAAAGGCATTTATTCTGCTTAATTTAGCTGGGTCGGAGGCCATAGAAAGGGGCACTCATTACTATCAATACAGGAGAGGGGGGAACCATCATATTCTTGTACCGGCTGAATCAAGGGAGGACCCTGAGTGCTTGAAATGTAAATTTAGAGAAATGTGTAACCCCCCCCAGATAAATGTTACAATGGAAAGGCACTTATTTTGCACAAGGGATCAAAAGCCTGGTGAAAGTTTTGCAGCATATATAACTGACCTTAGAAATAAAGCTAAAACATGCAGATTTGGTGATTTAAAGGATGAGTTGATAAGGGCCAACTTGTGTGTGGTACTAAAAATGATGCCGTGAGAAAGATTTTGCTTTGTGACAGTGATTTAACTTTGAATAAGGCCATTGAACTTTATCAGATATATGAGCCCACAGAAAAGCACATAAATATGCTTACAAGTGAGAATAGCTCTAGAAGGCACACACTGTGGTAAAGCTCCTGTTGATAGTATGCAGTATGTGGTTAAAAGAAACAGGTCCAAGCACATGGCAGCAATTGTAGCCCCAGCAGCACTCACTGGTACACTCCAGAGCTTTCTAGCAAATTCCAGAGTTTGCACAGTCTTAGTGAAGCATAAGAGTGAGTCAGCAAACTCAAAGCATAGGCCCCAACCTAGTTTCATTGCCAACTGTCATAATTATGGTGGAAGTCATGAATCTAAAAGGGAGAAATGTTTAGCTTTTGGTCAACAATGCCACAAATGTAATAAATGGAATAATTTCAAAAAAAATTGTAAATCAAAAGGTCCACATTCTTTTATCAAAAGGAAACATTTTAAGAAATGATTGATCAGTTAGACAGTGGCAACTCTACTATTTATGTTGATGGTGTGTCAATGCTTTATAAATTGGTCAATGCAGTAGATTTAAGGGCAAAGAATGACGTATTTTGTACTGTTCAGATAAATGGCAAACCCACAGAGCTCAAAGCTGACAGGGTCCTGGTGCAATATTTTGTCTGCAGAAGCATTTGCTAGTGTGTCATGGTGAATGGCTTGATTTGGCAAGTTGTGCAAAGCTTGTTGTTTATGGAGGTGAAAAAATTCAAACCAAAGGCTCAGTAGTACTTTCATGTTACTCTGCTAGAAGAAGCTACAATGTTTTATTTTATGTGGTCAAGAGACACACCCAGTCATTATTAGGGCTCAGAGACAGTTTGAAAATGGGACTGCTTTCATTTAATGAGGAGGTCCACCATGTTAGTTTAAAAGACCACTACTCTAATTTTGCCCAGCACAGTTTTTCTACCTATGCTGATCTTTTCCAAGACAAAACTAGGCAAGCTTCCACTTGTGTACTCCATGAAGTTAGACCTAGAGGTCAGTCCAGTTGTCAGGCCAGCATGTAAAGTTTCAATAGCAATGCAGGACAGAGTCAAAGCCGAGCTAGATAAAATGGTGTGACAAGGTGTGAATTGTCTATCTGAAACTCCAACTGAATTTATATATTCCATGGTGGTAGCTCATAAGAAAAGCTCAGATGACATCAGAATATGTATTGACCCACAAGATTTGAACAAAGCACTTAAAAGACCTCATCATCGAATGTGCAGTCGAAGAAGCCTTAATGCCAAATGCCACTATTTTTTCTGTCTTAGATGCAAAGAGTTCATTTTGGCAAATTCAGCTTGACAAAAAATCTTCATTGCTCACTATTTTCAGTACTCCATTTGGCAGGTACAGATTTTTGAGAATGCTATTTGGGATAAATTTTGAAAGTGAAGTCATTCAAAGTGCAATAGATCAAATTTTTTCTGGGTATCCTTGTGCTATTATAGTAGATGACATACTAGTAGGAGGTCATGATGAAACAACATGACAGAAACCTCAGAAAAGTTCTAGAAAGGACACATCAAGTGAATCTGAAGCTCAATCCATACAAATGCAAATTCAGGCTACAAGAAGTTGTTTATGTTGGTCATTTATTTGCAAGTACAAGCCTACGACCAGACCCTTCTAAACAAACAGCCATTCTTGAGATGCCAGCACAAGACAATGTTCAAGCCCTGCAACATTTTCTTGGCATAGTTAACTACTAGGCAAGTTCATTTCAGACTTGAGCCAACTTTCAGCACTGCTCAAAGAGTGGACATGTAAAGCTGTATCCTGGTCTTGGTTAGAGCAACACCGTAGAGCATTTGATGTCCTGAAACAGGGAATTGTTAGTCCACCTACTCTCAGCTACTATGATGTTCGCAAGTTGGTTACACTTTTCTGTAATGCTTCAAAATTTGGTTTTGGTGCAGTCATTCTACAAGAGGATCAACCTACTGCCTACACATTGAAAACTCTTACACAAACTGAGATGCAGTATGCCCAGACAGAGAAAGAGCTTTTGGCAATTATGTTTGCATATTCAAAGTTACATAGTTATGTTTATGGCAGACCTATCCAGATCGAAACAGACCACCAGTCTTTAGTCACTCTCCTAAGAAAGCCTATGCATTCAGCTCCAACCAGACAGCAATGTATGATGCTCATTTTGCAAGAGTATAATTTTAATCTTGTCTACAAGAAAGACAAACTTCTTTATCTTACTGCTACATTATCCAGATCACCTAGAAATATCACAAAACAGCATGAAACTAAGAACCTTAATTTTGAAGTCATGGAAGTGAGAAATATTTCTTCCACACATCTTGATGAGATGAGAGATCAAACAGCCACATATCTAGTTTTACAAAGTCTCAACTGCTTTATCAATCAAAGATGTCCATCAAAGCAATCTAGTTCACCTCAGGAAGTGTAATCTTATTTTCCATACAGAAATGAGATTTTTGCTGACAAAGGTATTTATTTATTTATTTTATATTTGTTTACCGGGAAAGTCTGACTGGAGAACAAGTCCATTTTCAGAGGATGCCCGGGCAGAAAAGCTCCAGGGCATACAGAGAATACAAAGCATTTCTAAACATTTACAAGTTACAGAATTTATACAAAATTCAAAAACAAATTCAAGATTACAACTGGAAGGTACAAAAATCACACTGGCATAACAGTATGAACAAATTGTTCTCTAATAGTATCATTAAGAAAGGTTCAAAAGTAATTGTTCCAAAGTCCTTGCAACAACAGTACATTACTATCTTGCATCATGGTCACCCAGGAACTAAATCTACCAAGGGTAGGGAAGGGTGAAAGGACTAGTACTCTGACCTTCTATGTCACAAGACATTGCAAGAGCACTTTCATCTTGTTCAGTATGTAATAGTACAAAGCCTCATCAACAGAATGAACCACTTCAGCTTAACCAGATTATGCAACTACCTTGATCAACAATAGCCACATATATCTTCGAGTTGAATGGTCAACATTATTTGGTGTCAGTAGACTCTTACTCCAACTGGTTCAAGATTGACTTACTTCCTAACCTAGCATCCAGTACAGTCATTACTATGATAAAGCATCATTTTGTTGTTCATGGTAGTCTGCATAAAGTTATTTCTGACAATGGCATGCAGTTTACAAGCCAACAGATCAAAAGATTTGCTGAAGAATGAGACTTTACTCATGTCACAAATAGTCCAGACTACCCACAAGCAAATGGTTTGGCAGAAAGTGCAGGTCAAAGTGCAAAGCAGTTACTAGAGAAGTCTAAGCACAGTAATAGTGATGTTTTCCTGAATCTCTTGAATCTCAGAAATGTTCCTCATGATAAACACCGTGGGTCACCTGCTCAGAGACTTTTGTTGAGACAAACCAGAACCAGATTATCAATCGGTAGTGAAATGTTGGTTCCATTTGTTAAAAACAACAGGTCAGTGAAAGTCAATCTGTTGAAGAAACACCTAACCCAGAAGTCCTACTATAATAAGACCAGTTAACTACTCAATCCATTACAAGAAGGAAAAGTGATAAGGATGCAAACATCCAAAGGTTATGATTGGATTGGTGAGGTAAAGAATATTGATCCACAGCCAAGATCGTACATTGTAGAATGAGAAGGAGCAATCTTTATGTGGAATCAGAAACTTCTGAGGCAAATATTGGGGATAGGGGGTTACTGGACCCCAGGGATACTATAACACATGTAGAAACTTAATACAGCAACAGTTTTTCAGCATGGAAGGCATCAGACACCAGGTATCCTATAAAATAATTAAAATGTTAAGAGGACAACAGTTTTGCAACATGAAAGTTTTAGAGGAGTCACTAGACATCAGGAAAAAAGCTTAGAACCCTGAACCTTTGGCATACCAAACCACTTGTTAGCAATGGAAGCCATTAATCCTTTGCTCAACTAGTATACACAATGTCTTATGTTTAAATTCTCACTGGGTTGAATGCATAAAGCAGAAATTCATATTATTTTTCATTTTTAACTTTATAATAAAAAACTTTAAAATTATTATTTAGTGGTCATTTGATACATTTAAGTAGAAAAAAAAAAGTATTACCTCATTGTCTGAGGTGGCACTCAGTTGTCCTATGTTCTGAGATTCAACCTATATACAGTTTGTTACCGGGTTTCAGAAGATGTTGTCCAAAAACAAAGTATCAAATAAATTCACAGATAAGCAATACCAATATATACCTGCATGGATGTTTGAATGAGATAGACCAAGTTGCATCATACTCAGTTTTTGTTTGGGTTAGGCATATGACATCCTTTCAGGAAGCAAAATGCAAAATCTATCTGTCTATCTATTTACATTCCTTTAGTCAAACATTTTTTTTTCTGTTGATCTAGAAAAAAGCAGGTATGCATAATCAAAAAACAGCTGATTTCACATATCTGCTTTCAAATTTAGGTAAAATTACAATACAGTGGGGATCAAGAAAGTTGATGTTTCCTCACATTAGTGCAATCTCAGAGATGGTATATTTTCTGCAAGAAATGTTTTAATTTTTGATTTTTTAAATTGGTTGATGAATGAGGAATTGTGCTCAATAACTTAGTATTCAATATTTTGCTTTTGTGATCAATGGGCATACATCCTTACATATACATACATGCATACACTCAAATACGCACACAGATACACACACACACACACACACACACACACACGTGTGTGTGTGTGTCTGTGTGTGTGTGTGTGTGTGTGTGTGTGTGTGTGTGTGTGTGTGTGTGTGTAGGTCCCCTACCTAATCTAAAACTTCCAAACAGTAGGTTGCAGTAGAATGGTTATTATAGGACAGGTAGGATTGATGTGTGCGTGTGTGTGTGTGTGTGTGTGTGTGTGTGTGTGTTTATCTGACAGTATGTGTCTTGTTTACATCATGTTTTCAAGCATTTTAATGTAATGTTCTTTGTATGGTGCTTTATGTAAAGATTTATTTACATGGTGTATTTGATGTTTGTTCAGGACATGGAATGTAACATTTATCAACAGTATGCAATTTCTGAGCTCATTACATATGAAGTAATACTCAGACATAATTTTCTAGATAAAGCATTTTTGTTCCTTAAATTAATCCTTGACCAAAACTTCCTGTTCATATCTGTGAGTGTATGTGGGTGTGGGTGGTGGTGGTTATAACATTCAGAACTGAGCTGAAATTCAATCCCTAATGGTAGAATATACTTCTTGGATGCACTTTACACATGCATATCTCATTATAATTCTTTGAAAATGTAGTAACGTGCAAAGTAGGACTGATAAATGGCCTTTTATATACAGGTAAAAAATGTAGGCTATAATAAAGTAGTTCATATAGGCATTCTATCATGTTGCATTTAACTCATTTTCCATTAGGTGTTAGTATATTAATCGTTTTCAGGGTCAGTAATGCAGAATATGCTCAAAATATATGTTTAGTGAGCTTTCACTTCATAGACCTTATACAGATTTGACTATCACACATATATTACCAGACAAAGGAATGGTTTTCTCAATACAAAAATGTCATGACCAAAGCTTCCTGTGCTTAGGGTCATAAAAGGGTGTTTCCATATTCAACACTGAAATGCACTGAACTACCTAATGACTGAACATCAATCTTGGGTGCACTTTAAACCCTGATAATACAATTATACAAGAAAATCTATACCCATACAGTGTATAGGAATGTATAAGCACAAATTTAACCTATTTGCAGGGTCTGTAAACTGACACTGATGCATCACACATACCATAGTAATGCAGAACAGTGTCAGAAGCTACACAATGCAGCATAAATAACATGAATAATGAAAACATGTCAAAGACTAGCTAATATGAAACATACCTATGTCACAAACAAGGTTTGCATTAAGTGCCTGATGTGGAATGTCACACAAAAGCCAACACTACAATGCACAGGTTATTGTTGCAATATGAGTCATATAGATGTAAGTATATTTTGCTCATACTGACCACAAATGACAGGCAGTACACATCAGCCATGGAATTTGCATCATTGTTTGAGATACAGTAACATGTGTGTGTGTGTGTGTGTGTGTGTGTGTGTGTGTGTGTGTGTGTGTGTGTGTGTGTGTGCGTGTGTGTGTGTGTAAACAGGTTGATATGGGAATGGATACATAGGAAGTACATGTCAGCAAGAGGATAACAAAGGGAATCATTTTGACATAAAGTATGTAGCGATGAGTTGGCAGTATGTGCAATACCTAATCAGAATGCCATATATAACACTGGCATGCATGCAGAGGCATACCTGTGCATGCAGGTATGGCAGACAAGAATGAAATGTGTAATGTAGCAATCAATACTGGAAGAATAAGGTTGCATGTTGATGATTATGAGAAATGCTTGCTATATATCAACTATAAAAAGATGCAAACATGGAAGCAGGGAGAAGCAGGGAGATTGTCACATACAGCATTACAGTCATGAATATCCAAAATAACACATGATAATTACAAATACTGTATGTACAACATAATACAGTTTGAAGGCAGTCACTTAAGTTAGATAAATAATCAAGAAAAAGATGTAGCATTAGACATTTGAAAAACCACTAACAGATGGATTAGGCAGTAGTCAGCACAGTGGTCATCATTGCCACAATGCCGGAATGATGCAACAGGACATACATTGGATCAACTATCAATGTTTCTCTAGTACAGTCTAGAGCACCCACAGTGATGGCTCACACCATGGTCCTTGCTGCCCTTGTCACATGCAGAAACATTTGGCACAGTGTGCTGTACAGAAGAGCCAGAAGTGGGGACACTAATAGTGTGGGACATGGCATGAGTAGGAGCAGAAGTGCAATGTGCCTGTCAGGACATTACTGCTGGGTTCAGAGTAGATTGACAAAAGGTAGATGTAGATGCATGTTGCAGCACAGACAGTGACGTATGAGGGTTACATTTGGGTCTTGCAAAAGGGAGTCTGCCTCTCCCCCATTGGAGATAATCTACTCAGTACAGTCAGGGCAGAAAGCATCCAGTTTGTACTACATCACTGCTCTAGCATTGCCATAACAATGTTTTCAATAGACCGAACAACCACTGTCATGCTGTGCTGCCACTACTGCCAAGACCTCTCCATGTCTGGGCTCCTGATCTTCATGTAATAAATGCAGCTGGGGTGCTACATGATCAGTGACATGAGTAAGAGAGCAGGTCAGAGTCATGATGTCTTTGCGAACATTCCTTTGCCTGTAAGAGTAAGTGTCACCCCCTGACATCCATCCATGCACATCAGCTGGACTCCCACATGAAGTCCGATGGACAGTTTCAGTCCATCATGAGGAAGACTCACCATTGATACCAGAATCAACATGTGACAGAAGGTCATGGCAATAATCATGTCCACCATCTGATGTCCCCACTTCTTCAGAATGGCCAACCACACTAGCCTCCTGACCAGAGGCTCCACCATAACACACAGATTACTGCAATGCCATGGTCTGTGTGCGATTAGCCATACCATCATATTGAGGCACATCATGTCCCACCTCAGAATCAGTGGATGGGCTAATGGAGGAAGTAGATATAGTCATGCTGCAAATAGAGTCATATGACACATGTCAAATACATTTACAAAAGTTAAATGAAACAGGATATGACTGATGTAATTGAATAATCACATAACTACAATTAATTTTCATGTTGATATGGATTTACCAAGACAGCATAGTTGTAGGTGATACAGGGAACCTAAATAACAGAGATATGCCATATCAGTTGCATACCAAGCAAATATGACAGACAATGCAAAAAAGCAAAAGAAAAGAAAAAAGACACTGAAGATATACCTGTTCTTCTCTGACTCCACCACTAGTAGTGAGGGTTGAAATGTAACTGTCATGCAAAAATAGACATATACAGAACAAATAAGTAGTAAGCACATAGATGGCATCATGTAGTATTTAAACTATAAAATAAATAAGATATACACATACCTGATGGGTGTTGTTGTTGTTCAGATTGCAAGTGCCCTGTGCAGGTGAACAAGACCATGTTAGTCAGGAAGGTCACAAATATAAATTACAGTGTTGTACTATAGCAACCAAATGGACTGCCTTACCAGGTTTGTGCTCCCTTTTGGAAATGGACATATCTAGATTAAAGTGGTACCTTTAGGTTAAATGAAACACAAACAACAGGTGAGTGTACTCCTCAGCCGTAACATGAGGCAGAGGAACACAAAGGTTACTAATCACACTAACACACTATGGAGGTACGTATGTGATAAATGGTGCTGGTACCGAGATGAGTTGCCCATAAAAGGAAACAAGCCAATATTAATATCAAAGGTCATACTTGTACTAAGCACTTTTGCACAATAGATAACCTTATTGGGTATGTCTGCAATTGTTGCTGAATGCACCATCTGCACTTGTCCTCAATCTCTCAAAGGCCTTTGATACCATCTCCCATTCTCTCCTCCTTTCAAAGCTATCACACTTAGGCATGTCCACTCCTGTCCTGGACCTGCTTGCCAACTATCTTACAAACAGACAACAATCTACCAAATGGCTACACTCTCACTCACCTTTTCTCATTACTTCCACTGGTGTTCCCCAAGGGTCCATGTTAGGGCCTCTACTATTTAGCATTTTCATTAATAACTTTTATACTGCTCTCTCTCACAGTTCTGTTGTTCAATATGCAGATGAGTCTACAGTCCTATGATATGCCCTCTCAGAATCAGACTTTCTGTCTAAGACCTAAAACGCTTTCTCTACAACTGAAATTTGGATGAACAACAACCATCTGGCTCTTAATCATAAAAAAACAAAGCTCCCTCTTTTCAACCCCCCCCCCAAAAAAAAATAACACTTTTAACAAATCAAATGTTATCATATACTCTTCTAACAAAACTGCCATAGAGTTAGTTCCCTGTGCAAAGCTACTTGGCATTACCATACACGAAAACTTAACATTTGACCAGCACATCCACAACAACATTTAGAAAACTTAGCAAAAACGTGGCACCCTTTAAAAACATAAACACTTTTTAAACTACTCTACCAAAAAGACTCTTGCCTCAACATTCTTTCTTCCTTCTCTCCTCTATGGTGTTCCCATTCTAACAAATATCCTGTCTGGCTTAAAAACTAAGATGGGCATTTGCTATAACAAAATTGCCAAGTTTGTAACTAATGCAAAATGTTCATCCCATTATTGCTGTTCACTACAATCCCTTAACTGGTTAGAACTCCCACGACATATCACATACATACAACTATCTACAGCACACAAAATTATCTATAAACCTTTTGAATGCCCAGCCCTTGCACCTGTTTTGACTCCTTACCAACCAAATAGGCACCTCAGATCTGAAAATCAATCTCTCATCCAAGTGAACAGACCAAAACTTCCTGCTGGTCAAAACCTCTACTCTTTTACCGTAGCCAAACTCTCAAATGCACTTTCACCTGACCTCCGGACCATTAGTAGTGCCTCCTTGTTCAAACTACAACAATATTTTTCTACTCACTGGCTCTGATCATGCACAATATCCCATTCCTCTATAACCTGATTAGACTATACCCTGATTAGACTACCTGTCTGTATCCTTTAATTCCATAATCATTATTCCCCCAATCTAAGTGTCACCTTTGAAAAGCACATTCTAGTTCATTTATCTTCTCCTTAATATGTATTTCTTGTCTGCTCAAAAATATTTTTTCTTTTTAGTTTGTAATGTTTACTTTACCATGAGTCAACAATTGTTACATTTCAAGAGAGTTTTTTGTTTACCCTTTGTAATGCTTGTTTAACTAATGACTACATCTTGTGCAGCTTTTCTCCCCAGGCCTCCACTGAAAATGGATTCATTTCAGCCCAGTGGACTTTCTTGGTAAAAAAAAAAAAAAAAAAACAATTAAATAAATAAAGAAATGTGCTTGTGGGTTGAAATGGAACATAAACAGCAGGTGAGTATACACCTCAGCCATAACAGGAGGCAGAGGTACACAAAGGCTACTGATCACACTAACTCACTATGAAGACAGTTATGTGACAAGATTGCTTGCACTCAGATGCGGTACCTGTAAAAGGAAATGAGCTGACATTAATATCAACATGCTATAACACTTACTGTGTGCATCCATATCTGGAGAGTTTTACTGTACAGGACATAGTTTCTCTGCTGTGACACTAATGAAAAACAAGGTAAGATGTGTGAATGAATGGCCATGAATGGCAATTGGATTATGCATCAGTGTTTGCGAATGTTGAACATATCTGTATGTCTTGGGGCACCTGTCTCAGTAGATCCCTGGATATATGATGATCCTGGCAGGTGTAGTGGTGTGAGACCAGGAAGTGGTGTGAGGCCAGGAACATTGTTATGTCATCCAAAGGATGCATTAGTGGACTACCTACAATAACATTCATTTCCATCTCACAGCAGGGGAGCCAGTTGGCTGCATGGAGGATCATGTCTGAACAACATTACCGGCAGGCATCCATGGAACCGCCACTCACTGCATTGATCATGTTGGTAATATCCCTCCAGACTTGTTGTCACCACACAGTATCATCCATCCTTCCTAGCAGATTTTGGCCATGCTGACACAGAGCCACTATAATAATTTAATTTTCCTTTCTGGAAAATGTATCCCACCTATTACAGCTAGACATCTGAAAGAAAGGGTGATATGCACATATGAGATTTTATACATGGGTTCACATGATGACACGTCCACATTCAAATCATATGTCAATGAAATGCTTCATTTTTTCATGTGCAGTGCATTGTTATGCAAAACATTCTGTGTCATCTATATTACCATCATATACAAATAAATATAAAGAACAAAGAAAAAACATTGGAATAACTGATCTATATGTCTTAACATCATCTGTACTGACATTAACGCATTTCACATTTTAGGCTAAATCACATATGCAGGGATTAGGACTTGAGCACATGTCAGTAGACATTTTGACAAGTTAAGACCAAAGATAACCACTGCACCACAACTTCAGTAATGCAAAGGCTGGTGTTATTACAGTTCCATGCATCCAGCTAAAACAATGAATGCAACATCAAGCATGTGGGATAAGTCAAAGATTTAACTGTAGTCATTGACACAGATCAGAGGATATCATACCTTCATAATATGTTAAACAGCATATTTGTCTGAATGTGTTAAAACACCAAGGCAGAATAACATCATGGCTAGATGTGACAACAACTAAGTTAAGTGTTAAGCCTTCCTGAGGTTCACCAATCACGTTGAATGGTGCAACTACTAATACTGCATGACTAAGCATCAGTTAATATCTGTAAATCAGACCCTGGATGTACAATGTGAAGACGATTCCATAAATCATTATCTGTAAACCTACTGTAGACATAGAAAGCAAACCTAAATTACTGATGAATATGAGCACATTCCATCCATATTCAAAGTTTACCAGGGCAGGCTTGTTTGTAGCCATACAGCTGCAAGTGGGGAAAAATGCCCTGATACTGATGCATGTATAACAGTGGTTGTTTACCCTCATCCTTTATGTAACTGACATACTGATATGCAGAAAATTTCCCTAACAAAAAAACGCATGAAATAAGTGTTGGTAATTTCACAGAGAATACTATGAACATAGTAGAGTGATAATTAGCATTGTATTCCACAAACGCAATCCAAGCAGCTGACTTCATGATGCCTTACCTTTTGGATGATAGCAGTCAGGTAGGTATAACTAACAATTTCTTATTAAGCAACATTTGTGCCATACATATTTAGTAAGGTTTGTTAGCATGCAGTAGTTTGGAATCTCATCAGTAAATATCCATGTAAGTTCTTGAATTTTGGAACATTAACCAATAGATTGGTGTAAGTGTACAGTGCTCAGTGCAAATGTTTAATAGTTATCACTGCATGAGAACACCTGTAGCATGTACCTGATAACCACCAATAGTTGACTACCACCCTATATGTGCAACTTTTATAATTTGATATCGATACCTTATGCTAGCATACCACTACTACCTGCAAATTGAGTTGGACCTCAGTGAGCAATTATTTAAAGTTATTTTTGATTAACCTTCAAAGAGTATCATGAAAAAGCTGACCAAGAAGAGGCTGCTGTGCATACTGGCACCCAAATGGACTAATGAGGAGACTTTCCAGATGCTGATCTTCTACACTGAACAGGAGCAGAGGATGCAAGCATGCTTGAGTAACTTCACACAGACAGATATTTGGAACCAGAATTATGATGAACCTCCAAGGATCTTACAGTAAGTGCCAAAATGCACATCCTTACTGCACATACTGAGGTTATCTTATCTGCTCACTAGCTTGGCCAAACTAGGTGTGTAGGATATTTAAGTAACACCAGGTATTGTGAAGGAATGCAAGTATTCTGTACAACCCAATGAAACTCTTAGTCATTCAGAGAAGCTTTTCAACCATAAAAGGTGCTGAGATGTGCATTAACTCAACTTGCTGAGCAATACAGCGATGTATATAGAGGTATGTTATCTGTAGGCTCAAATCCTACTAATTCCATGATATTTGCAAAATGTGTGGCCATAGTATTTTATTTATTTATTATTATTTTATTTTATTTTGCATTTGTTGGCCGGGATTGTCCGACTGAGCTGAAGAGCCCTTTTTCAGTGGAGGCCCGGGGAGAAAAGGTTCAACATATTATACAATTGTCATTATAAATTAGCATTAAACAGCAATGTTACAGGATTATTACGAGGCATTAAGTAGCAATACAATGTTATACAGTGTCAATAATCAGGAGTATAGCGTAACTATATCAAGATGTATACAAAGAAATATGTCAGTATGATGAGTATAGTTTTTGGGCTAAGTGATTACAAAAACCCAGTTTTTTCATGATGTAGTTGCATGAAGACAGTACAATTACAGTTTTTGATTTTCTTTTCTTCATATTAATATGTTGCAAGGTTGTGTTCTGACTCAGGGAGTAATCTGTACACTCACTTCACTTTTGGAGTGAGTTAACACCTACAGTACATAGGCCGTGGATTACTACACATTTTGCCATTATCCAACATTTTTCAAGACTGTCCTATACTGATCACTGGTTAACAATGATGGATGTTTTATTCCATTGCGATGATCATGACATTAACATTTTATGCTTTGTCCTAGGTGTTCTCTGATGCAGTACTTCTTGACTGAATCAGAAGATTGTAACACTGACACAGGTCACCAAGCATTTGATATAATTGAGTGCAGTGAACAGATAGGATATACAGCAAATGTGGATATTGAAACACTGCACTGGTACAACTTATGGTTTTGTACTTTTGGCTTATATTATTAACTGCATTCTTAACTATTAAGTTATTTTCAGTTTGAACCCTCCCATTGCCTAATTCCTGTCATGAACATCCTTTTTTGACATAGAGATGTGTGTTACTTGTAACCTATGTGAGGTAATCTCTGTGGTTTTACCATTAAGACCTGTGTTATTGTAATCTATGTGAGTTAATATCTGTTTTTAACATTGAGACAAAAGCCTAGCACTTGCACCCAAAGTACTTTTTTTCTCTGATATAGCACTTTTTAGTATACACAGCACCTACCAGCCTATTACCCTTCTCTGAGCATCCACATCCCTCAAAGTCTGTTCTAACCCATCCCCTTTCATTCTAGCATGTCACGGGGTCAGTCGCACGTGTCCTCTCCTGCCCAGCTGATGAATCTGGGAATATTGAGGCAATGTTACAATTGCCACATGTACACAGACAACCCTCTCCTTCTCCCACAAAACACAAACACATGCGAGAGATGCAAATATATAGCCAAACTGGAGGCTGAGCTCTCTTATCATAGCACTGGCGAGACCAGACAGGAGGAGAAGGAAACCACACACACCACAAACCCAGTCTCACATAGCACTAGCACAACCTCATATCACACACACAAACACATAAAAACATACTCGGAGGCTCTGACTAAAAATCAACCAAAACAGCAGAGGCCACCAAAGCAGACACTCAAACAACTACCACCACAGACCAAGACACATGCAACACATAGACCACAAAGTCAGTGTGCCAAACAGACACAGCCCTTAAGGCCAAACACAATGCCAGACACTCTTGTCATAGGTGACTCCATAGTCAGACACACTGACGTTCCACTCACCAGATTGAGTAAGGAGAAGGTCACAGTGAGCTGCCTGTCAGGCGCTAGAATCCGCCACATAATGCAAGCACTCAGGTCACTCGACAGCAAGTACATGTATGACTCAGTCATTGTCCATGCTGGTCTGAATGACCTGAGACGTACCTCCCTGGACTACATGAAAAGGGACATAGAGGAGCTCTCTGATTATGTAGCCCAGGCAGGTATGACTCTGACCTTGAGCAGCATCCTACCTTCACCAAGAATGATACCACAGTACAGAGACAAGATGATCAGCTTTAATAATTGGCTTAATCACTGGTGTCATTCAAAGGGGATCCAATGTCTGTCTGCCTGGGATGACATGCTGGACAAGCCACGTTGCTTCGCAAGGGACGGCTTGCACCTGTCACCCCTAGGCTTCCGGATATTGGCAAAGGCTCTTGCCACCCCCATAGTGCCTTTTTTAGGCCAGGCTCAAATTCTAAACCTACCACCTTAGAACATAACAAAGGAAAAAACTAAGGGTAATGCTGCTCAACGCCAGAAGTCTCAACCTCAAGATGCACGCACTCGAAGCCCTTCTCAGTATGGAGAACATCGATGTCTGTGCTGTGACTGAAACCTGGTTCAAGGCTCCTGAGAGCACCCCGGCACTAGCAGGTTTTATCTCATATCATGCATTCCGGCCCCAAAATCCGGAAAACACCAAGAAAGGAGGAGGGGTGTCCATATTCATCAAAGACACCCTCACTTCCAGGTTGGTGAAACTGCACGATGCATCGGAGACCATTCAGGTGCAACTAATCATAGGTAAGACTGCTCTACAATTTGTAGCATGTTACAGGCCACCCTCTCAAACTCAGGAACCTCACATGGCTTTCCTGGAAACTCTGGAGGGGATAAATGTAACCCCAAACACCATCATACTAGGTGATTTCAACTACCCAAACATAGACTGGGATCACTACTCAAGCCCCAACTCCCTAGCCCAAAGGTTCCTTGAGTTCATAAACTCCAATGCCATGGAACAACTAGTCACCATGCCCACAAGAGGTGACAACATACTGGATCTCATCATCACGAACATAGGGTCACAATGTTCAACACCGGAGGTATACTCTTCATTGGTGAGATCAGATCATAAACTAATCTCTCTAGAAGTCCTCATCCCGCCCCCGCCCCAGTCAAAAAAGACCACAGTGAAGAACTTCTCTAAAGCCGACTTCACACTTCTTAGGACTGGTGTGGTCTCCTTCAAGGCCCCAGAGCCAGCGGAAACCACCACTAAAACCACTGAATCACTTACAAATGCCTTCTACCAGCACCTCCAGCACTGCATGGATCAGGCAATCCCAAACAAAACAAAGACTCTTTGTACGAAAGGCAGGCATCCAGTCTGGTGGACCCCAGCCATAAACAAGCTCTACAACAAAAGGAGGAAGCTACTACATGATAGAGCAAAATCCTTAAAAGGGAAGACACCCGTGATCATAGTAAGTAAAAAACTAAGATCTCTCATAAAATCCTCCAAGGCAAATTTTGAAAGAAAAATTGCCACGGACTCTAAAGACAATCACAAGGCTTTTTTTAGTTATGTTAGAAACCTGGGAGGAAACTCCCAGATATGTTCAGGACTGGTTCAAAATGATGTAAAGTTCACTGAATCTACAGACATTGCCAACATACTGGCTGACAGGTTCAGTGCAAATTCCCCCCCCCTCCCCCCAAAAGGAGAAATATCTATACCAGAGGATTGTAGTATCCCAAGCATCTCTAATGCTCAGGTAAAAACAGCTCTCTCCAAGGCAAAAAACACAGCATCCATGGGACCAGATGGTGTCCCCAGTTGTGTGCTCCACGAGCTCATTGAGGAATTAAACCCGCAGTTACGGCAGCTGTTTAATCTTAGCCTCACCTCAGGATACGTACCCAAGGAATGGCGTATGGCTACTGTGGTCCCATTGCACAAAGGTGGTGCCTCCACCGACCCTGGAAACTACCGTCCCATCAGCTTGACAAGCCTGGTCTGCAAAGCTATGGAGAGGATCATTATGGAACTCATAAATAAAGACATAGGGGACCTGCAGACATTGGATCAAACCCAATTTGGCTTTGTCAAGGGTAGATCATGCCTTTTAAACTTGGTTGACTTTTTCAAAACAGTCACCAAGGCCATTGATGAGGGCAAGGCAGTCCACACAGCCTACCTTGACCTGGCAAAGGCCTTTGACACGATACCCCACTCGGGCATCATAGAAAAACTCACCAGCTTAAATGTAAACCCATACATCACAAGATGGGTTGCAAACTGGCTAAGTGACAGAACCCACAGGGTTAAGGTTGCTGGCGCCATGTCAGATTCCAAACCTGTCACAAGTGGTGTCCCACAGGGCTCCGTCCTGGGTCCACTCTTGTTCGGCATCTACTTTTCAGAAGTTCAGGCAAACACAGGAGGATTATGGCTGACAAAGTTTGCAGATGATTGCAAACTAGGCGCCATAGTTGAAAACACATCAGACACAGATATCCTTCAGAAGGGTCTCATAGAAACGGATAACTGGTGCCAAAGCCATGGCCTAAAGTTAAACGCTAAAAAATGCTAAATGCTAAAAAACAAGGTTACCCCTAGCTACCATATAGGTGGCAATCCACTAAGCACAGAAGAAGTTATCAGGGACCTGGGGACTCAGGTTGATAGTAACCTTTCATTTGACACCCATGTAGCCAAAGTAGTTAGAAAGACCTTCTACATTGCCCACCTGATCATGAAGGGTTTCACATCTAGGTCAAGGGAAGTCATCATCCCCCTGTACTCATCACTCATCAGACCGATGATTGAGTATAATGCCCCATTTGGAATGTATCTGACCCGACACCTGCAGCAATTGGAAAGGCCCCAAAAGTTCCTCACCAAAAGGATAAAGGGTCTCAAAAATATGTCCTATGCTGCCCGACTGAAGAAGCTCCAGCTCTACTCAAGTCGCTTATCGCCTGCTCAGAGGTGACCTGTGCCTGACTTACAAGGCCATGTCCAACCCGGAATTAATGAACATGCTTCACCTCAAAAAATCTAAGTCCATCAGATCCACAAGAGCACGAGACTTAAACCTTGACACGGCCATAAATAGGGCGTGCTGGAGGGACAGATTCATCACCCAGAGGCTCCCTATGCTGTGGAATAAAATCCCGGTACATGTGAGGCGAAGCACCTCGCTGGCCTTGTTCAAGAGAAATCTTGACCAATGGATGGGAGACCGCAGGTATACCCCAGGGATTACATCAGTGTCACTGCTTGACAGAGACACAGCAAAATAATGGGCATAATATCCTTCAATCTAAAGGGGTGGCGTAAGCCAAAAAACTCTGGGCTAGGCTTATAAATGCCCTAGGGCAGATAGCCTAGTATGAACCTATGAACCTATGAACCTATGAGACGTGTGTCACTTGTAACCTATGTGAGGTAATCTCTGTGTTTTTAACACTGAGGCATGTTACTTGTAACCTATGTGAGGTACTCTCTGTGTTTTTAACACTGTGACAAGTGTGTCATGTGTAACCTACGTGAGGTAATCTCTGCATTTTTAACATTCAGACAAATGTGTTGCTTGTAAGCTATGTGATGTAATATCTGTGTTTTTAACATTGAGATATCTGTTACTTGTAACCTATGTGAGGTAATCTCTGTGTTTTTAACACTGAGATATCTGTGTGACTTATAACCTATGTGAGGTAATCTCTGTGTTTTTAACATTGAGACATGGGTTACTTGTACCGTATGAAAGGTAATGTCTGTGTTTTTAACATTGAGATGTGTTACTTGTAACCTATGTGAGGTAATTTTTTAACACTGAGACGTGTGCTACTTATAACCTATGTGAGGTAATCTCTGTGTTTTTAACAATGAGATGTGTTACTAGTAACCTATGTGAGGTAATCCCTGTGTTTTTTACATTGCAACATATGTGTTACTAGAAAACTATGCAAGGTAATCTCTGTGTTTTTAACATTGAGACACGTGCGTTACTTGTAACCTATATGAGGTAATTTTTTAACACTGAGACATGTGTGCTACTTATAACCTATGAGAGGTAATCTCTGTTATTAACATTGAGACATGTGTGTTACTAGTAACCTATGTGAGGTAATCTTTGTGTTTTTAACATTGAGACTTGTGTTACTTGTAACCCATGTGAGGTAACCTCTGTGTTTTCACATTGAGATATGTGTTACTTGTACCCTATGTGAGGTAATCTCTGTGTTTTTAACATTGAGAACTGTTACTAGTAACCTATGAGAGGTAATCTCTGTATTTTTAACATTGAGACGTATGTGTTACATGTAACCTATGTGAGGCAATCTCTGTGTTTTGTTTTTAACAATGAAACATGTTTTACTTGTAATCTATGTTTGGTAATCTCTGTGTTTTTAACACTGAGACATGTGTGTTACTTGTAACCTATGTTTGGCAATCTCTGTGTTTTTAACATTGAGATGTGTGTTACTTATAACCTATGTGAGGTAATCTCTGTATATATAATATTGAGACGTGTGCTACTTGTAACTTATGTGAGGTAATCTCTCTGTGCTGTAGCACAAGGTTATTTTATGCCACAGATGACTACACCTTCCTTCGTTATCCACAGTACCTCTAGATACTTCCATGCCATTTATGTATTTACCACATATATCCTTGTGCTCCTATTGCAGCTTCTATTGAACATCCAAAGTATACTGTATGTATGCTCATCATTATGTATTGCTTGACTAATAGTCACATGCATGCAGTTTTGGGAACATTGCAATGGTCCGAGCATTCCATTTGAGTGTGAGTTATAATCACACTTCATTTACAGCAAATCTGACCATGCACTTCCTTGACTGTGGAAAACTTGAAGGGTTAGTAGGATAAGTCATATAAATGACTTCTGTCCACTTTACCTTGTTTGTGTGTGTTTGACTCCCTCATCTGATATTTAAGTCTTGTAATTTACAGGTATGTGCTTGCTAGAGAGATAAGCTTATTTCTTCACTTGCAACTTCTGTACATTAATTTTTATTGTTGACTTACCTCATCCTCTTATTGTGTGGATGTATGCATTTTTGTCTGTGCCCATACTTCATAGGATAATGTTTATGTATTTATTTGCTGTACAGCATCTATTTGTACATCGCTCACGACATCCTCATTTTAAATAGTCTACTTATATGGTTGAATTATTATTTTTATCAGTATGAATACTATTATCCTGCAGCATTTCTCCTTTATGTGCTGTATATTATATGACAGTATATAAACACTGCATGTATTACTGTATAGCTCATTCTCCTAACATTACTGTGCATATAGCATTACTCCCTAACATCATTGAAAAATGTACCCAATGCAGATTACCTCATTCTTTATTTGCTATATATGGACTGTCTCACATTTTATCCAAAAGTCACCTTGTATATCATTATTATTGTGTAGACAGGGACACTGGTGGTGTCATGTATGAGCTGAGTAGTCACAGATGACTGGTATTAGACTTCCAATAACTTCTCACCTGACAAAGAACATTTAGCTAGGCAGGTAAGGCTCTGGATTTAGATGTGAAATGAGCTAAAAACTGTAGGTTTGAATTCAGCTTCCAGTGGCTTCTCTTCAGCTCTCTGAGTGTGTGTCATACAGTTGCACTGTGATATAAATATCTCTCTATACCAACTGTGTCCTAGGAGTGCATAACACTGTCAGATGTTGTTGTGTCTTTCGGCTTTTCCCGATTAGGTGTCGCCACAGCGGAACTCCGGTCCACTAATGATTGGTAGTTGATTTTTATGTGCCGAGTTACCAGACCTGATGCACAATCTTCAATGAAGGTACACCCATTCACGCATGTTACCACGCAGAAGACGTTCTAGCTGAGAATCGAACCGGACAGCTTATTACTGTGAGGCGACAATGCTACCGCAGCACCACCACCGCGGGTATAACACTGTCAGATAATG
Source organism: Protopterus annectens (assembly GCF_019279795.1). Classification (NCBI taxonomy): domain Eukaryota; kingdom Metazoa; phylum Chordata; order Ceratodontiformes; family Protopteridae; genus Protopterus; species Protopterus annectens. The sequence goes on along the minus strand of NC_056725.1, from coordinate 1,105,399,330 downwards.
AGATTAATTTACTGAGTAAATTCTAAACTGACTTATCTTAGCATTAAATGCTGCTGTGCAATCGATTTTGGAAGTTATTTTTTCTTTCTTTTTCTATTTATGCAAGTAACATAGCCTTATACACTGTGCATATGTACAGGCTGAAAGGGCAGTGAAGGGAGAGAGGTGTGTGTTATTATCTTTAGCCGTACTGCTGTCCTGTACAGCTACTGACATATGTCCATCTGAATGTGAATGGTATTCAGATGGCATCCATTCGTGCACATCATTAGATGGCAAATTATTTATTGCAGGTGTTAGTTCAGTATTTTTATTTTTTTTGCAAAAACTGCATGTATACAAGTAGTTTGAATGTTACTGGCTTATTTAAGGTTATAGGATGTTTAACACAGTCAAGATGATAACATTATTATACCTGTGCAGTGTTTGATGTCAATATTTAATGTATAAGTTATATGTATTTGTTGTATTGCTAACGGCATAGAGTAGCACTTCTTATGTATGGTAGTGAGTCCTAGTTTACAGTGCAAAGCTTGTCAATTCATGTATTGAATGGGTGTCTACCATTTTATGTTATTAGTGAGGTTTATAGAATTGTACTGCTGCTTATATCTCCAGTTTCACTCTGCTAACACCAATGTGTAGGAGGGCAGGTCTGTTATTATGCTATCTTACATAAATGACTTCCGTTCACTAGTTCACATGATAAATTGTGATTTGTTACTGGGGCTATGGTACTCCTTAATACATATATAATTATGTATTTATATTTTTTAAATGAAGTAATGCAGTGGTGTAAATGGACTAATTGAAGGCACTGTCAGGCTGAACTTAGACCATATATAAGCATTTATTTTCAATATTGCATCTACATGTGTCAGTGTCATATTCCTTAGTTCACTGAAGCACATATGACATGATAAGAAAATGTTTATACATAAATTATGTACATACAGCATGCATAGATAAGACCACGCTGCCATTTGACATGGCATACTGTACAGAAGTGGCCTGTACATTCAGTTCCACTTTGGATGCTAGAACGTTTTGATGTTATCTGTTTCCCATGATACACTGCACAAATCATTTGCATTTGATTTTCAAATGCAGACGTGCATATGCAGATATGGTGATTTTAAAACTATTGCATATCTGACACATGATCTGCACATGTATTAGTCATTGCAGATATTACAGTTTTATGATTATGTTGATACTGTTGTAATGTTACTACAACATATATGTGTGTGGTAGTTACTATAGTGACTTATATGTACCTACTAATTTATAATTGCAATGTGGTTTGCAATCTGCAAAAAGTGATATGCGATATTAATAATGATATATGTATGCTGTACATGTGAAACACTCTTATATGTATGTGTGTGTTGAGACCTTTGGTATGATAAGCTGACCATGTACTCAATTGTATCAATGGATATCATCCTGATCTCTCATGTGCTTTCTTGTAAAGCCCTCGTGATTCACCCCCCATGTGAGTGACAAGCTAGAGATTGCCATACCTTGGAGGAAAAGGAATATTCTAAGAAATGGTATCTAGGGCTTAGTATATGTTAGTCCATTCTTTCGGACATTCAATCTTTGTATTTCAGGGCTAGGTCTAGCGGGTCCTGACATTTGACATGATAACCAACCCTATCATGCAGCCTACTTTTTGTGGCAAACAATAGTGTTGTGTACACTGTGGCTTTGTATTGTACATTAACTTGTTCATCCAAATGTCTTTATGTATAATACTGCAAACTTCCATTTTATGGCTGTACAACAAGATGCCCCTATCACCTCAAACATATTAGTCACTCATTGTGAGGCTATAGTGTTCATGTGTCACTCATAGGTTCATAGGTTCATACTAGGCTATCTGCCCTAGGGCATTTATAAGCCTAGCCAGAATGTGTTTGGCTTTCGCCACCCATTTTAAATGAATTTTGCTATGCCCTTTTTTGAGGTTAGTATACTCTGCCTCTGTCTAACAGTGACACAGAAGTGATACCCGGGGTAAACCTACAATCTCCCATCCACTCACCAGCTGTTCTTTGATAAGTCATATACAGTTACACATTCTGTTCATATCACTTACTGTGAGTGTGCCATCTATTGTCATATGCTACCATGGCAGTATGTAAGGGAATGTGATATTGAACCCAAGTTTTGTTATGTACCTATGCTAAATTGCTTTTTAGCTGTTGCAGATTACTGTGTTGTTAGTGTCATTTGTGCACGAACATGTTTATAGCCATCACCAGTGCACACTGCACGTGTGTCAAACATTGGCCATTTAGTTCAGTGTACCTTGCAGGGGACTTGTAGTCCATCATGTGCTGGGAACACATGCAATTTGTTTACTTAGCTATGCTTTTTTCTGTGACAGCTTTCTCATGCATGCATTTTCTTACTACTGTGGCTATATGTTGTTCATCTCCCTTTCCCCTTATAGGTTTGACATATATGTTCCACATATACATGGCATATGTTTATGTGTATGTGCACCTTCATGCAACATATCATACTTGCAGTGTAGGTGGACTGGGACAATATGACATTGTCCTACCATGTTAGGGCATCATGCACATAAAAGACAAACACACAAGGTAGTGGCAACTGAGTAGATCTCATATTTTTCATTTGTATGCTTCCTGCATAGCTATATTTGTACAGGCTTGCATTTTATTATTAATATGCGATTTCCTAATGTATATTATTATCATGTGCTTTGCATTTCATGTCATTGCTGTGGCTATGTGTGATGAGCCTACTCCATATTTAGCTTGTGCAATGTCACTGTATGACACACATCTACATTGTATACCTGATCACAATCTGTGTTGCCTCTGGCATGGAATGTCTTTTTTGACATCTGGATCCAATTTCTCCTGTTCTGGTGCTGTGTATACTTAGTGGCATTGCACAACCACATTACTCTTTTGCTGCAATACTGTTGTTTATACCATGCAGAATTGGAAGTTCTAATCTGCCCTCTGATTTTTATGCTCCTACATTTCCTTGACTGTATTTGATCAGCCTTGCTGTTGCATGGCATCCACGTTCACTGCTGATATTTTACTGGATGATAATGTCTGATGCCCATTGTGTACTACAATATCAGCACTTCCCATTTAGTGTTCTCAGAGACAAACCTACCATAAGTCATACTCCTTTTGGCATGAATGTCACACAATTTGTATAATCTCAGCACTGCTTGGTCTACTGGTACATAGCGTATTCTTGAGGTGTACCATAGATGGTATGCAGGCCTACCCTGTTTGTTATCTTTCCCTCACCTGTGTTGTACAGTCAACATGTGTACTGTCTGTGTACCTTGCCTATCCATTACATATACTGCCACCCTTTGTCCATAATGCCTGGTGATACTTGTTAGGTGTTTGTACCCACAAAGTTCTCCACCTCTTCTTTCCAGGTGTTCTCCATTCCTTCTATTCTCCAAAAAAAAAAAAAAAAAAAAAAAAACTGAAAAAATTAGCATATTCCCACCAACAAAAATTGCCCATAGCTTCTGACTCTCCCTCATCCATTCCATCATCCCTCTTGTGTACTCCTCTTCTTCACCCTTACCCCACATATGCTTTTCTATCACCTTATTCCCTTGAGTGTGTGCATTACCTGTGTTCCCAGACATGTCCTGCACCCATTGTTCGCCACTTTTAGAACTTGTGATGTGGGCATGATTATCACTTCACCTTAAATGATTAATTTATTTTTATTAGAATTTTTGTGGATTACAACAGATTCTGCAAATTACAAAGAGTGTGTTCACTTATGTCTGTCTGTGATTCACAAGGATATCTGTAACATACTGCAGACATTTGTCACTTTTTGGGACTATTGTTGAGGCACATTTGCCTTCATATACTTTTTTTTAACATATTACCAACATGTTCCATTGAGTCTGTATACCTCCCACACACATATATTGGTAATGTACATATATCACTTTAAGTGTGTCTTTTCCTTGTAATATGATTTTCTGTACTTGATTGTAGTTGTGTTGACTTTGCACTGAGTTATGTTCACTGGACCGTGATACATTTGCATGTAACTTGGATTGCCACAAATCATGTACAGATCTCAGCACTATCAGCTGAATTCCATGAAGTTTATGGAATCTGGACCAATGTTTTTCTAATGTAAAAGCTTTCATGGCCAAAACTGTCTGCCTGATAATAACAATGTTGTGGTGTCACATACAGCACTGAGGTTCAGAGAAACCCTTAAGAAAAGAGTTAAATGTATATTTTATGTGGTGTCACACTGTAATTTTATGAAAATTTTGAAAGTTTTATCTTAAGAATTCTTAAAGGCTGACTATCATGGCCTTCTAAATTTAAGCAGAAAATGAAGGCATTTTAATGCATTTCCATTAATATTTTGGCAAGCTTCTCTGTCCTTCACTTCCATTAAGGGTGAATATATGATTTTTTTCAAAGTGAGGAATGCAAAACATCTACAGGCTATATTTTCTTACATTGCAAGTGAAAAATAAATCTAACAAATAGAAAGATTTAGGCAATAATTTTGTTTTATCTTACGGAAAACATACAATGACTAAAACATCTTATACTACGTTCTGGACATATTCAGCGATAAAATTTAATTAAATCACGAAGAACAGAATTCCAGTCTCCGGAAGATTTTCTCCAAGTGTTCTATGATAATTTGTTGAACCTTTTGTTTGAACAGTTGGGGGTCTTTTATAAATAGCTGCCAAATGTGAAGTTTAATATACATTTCACATAATCATTCTGGCATGCTGCATCATATGCTTTCTACTAAGATGAATATTTGACTTATTCCATGTGGGGAATCTACAGCATATCCAATGTATGTCTATACTGAGTTGATATTTTATAGAAGGGAAAAGCAACATATATTTCTTCTTATCAGGGACCATTTTGCTATTTACTTTATATTAACCCCTCCATGCAACGATGTATATTACAAGAACATAAAGTTTTGAAAATATTTTACAAAATAAGTTGCTGAGTATATTCATTAGCTGAGTCATAGGGTCATGACGTTATCTTCCTTCCTTCTTTCTTTCTTTCTTTCTTTCTTTCTTTCTTTCTTTCTTTCTTTCTTTCTTTCTTTTTCACTTTCTCTCTTTCTTTCTTTTCTTCACATACTTTGTCCCACTGCCTGTTGATCATCAGCCCTTTCTATGCAAAGTGGACCATTCCTTAGTTATCATTGGGCAATGTCACCTGGAAGGAGCCATCATTACTGCAACTAGCAGGGGATAATTTATGCTTTATTCACTGGTTAACTAACATTTCCAGGCATATTTAGTCCAGCATAAGGGAAGGGGACATGCAATTGAATTAACAAGAAGGATGCCCCCTCTATTTTGCAATGTTTTCTTCATTCAGTCAAACCCTCTCCAATCTCAAGGCACAGGAGCTGGTTTTCTGAGTCCACAAGGGAAATCTCATCTGCTCAGTGTGGTACCACACACCTTACCCTGATTGAGTGACAAGCAGGACATATTCCTTCACTCTCTGCCTCCCTGTATGGATTCCCCCAATGCAGGGGGCTGCTAAATCAACTGTAGTCACCTTGGCTGCAGTCAGGGTTCCTTATCTTCATGTCACAGAACCAATTATTTTGTGAAATTTGCTGGAATATTTCAAATGGATTTATAGATGCTTATTTGTTTAGTACAATTCATCAGCGTATAGTAATTTTGTCTGTTCTGTTTTTGCCATGTATAAAAAGTGAATAACTTTTCCTGAAATGCATACAAAATAAGGTTTTAGTTATTTAGATATATTTTTCTGAAATACCTGATGGGGACTGTTATGGTTCACTGCAGGTGGTCTTGCGTCCCAAGTACCTGAAAACCACTGTCTCAAAGTCAGGGACTTGAGCACCTGTAGCTCAGCTAGGCTGCTGCTTCTGCTCAAACTCGACTATGAGTTCAGGCAAGCAACTGTGTGGAGGGAGCAGGATGGGGGTTTAGGCTATGGAGAAGGAAGGAAGGTTAGATTATGGAGCAGAAGGGGATTTTTATGGTTAGGCAGCAAGAACATAGCTTTAGGTTTAGTAATTTTTCTGAGAATTTAGGCTTTGGGAGGGGGTGGTGTTTTAGGTTTAGTGAGTGGGAAAGGAGTTTTAGTGTTAAGGATCAACTAGGGAATTTAGCTTAAAAAGGGGTCTGGTTTTCGATTTAAAGAGCAAGAAGGGAGTTTTTTGGCTAGGGAGGGGGAGTGAAGGTTTAGAATAAGGAACTAATGACTCAGACTGTGAACTGAGTGGGAGTTTTAGGTTTGGGGTTAAGGTTCTGGTAGGGAGTTAGAGCACTTGTTTTTTCAAGAAAGTGGCATTGAGCAGGTGCATACTGAGCTTCTGGTATGCGGACCCCTGAAATGGACCTGGACCATTATCTAGACTCATGTTATGGTTTGATTTTATCTTGGCTCAAGTATTAGGAACAGGAACACAGCTAGGATATAACTTAAGGATCTCCCTGTCAATATCCAAACTGAACAAAAGTGTTTTACTCTACCAACAGGTGACTGTGGTCATCCTAAAGAACCACAAAATAGGAAAATAACAAAAACCAAACTACTCAGCCAGGAAAAAAGCTGCACCACGATCTGTATTTGTTGAACTGTTTAATAAAAAAACTGTGGCGCCGTCCAGGAGTAATAGTATAATCACCATACAATACTTCTATATATATTACATACAATTACACTTAATTAGACCAATTAAACAATTAATCACAATTTAGAAAAAACTTTTAAAGGAAAACCTTCCAATTACATTAATTATTCAAACTGGATGGAAACAATGTGTTAAATTTCAGAATATACAATGCTTCTTTGTACAATAGTTTCTTTTTTGCAATCCCCTCAACCTCATCTGAAATTTGTTCTAAAATACAGGATTTCAAAACAGAAGGGTTATCCTCTTGAGTTATGGCTAATGGCCCCATACCATGATCCATCCAACCCTGCATTGGAGGTCTAAAATAGAGCACAAGTGACAACCAGAAACACCATAGTGCATTTGTTTAGTGTATTGAAAGCTAGGTTCAGATGTATGGACACGTCCAGGGGTGCACTGCAATACAAATCTGAGAAGGCAACACAGATGATAATGGTCTGTACCATGCTGTACAACATGCTAACCCAAGCACATGGCAATCTTCCAGCTGTATGTGTGTGCGAACTACCACAAGAGCCACAAATGTCTGAATAGGACATCCCCCAGTTATAGGAGGAGGAGCAGGAGGGCATAGATGACAGAAGTCACAGGTGTTGGCTATATAAGGTGTGACCAGAAGTGTAGGCCCAAGCTACAAAACAACATCTGACCCAGACATTTGAGTCATGACAAGCCACATGTCTATGAGCACACAGATTAAACATTGATATTTAGGTGCTGTCCCACAAGAGCAATACACATTGCATCTAATGGCAAGTACCCACACATTGAGCATCATACATAACACAGTCCAACATGAACATATGCAAATGTGGCAGAAATAAAAAACATCAACTCAGGGCACAACTGACACAGATATGCATACATACTCATTCTGTTTTATCACTGCATGTTCAACAATAAGTAATACACATCAGTGCTACACTTACATATATGTACAGTCTCATAACATGAAGAAACAGAAATCACGCAACATCATGCAGGTATTTTTATATCACACATATCACAGCACAGAGGTATTGAAATACTATGAGTTAACTATGTGTACTACACTGTCGGATACAATCTAATGCAGTCTTAGTCAACCTTGCTGACGTATCGCACCATGGTTCACCCTGCCATGACCATGTACAGACACATCCTGCCCTGTTTGCTCCACAGAAGAGATGGATGGGGGTACAATGCCGTATTCAGATGAAGGAGCATGACTTTGAGTTTAACACCTTGTGAGTGGCGAGACCACAGCAGATGTGCCAAAAGTTGACTTCTGTGCAGGTTGGACCACAGACAGGGTTTCCCGATGGCCAATGGTGGTTCTGCAGATAAGTGGCCTGTCTCTCACAGGTGACAACTTTCTGTGCATACTCATGGAAAGTAGAATCCTGTTAGTAGTATGACACTGCTGCTGTACTGTAGAAGCCAAGTTTTCAACTGACCATGCCACAGCTAACTGATTCTCATTCTGACCAGCCAATGAGCCATAGTCTCACCTTGGCTGCGCTCTTGTCCTCCATGTGTGACACATAGCTGGTGTGCCACACATTCTGTGGCATGGGCAAGTGTATGGACATCTGAACAATTGTATAGCTGTGTCTGTTCATTTACCTGCAGCAGGAGGCACACACCCTCTGGCACTGTCTGTGTCTGGTTGTTGTGCAGATCCTCCAGCAACAGTGCCCCTAGTTGTGGTGTGTTGATCAACAGCCACATCCTGTTCAACATCCACTATGTCATATAAATCCATCATCATCTGAGGATGCATCTGGTGCAACATCTGTGATAACTTCACTGATGGACTCTTTCAAAAATACAATGTCCTCTGGGCCAGGGGCCATACTACCATACTGAGACACATTATGAACAATATCATGGTCACTGGATTAGCTGCTGGATGATAAAGACAGTTGATGTACTACAAGATACAAAGCCACAGATCAGGACAATGTGCCTACAGCATATGATGAATATTAAACACAATCAGCATATATATTTCACTGCAATGTTGCAAATAATACTGACTTCACTTGCAGTCTAATATAGGTATGTTTCACCGAATATGCATACCATAACTGCATAACCTATTAACCTGGCCAACATACTTGACATTTGTGAGGCATACAAACATAGCAACATACATGGTAAACACTCATGGGATGGAGTTGTTTATCCACTGTGCTGAACTTGAACTACTGTAGCCAAAAAAGACATTACAAATAACATCATTCACAACATGTACCAGGTGAACGCAATTAAAAAAGACTGAAGGTGTGACATACACAGACCACTCATATGTGCGCTTGAGGACTCCTGCTGTGTAGAGGTCATGGTTTGTACTGCGGATCCTACAGTGGGAAAGTAGCATCAGCAAAACAATGACAGTGTCCTCACCGAGGCAAATGCTGTTTGGCAGGTACTAGTAAAATTCGAACTGGAAACACTCTCCACCAAAAATGTAACAAATGTCCTATTAAAAGTTTCTTTAATAACTGCTGGTTTAAAAAAAGAAAGAAATTAAAAGTCCCTTGTTAATAAAGAATGATAAGCACTTTCAAATAAATCTTCTTCAGATCGTACAGTGGAAAAGTAAACACAAAGGCAGCACAGTCATGTAGTTCTCAAAACTAATACTGACAACATCACATATAGAATACAGTAATATGGGCAGCAAATACTAAGTGTGATGTACATTCCAACTGTACTCCAGAAAGGCCCGTATTGACAAATATTCACAAAGATATCACTCATTACCTGTGCTAAACATTGTTAAAAGCTCTGACAATGTCACTGTAAAACACCTGGTCTTTCTTCACTTGATAATGTGTGGCGTACCCCTCCACTGGCTGTAGCTGTAGTGTTCTAGCCTATAGAAACAACAATGTAACTGTAAACAGCACCAGTATTACATGAGTTGTGGCCACCAATAAAGTAGAGTGAACAGCAACAGTACAGAGACACTCACCTGCTGTTCCCTGCTGTAGGCCCAAAGAAGATGGACCTGTGAATATTAATGCAATAAACATTACAACTGCAGTTTGCATTCTTCTGTAGCTCAGATCTACCAATACATGTAATTAAGTATACTTACTGTACATTCAACGCACTGACTTTGTATGGAAGTTTATTCATGGCTCAAATCTGCTGCTGTAAATCAAACACAAGAATATGTGAATGTGCATGTGTAAGCAATATGCAGTGAGTGCCAAAATACTCATCCCTGTACAGAACATGAATATATACATGCCCATCCTGGAACCCCTGCTTCAGTCCCACTACCATGGATTCATCATTTCTCACTTGCTCTATGCAGTGAAGCCAAAAAAAAAATTGTGATGTCATGGGGGAGGTCAGTGGTGGTCCACCACTGGTTGCATCCCTTGTCTGCTCATATTGTGTGACTGTGTTGGCTGCACAAAGAATCGTGTATGAGCTATGACTACAGGCCTCACAGGATTGGTTGTGGCCTCCAACAGCATTGATCATAATGGTGAGGTCCATCCATATTACAATTCTCCACACAGAATCTCCTGAATGGTCTAGGAGTCTCCTTTCATGTTGGTGGAGAGCATCAATGATGATGTCATTTTCTAGGGTGGAAAAGTTGTCACCCTTAGGATGGTGAGTCATACAGAAAACATTGATACACATGTGATAAGACTCGTGGATGACCCCATTTATGCATCTGAGTCAATAAACAGCATATGTCAAAAAATGCAAATGCATACAATTATCTGTGAGAAATTCTGACATGATATGTGAAAGGTATCAGCAATGGTATCATACAACATCTGTAAAAACAACATAACTTGTAATACTTGCACACTTCATGACTGGGATTAGAGTACCTGACACTGCATATATGTTGAATACACTTCCAAAAACAACAGCATCAGGCCACCACAGTCTGCTTGTATTTTTCATTGCAATACTAAATCACATTAAAATTAAACAACTTACATAAAGTGGCAGCATATGTTCGGATCCATAGGTAGTACAGGACACATAGTTCATAGGTTCATAGGTGTGTACTAGGCTAATGGCCCTGGAGCCTTTACAAGCCTAGCTCAAAGGATTACCCTGGCATCATGCCACCAGACATTAGTTCCCAGTGGCTCTGTCGAGCAGAGCCACTGGAGTGATCCCCGGGGTGAATTTTCTATTTCCCATCCACTCATCTAGATTTCTGTTGAAGAAGGCCAGTGAGGTGCTCTAGTTAACATGTATGTGAAGTTTATTCCATAGCATGGGCAGTCTCTGTGTTATGAACTTGCCCTCCAGCATGTTCTGTTGATTGCAGTAATGAGGTTGAGGTCTTTGGAGTGTGTTGTGCGGAGGGATTGGGATTTCTTTAGATGTAGCATTTCTAAAAGAGCTGGGTCAGACATGGCTTTGTAAGTCAAGCAGAGATGGCCTCTAAGTAGGGGATATGAGACAGAGAATAGCTGGAGTTTTTTTAGTCTATCCATATAGGACAAGTGTTTAAGGCTTAGGATCCTCTTTGCGAGGTACTTTTGCGGCCTCTCCAGTTGTTGCAGGTGTCTGGTGAGGTGCATGCCAAATGGGGCATTGTACTCAATGATTGGCCTAATGAGGGAAGAGTAGAGGGAGACAATGACCTCTTTCTTCCTGGATGCAAAACCCTTAGTAATTAGATGTGCCACAAAGAAGGACTTTCTGACCACAGTGGCAATGTGGTGGTCAAAAGAGAGGTTGCTGTCAACCTTTGTTCCCAGATCTCTTATAACTCCTTTTGTGTTCAGTGGACTTCCATTGATGTGGTAATTCATGGGAACTGGGTTTTTCCCAAAGGGGATGACAATACATTTTTTGGCATTGAGCTTAAGGCCATAGTTCTGACACCAGCTGTTGGTCTCAGTGAGGACTTTCTGTAGGATGTCAACATCACTTGGAGAGTTAATAATAGCTCCCAACTTGCAATCATCTGTGAACTTTGTCAGCCAGAGACCCTTTGTGTTGGCCTGGACTTCAAAGAAGTAGATACCAAACAGGAGAGGACCCAGGACCAAACCCTGTGGAATTCCACTTGTGACTGGTCAGCAGTCGAACTTGGAGTCAGCTACTTTCACACTGTGGGTTCTATTTGTGAGCCAGTTTGCAACCCACCTATTGATATATGGGTTGATGCCTAGCTTAGTGAGTTTTTCTGATTCCTGAGTAGGGAATGGTATCAAAGGCCTTGGTCAGATCAAGGTAGGCTGTATGAACCACCTTGCCTTCATCCGCAGCTCTGGTGACTGACTCAAAGAAGTCGATCGAGTTGAGCAGCATGATCTACCCTTCACAAAACAAAACTCTGTGGGATGATCTACCCTTCACAAAACAAAACTCTGTGGGATCCAGAGTTTGGAGATTCCCTATATCCTGGTTTATTAGGTCCATGATGATGTGTTCCATAACTTGCATATCAGACTCATCAGGCTAATGCGGTGATAGTTCCTGGAGTCTGTAGTCACTCGTCCTTCGTGGAGAGGGATGACTGTAGCAGTGCATCATTCAGTAGGGACAAAACCTGAGGTGAAGCTGTGATTGAATAGGGCACACAAGTGAGGTGCCAGTTCAATCTGTAGTTCATGTAGAGCACAGCCAGGGATATTGTCAGGTCCCATAGAAGCTACATTCTTGGCTTTGGACAGTGCTGTTTTAACTTGTGCACCAGTAATACTGTGTGCCTGGCAATCTACTGGTATTGTGATTGGTCCTCTGGGGGGGAGGGGTAAAGTTGGCACTGAATCTGTTGGCCAGTGTTTTGGCAATATTTGTTGGCATGGTATAGGAGGTACCATTGTGCAGTATCTCAGAGCAAATCTAGGTATTGCCATGGAGATTCCTTATATAACTATAGAAGGCCTTGTGGTTGTCTTTACTATCTGTTACAATTCTGTTTTTCATAGCTAGCTTTAGAGGATTTGATGAGGGACCTTGACTTTTTGTTGAACCTGATATGGGAGTTTTTCCAGTTTTGGACTTTACCTTATTCTGCATTAATTTTCTCCTTCTGTTTTACAGTTTATTTATGGTAGGGGACCACCAGATTGGCTTCCTTTTTTTTGGAGGAGAGAGTCTTGGTTCTATTGGGTATGGCTAGATTCATGCATTTGTGTACATGTTTGTACAGTGCATTGGTGTATGATTTGGTGGTCATGCAACTATTCTCCATTTGCATGGGTGCGTTAAGTTAGCCACTTCTGTTTTTAGGAGCCCAAAGGTAGCGTTGGAGAAGTTTTTCATGGTGGTTTCCTTTGCAGGGGAGGTGGGAGGTATGTGGATATCCAAGGTGATTAGTTTGTAGTCAGATCAACCAAGGAGGAGTTGACTATTGGTGTAGAGCAGTGGTCGTCCATGTTGGTAATGACCAGGTCAAGAATATTGCTACCTCTAGTGAGGGTAAGAATGAGCTGGTCCAGGGAATTGGAATTAATGAATTCCAGGAAATACTGGGCAAGTATATTGGTACATGAGTAGCTTTCTCAGTTAATGGAGGGGTAGTTGAAGTCGACCAGTATGAGGGTGTTAGGTTGGACCCTAATATTCTCCAGGGTGCATAGGAATGTGGAGTGTGAGTCTTGGAACATGGTTGGGGACCTATAGCAGGCTATAACCTAATTGCTGTCTTACCCATATTAGCTGCACCTGAAGTATCTCAGATGCATTATGTTGGGCTACCAGTCTGGAGGTGTGCACATCCTTTATAAATATGGAAGCACCACCACCTTTGGAGCTTCGGTCTAAGTTCTGGGGCCAAAAAGTGTGGAATGAGTTGTAGCCTGGTAGTGCAGGGGTGCTTTCTGCTGCCTTGAACTAGGTCTCTGTTACGGCACAAATGTCAATATTCTCCATTTTAAGGAGTGCTTTGAGGGAGTGCATTTTGAGATTTTAGACTTCTAGCATTGAGCAGCATGACCCTCAGATTGCATTTGTTTGTAGATGTTACTGTTGTAATTTGGTCTTTGGAACACTGCCTAAAAAGGCACTAGGGGGTTGGCAAGATCCTTGGACAGTATCTGGAAGCCCAGGGCTGCAGGCCATCTCTGGCAAAGCATCAAGGTCTGTCAATCATGTCATCCCAGGCAGACAGATACCTGATCACTTTAGTAAATTGACACAGTACTGATAACACCTTTGTTACGAATCATCATTGAAAAAATATCCATAACAGCATAAGAATATAATTGAAACCTTTTTTAGGAGTCATGATTTAATAAATATCTGAACATCAACATCAACACTCGAAACGCTCCTTAGCATGGAGAACATCGATATATGTGCAGTAACAGAAACCTGGTTCAAGGCTCCCAAGAGCACCCCAGCACTAGCAGGTTATACCTCATACCATGCTTTTCGGCCCCAGAACTTGGACTGAACCACAAAAGGAGGGGGAGTATCAATATTCGTCAAAGATACCCAAACTTCCAGGTTGGTGGCACAGCACGAAGCATCAGTGACTATCCATGTGCAACTAACAGTGAATAAAACTGCGTTCCAGTTTATAGCCTGCTACAGAGCATCCTCCCAAACCCAGGAACCCCACTCGGCATTCCTGTGAACACTGGAAAATATGAATGTCTCTCCAAACACCATTATATTGGGCGACTTCAACTACCCAAACATAGACTGGGAGCATTGCTCTTGCTCCAACACCCTAGCCCAAAGTTCCTAGAATTTATAAACTCAAATGCTATGGAACAACTTGTTACCACTCCCACAAGAGGGGAAAACATAATGGACCTGATCATCACCAACATGGGGACTCTATGCTCCAGACCAGAAGTGTATCCCTCACTGGTAAGATCAGACCATAAACTAATCTCACTGGATATTCACATCCCGACCCCACCTCCTGCCCAGAAAACCACAGTGAAAAACTTCTCTAAAGCAAATTTCACACTCCTCAAAACCGAGGTGGAATCCTTCAAAGCCCCTAAGCATGTGGAAAATAAGGCCCAGACCGCAGAATCCTTTATAAACGCATTCTATGAACACCTTCAGGAATGCATGGATCATGCAATCCCAAATAAAACCAAGACCCAATCCTCCAAAGGCAGACGTCCTGTCTGGTGGACCGCAGCCATGAACAAACTATACAATAGAAGGAGGAAGCTACTACATGATAGAGTAAAATCCCAAAAAGGGAAGGCATCTCTGATCAGTATTAGCAAAAAACTACGGGCACTCATAAAATCGTCTAAGGCCAGCTTCGAGAGAAAAATTGCACAGGACACTAAGGATAATCACAAGTCTTTCTTTAGTTATGTTAGGAACCTGGGTGGGAATTCCCAGATATGCTCAGAATTAGTCCAAAATGACAAAAAATACATCGAACCCACAGACATTGCCAACATCCTAGCTGACAGGTTCAGCGCAAACTCCCCCCCCCCACCAACAGGGCAAATATCTAGCCCAGCAGAGTGCTGCCCCCCTGACATCTCAGATGCTCAGGTAAGAGCCGCCCTCTCCAAAGCAAAAAACACACCATCAATGGGACCAGACGGTGTCCCGGGCTGCATCCTACATGAACTCCAAGAAGAGCTAAACCCAAACATAAAACTACTGTTCAATCTCAGCCTTACTACAGGATATGTACCCAAAGAGTGGCGTACAGCAACAGTGGTCCCTCTCCACAAAGGTGGTGCCTCAACGGATCCTGGAAACTATTGCCCCATAAGCCTGACTAGCTTGGTCTGCAAAGCTATGGAAAGGATCATCGTGGACCTACTAAATAAAGATATTGGGTACCTACAGACACTGTATCCTACCCAGTTTGGCTTTGTTAAGGGCACATCCTGCCTCTTAAACATGGTTGATTTCTTTGAAACAGTCACCAAGGCCATTGACGAGGGGAAGGTGGTCCACACAGCCTACCTGGACCTCGCGAAAGCCTTCGATACAATACCCCAATCGGGCATTATAGATAAGCTCACCAGCTTAAATATAAACCCATATGTCACTAGATGGGTTGCAAACAGGCTCAAGGACAGAACCTGCATGGTTAGAATTGCTGGAGCCATGTCAGACTCCAAACCAGTTACAAGTGGCATCCCACAAGGCTCAGTCCTGGGACCTCTCTTGTTCGGTATATATTTCTCGGAGGTACAGGCCAACACGGAAGGACTGTGGCTGACCAAGTTTGCAGATGACTGCAAACTGGGCACCATAATCGACGCTCTAGCCGACACAAGCATCCTCCAAAAGGGCCTCATAGAAACAGAAAACTGGTGCCAGAGTCATGGCCTCAAGCTAAACGCCAAAAAGTGCTTAGTCATCCCCTTTGGCAAAAACAAAGTGCCCACAAACTACCACATAGGTGGTAATCCATTAAGTACAGAAGAAGTAATTAGGGACCTGGGGACCCAAGTTGATAGCAATCTCTCATTTGACAACCACGTGGCCAAAGTGGTTAGAAAATCATTTTATATAGCCCACCTAATCATGAAGGGATTCACATCTAGATCAGGGGAGGTCATCGTGCCTCTTTACTCATCCCTCATCAGGCCCATAATTGAGTACAATGCCCCTTTTGGGATGTACCTTACCAGACACCTGCAGCAATGGGAAAGACCCCAAAAGTACCTCACCAAGAGGATCAAAGGGCTCAAACAGATGCCATATGCTGCCCGGTTAAAGAAACTCCAGCTCTACTCAGTGACATACCACCTGCTCAGAGGCAATCTGTGCCTGATGTATAAAGCCATGTCCAACCCGGAATTAATGGACATGCTGCACCTCAGAAAATCCAAATCCCATCAAGCTACGTGCTCGAGAGACTTGAACCTCAGTACTGAAATAAATAGGACATGCTGGAGGGAAAGATTCATAACCCAGAGGCTCCCTTCACTCTGGAATAAAATCCCAGTCCCTAATTGACTCTCTTTAAGAGGAATCTTGATGAGTGGATGGGAGATCGTAGGTTTACCCCAGGTATCACTTCTGTGTCACTGTTAGACAGAGGCACAGTATACTAACCTCAAAAAAGGGCATAACAAAATTAATTTAAAATGGGTGGCGAAAGCCAAACACACTCTGGCTAGGCTTATAAATGCCCTAGGGCAGATAGCCTAGTATGAACCTATGAACCTATGAACATCACATACTAGATAAGGTTACAGTCGTAACCCGAGGTTTCTGTAGTTAGACGACAGAGTCATACATCTCAGCCTCTTAGTGCAAGAAATCTGGACAAAACCAAAAATATGGGTGACAAAGGCCGAAAAGTAGGGACAGATTTTAAATATTTCTCCTATAACCTTAGAAAATTGTTAGAATAACAGGTTTTGCACTATTACGTATAGCAGAATAAAAGACATGGGGTAAAAATCTGGACATTCTGCGAAAATCTGTACAGTTGAGAGATATGAGAGTGCTACGAATTACAGTAAAAATTGCAGATAATCCATAAAACCTTCTCCATATAGTGCTATCATTTGCATTGGAACTCTTTCTGTACAACTGCATATGGGACTGGAGTAATCAATTTAGAAGAGCAACACCAGTATGCATAAATTTCAAGACAACATCAGTTTAAGAACTTATGACAACTTCGATAAAACTTAACATTTGTATTAAATATGACTTTAAACATGCACTTTTTGAAATTATTAACTTTAACAGATGTACTAATTACCATTGCATAAATTCCAGCAGTTGCGTATGTACCTCTCACTCAGACTCAGAAAATCGAAATGCACCTTGTGTGCACACAACATTAAGTACTATTTGCACCATACATAATTAATGAGCTTAATTAAAATTAAAGTTTTTCAAATGCCATTCATGCACATCCATGTAAACCACTGTTCTGCACAGAAAAAGCAGGTGTTCTGCGTAAACACCCAGTAGATATCGATAAATAATACAATGTGTAGCACATACCCATTATCTTCCAATAATCTTAGAACATGACATCAGTGCCACTTTCAAATATTGATTTTGATGCATATACTGATCAGACCATTACTAACTGTGAACTGAGTGGTGCCTCAGTGAGCGTTTCTCTGTGTTTCTGTTTTTCAGCTTTAAAAGAAATACAGATTGTGATGGCGACTTCGAGGAGGCTGAGATGTGTCCGTGCACCCAGCTGGACCGAGGAGGAGATTCTCCAAATTTTGACAGTCTATACTAGATTTGAGCAGATGATGAGAGCCAAGTCCAGGAGCTTTGCTATGATCAATGTGTAGAAACAGATTGTGATGGAACACTGATAGAGGATGGGGATCGTCTGCACTGGAGTGCAAGTTTGTCTCTGTTATGATGACCTGGATCAGTGGGATGCAACCAAGCTTCTAAGGAGGGTTGACAAGGTGCTGAGGCAGCCCATAGATCCCTACAGTAAGTACCAATATGCTATGTATTCCTTAGTATGCCAATGGATTTTGCAGATATTTATTTAACCCATATATGTCATATACATTTTGTTGTAAATGTGTTTTACCTGCTTTGCAAATTAACTCATGGGGATAATTCAGTGGACTTTATACCACTGTTCTCTTGACTGTGGGTTTGATGCCCATGTAGTTATTTTATCTAATAATTAATAACATAACTATGTCCTTTGAAGTTGTATATGTTTCACAACACTGGAGTACATAATTTCACATAGCCACTGTCCTCGTCCATCACTGACACATGCAGTGCCTAGGCCACAGATGACTATGCATTTCATAGTTTTCCGTAATAGTCCCACTGTTTGAACCATAGATACATACATATATATATATATATATATATATATATATATATATATATATATATATATATATATATATATATATATATATCATATATATTTTTTAACAATGTTTTAGTTGGTGTGGGAATTAGTTTGTGTGGATAATTCAGTGGACTTTGTAATTGTACCCACTTCACTGTAGGTTTGATCCCCATGTTGTTATTTTATTGAATAGTTAAATAATAACCATAACTGTGTTTTTTGAATAAGTACATATGTTTTACTACATTTAACTATGCAATTTCACATAGCCACTGTCCTCATGTATTACTGATGCCTATAGTGCCTAAGCCACAGATGAGTGCGTATTTTGTAGTTTTCCGTTATAGTGTCACTGCATCACCTGTTGGACTATTATAAGGTGGATGACATAAAGTATATAACTTACTTACATCATTTTTCCTACACAAGTACATATATGCAGTTAATCAATGTACAAATTAGTGCCTGTAACATTTTTTTAAAAATCATGTTGCAATAGTTTATATTACATTTTATGTTGTGCATGGTAATGACTCACTGATCTAGTTTTTCTTGGAATACCATCATACTCCATATCAGACTAATAACGTCAGTTGTTGAACAACTGTTTTTAAAAAGCAGTACCTGTTTTCTTATGAGAAGCATGTGCTGAGTGTTAGATCAGCTTGTAAGGATGCAGGGCAGCATGTCTGCATTTTGTCTTCTATGTGTTCAAGTCTTGAAAGGG
Organism: Protopterus annectens; assembly: GCF_019279795.1. Lineage (NCBI taxonomy): Eukaryota > Metazoa > Chordata > Ceratodontiformes > Protopteridae > Protopterus > Protopterus annectens. The sequence goes on along the minus strand of NC_056725.1, from coordinate 1,105,380,176 downwards.
TCACATATATCTGTTATGCTGATGTCATATATCCGTAGCATTCTTTTAGCATTTTATACTTATTGTTATTAATTTATAATTTGAGGGTTGATGCAAATAACTCTGTTATTCATTGAATTGTTACTGATATATCAGTAATCTGTAACATTCTGTTAACATCAGCTATTTAACAGCAGTGCCAGTACATCTGGATAAATCCTGTTATATGTCTGAGTCATTTATGAGGTTAATATTGTATTCTGTTTAAAATGTTGTGAAACACTGCTTTGTCATGAAATAATGAAGTCAGTTGTGCAATATACTCAAATTGTAATTCTTAGAGACTGTGATGGGCCCACTAGCAGTTGCAATAAAGGGGAGAGAAGATGTATCCCTGATATTCAATAAAGCTTACACTGTCATTTTGTATATGGGTGCAGAAAGTTTGATTCAATGTAGAAGTGTGCACCCTTACACAAATCAGGTAAGCACAGAAGTATTCTAATTGCAGCTTAAGCATCTGAATTGCATGGTAATCAACACATCCAACATAGCAGAGCTGCCATTAAGCTATAAAGCATTCATGTAGACTCCGTGCTGGTTTGTCCTGTGTATTCCAAAACTTTTGGAATACAGTCATGGAAAGGAGTCTACATGGACAGAACTATGTCAACTCCTGTATTTGCAAAGTAAGTCTTGAATTTGGAGTATATTGTTCAATAATAGGAATAAGTGGCATATCCTTGTATCACACCAATACATAAATCAGATACCCAAATAGTAGAGATATTTCATCAGTTATACTCACAAGTATATGGTATGGATACTCACCAATCTACTTTTGGAGAAATTGAAGGCCTCCTCAAAAATATCACGTGGCCTAAATTACAGGAAAATCAGGTAGAGGTACTTAATGCTCCCCTTAGTAGGCAAGAAATAATTAAGGTAATCGGAAAACTCAAGCCTGGCAAGGCACCAGGCCCAAAAGGGTACACCTCAGAGTTTTATAAAACATTTAATATAAATCTATCCTCCATACTGTTAAAAGTTTTCAACCACATCAAACTAAATGGCATATCTGACTTATACCTAAACCACTCAAAGACAATCCTTATACCCAAAATAATCTAGGCAAATTGAACCCACACAATTACAGACCAATATTGTTAATTAACGTAGATATTAAGATATTAAAATCCTGGCCTTAGTCTTAACTGTAAGACTAAAAAAAGTTATGCCCTGTATTATATCCCCTGAGCAAGCAGGCTTCATGCTGAATAGGCAGACATGGGATAATACCTTAACCTTAGATGCTATGATTCAGCTTAATAAATACGAAAAACACTCTGGTTATTGTTTAGTTCTTGATGCTTGTAAAGCATTTGACAGAGTCAATTGGAACTTCCTTTTTACAACTATTAATCATTTTAACATCCCCAAAAATGTTAGTAATATTATCAGAACCCTGTATAATAATTCTTATACTTATCTCTATGTTAATAAAAAAAAGGGTAAACCTATTAAACTAGCAAATGGAACTAGACAAGGTTGCCCCTCTTCTCTTCAATTTATACATTGAACCGCAGTATCTTTACCTCTCCCAAGCCACATATCACTCTATTCCTATAATCTTGAATGCTAAGATAATATCTGCCTATGCAGACAACCTGAATATTTACTTTGAATGTCCTATGTCAGACATGAAGAAGATAGGCAACACAACTGACAAATTTTCGAGAATTTCAAACTATAAAGTTAATACTAAAAAGTCAATGGGCTGGATTCACGAAGGCTTGCATGGAGTCTAAGAGTAGTGTAAGACTCCATGCAGCCAACATGTCCGCCGAGCGATCCAGGAACAGCCGGTAGGGGCGTGTAACAGAGCTCCTTAAATGAGTCCTCCACGGACAGGGCTTGGATATGCAAATTACCTCAATTGCAGGCAAAAGCTATGCAAATGAGGTAAATTTGCGATCCAGGAAACCCAAACCTGTCCGAGTAGGAGTAGTGTTATTTGCAGAAATGTACTCAGTTGACAACTGAGTACGGTTCTGCAAATAGCAAAACGGAGCTGTGACAGCTCCAAAAAAAGGATGCAGTTACATGAGGAAGCATGCCAATGGCCAAACATATGACCATTGGCAATGTTAAGTGGTGCAAATTAAAAAAAATAACTTTTTTTTTCATCCCGATCTCCGGGGTTTAAGAGTAGGACAGCGCCGCGCAAATGCGCTGCACTTTAAAAACCAGAAAATCAATAATGAAGATCCACAAATGTGGATTTTAATGCTAATATGATTCTACAATGCAAGTGAATGGCAGGCTGAAGACAACATGGCCACCGAGTAGAGGTTGCTAAGGGGGAAAGCTCAGTCTAAGAGATGTAACCAAGCATTAGTAGGCAATCCAATGCAAATGAGGGTTAGGATAGTGAATCGCAAGTTTACATAGTAAATGAGCACAGTCAGTGGAGTGTAGGAGTAGGATAAGGGGAGTAACAGAGTAGAAGATAGGTGACATCATGAGGGGGGTATGTATGAAAGAATATAAGCTCATTGGAGCAGAGTGGCATGCGTCAGCTGTCATTTACACATCATTGAAAGAGGTGTGTTAACAGGTAGGCTAGGTAAAGGCAGGAAATTGAAGGTATATGCCGTGGATAACACCAAAGTTTTTTGCTGAGCGTGTATGTGCATGCCTGTTAACCCAAGTAAGACAGTGTGCATGCGTGTAAGCGTGAGTGCACATGTTTAAGCCAGAGTAACCATGTATAAGGCTGTTTAAAGAGTTGTTAGCATGTTTGTGCTGATGTGTGCGCATTTTAACAAGAATAAGCAAGTTTTAGTCCGTATAAGCATGTCTGTGCGCGTGTGAGCTGCTGTGAGTGTGTTTGCACTTGTGTGCACACCGCTGCCCCCCCAAGGAAACAAAAAGGAAAAAGGAAGCACAACAAATAGTAGGAAGCTGCCAGGGAGTACTAGCAGAGCTAGCAGGTAAAAACAATCAGAAGCAGGCAATTACACAGGCAGTACACTAGCCCAGCCCAGCCCAGCACGTAAAACACTGCAAACAACAGTCCATTATGTTTCTCTCAAGAGACACTGCAACACTGCAGTAAGCTAATAGAAGTGAAAACTGAAAAAGCTTTACTGAGACAAAGAAATGTTAGGGGCTGCCATTGCTGTTATAAAGCGACATATGCAACATGCTGAGGGTGGTGACAATGCGAATGCTGCTGGACAACCCACAGTGAGGAGACAGAGAAGATTGTACAGGCCCAGGGTAACCTACCAGGGGCTTCATGAACTGGAGATAGTGGAGCGCTACAGAGTGGACAGAGACTTCTTGCATCAAATTGTTGAGCTGTACAGGCCACGCCTCACACACAGAACTAACAGAGGGGAACCCATCCCAGTGGAAACTAAGGTATGTGTTGGCCTAAGAATATTAGCAACAGGTACCTTCCAGATACCAACTGGTGATATGATGGGGATATCACAGACATCAGCATCCAGGGTACTGCACCAGTTCCTGGATGCCATTTTAGCACATGTCGGTGATCATGTATATTTCCCCAATTCCCGTGAGGTATTGGTCAGCAATATGCGTCTCTTCCAGCAAATAGCAGAATACCCTGAGGTAGTGGGTGCAATAGACTGCACGCACATATGCATCAAAGCACCAGCTGGTGAGCAGGGTAGGGTTTACTTCAACCACAAGGGCTTCCCCTCCATCAACTGCCAGGTCATGTGTGATGCCCAGGGCATAATACTGAATGTGTGTGCTGGCTGCCCTGGAAGCTACCATGATTCCCATATCTGGCATCTGAAGCAGCTGTACCAGACATTTGCCAACGGGGACATCCCACATGGTCACCTAGTGGGGGATGCTGGCTATGCACTGGAGCCGTGGCTGATGACACCCATCAGAAACGCACACACACCTGAGCAGGAACGCCATAATGAGGCACACGCACAAACACGTAATGTAATAGAGCATGTGTTTGGGCTGCTCAAGTCATGGTTCCAGTGTCTGGACACATCTGGTGGAGCCTTGCAGTACTCACCAACTACATGTACCCAAATTGTCATGGTATGTGCTATGCTACATAATATGATCCTATGAAAACAGCTGTAGCAGGACCAGCATAGGTCTGGGCCAAACAGTCCTCCACCATTGCCAAGGCCATCACAGGCAGAGCATAAATCGGAGGAGGAACAACCTGAGCCTGCCCCAGTAGGCAGAAGGAAGCGTGCCCAGTATGCTTTGGCCTTGGCAAAGAGGCAACGCATAGCACATACACTGTCTCAGTAGGAACTCTGAAAATGATACCTCTCTCTGACTCGCACATATAGTAAAAGGGATGCCTAGGTTGACACTACCTGCTTTCAAACATATATAGGGAGTATAGTATGTGCATCCGACATAGGCAGCCCTGCAGCACCACCTGAGGCATGATTGCCATGTGTTAAGCAATATAAAGCAGTGCTAAACCACATTTACCATCATGTAGTATATGTAAACAAAATTGCACACACCAACTAGCACAACTGTGGTCAATGTTGAGTAATATTGGGCAACGTCCAGCAATGTTGGTTAATACTGAGCAATGTCGGACAAGCTTGGTCTAAGTAGGGCATAGCTGAACAAAAGCCAACATGCTCATATTTGCTCTACTGGCCCTTAAGCAGTCTGGTCTGCTCAGTAAGAAAATATAAAGCAGTGATGGGCCTCGAACCCAGGATACTGTGCACTATAGTCATAGCACTGAACCAGTGAACCATGACAGTATTGCAGTGGTCAGCCTGTATGAAGAAATGTTGAAAAGTCTATGCAAAGTATCTCATGGAAACCCTGCAGGCACAGCATAATCCCTGTCGAGTTATGACACAAAGGTGAGTCCTGCAGTAAAAATAGAACCTGACTTTCAACACACACAGTATAAATGTTAATATTGAGCATGTTCACACACATCAACAAATATAGTGGACTTCAGACAGCAACATACTGAAAGGTTACACTGGGCATGCTCACACACTTGAATAAATGAGACAAATGTCAGGCAACAAAACACGGAAAGCCTGAACTGGGCATGCTCACACACTTAGGCCATGTCTGAGTACAGCAGTGGACCACACATATCTGGCAGTTGCATGTGTTAACCCAGGAACCTCTCACTATCCAGCAATCCACCCTGTGCACACAGTTATATGACAACAGACACATATATAATATAGTGGAACCCTGTCATAATCAAATATGTTCTGCAGATACCTAAGTTGTTCATAGAAACTGGGAAAGCAAAGACGATAAAAACCTGCAAACAGTATCAGCAATAAGCATTGTGCATCCCGAACATTATCATAGGTTCAGAGGTCGATACTAGGCAATCTGCCCTAGGGCATGTACAAGCCCAGCCAAAGTGTCTTTGGCTTTCGCAACCCTGTCAGATTACTACACTGTGCCTGTGAATAGTAGGTCACACAAGATAGCCCATTTACATTTAGTCTAGTCTGCCTCTGTCTAGCAGGGACCCAGAAGATATCCCAGGGGTAAACATATGATCACCCATCCAGTTGTCAAGATGTCTCCTGTAGGTGGTCAGTGGTTGGCTCTGCCTATGCGAAACCAGGATTACAATCCAGAGTGAGTGGAGCCTCTGGGATAAGAATCTGTCCCTCCAGCATGTCCTATTAACATCTGTGCTGAGGTATATGTCTCTGGAGTGTGTAGCTCCAAGGGAGTTGGATATTCTGAGGTGGAGCATGTCCATTAATTCTGGGTTGGGTATTTCCGTAAACAACAGGCACACATCACATCCGAGTAGGTGGTAAGCAACTGAGTAGAGCTGGAGTTACTGTATCCAAACTGTGCAGGACATCCATGTGAGTCCATAGATCTGCTTGTTGAGGAACTTTTGTGGCCATTACAGTCACTGCAGGTGTCGGGTAAGGTACATCCCAAATGTGGTACTGTAACCAAGCATGGTCATGATGAGTATAGGGGCACAATGACCTCACTTGATCTAGATGTGAAACCATATGGGATAAGGTGGGCTATATAGAAGGTCTGTCTAACCACTTTGGCAACGTGATTGTCAAAGGCGACAGTATGAACAAGTCGTGTCCCCAAACCCCTAACAACTCCTACCATATGTAATGGATTACTACCTATGTGGTAATGTGTGGGCATGTTGTTATTCCCAAAGGGGATGACTATGCAACTAATGGCATTTAGCTGTAGGCCATGGCTCAGGCACCAGTCATCCATCTCTGTAAGACCCTGTTTGAGTATGCATGTGCCAGCTGGAGAGTTGATTATGGCACCCAGTTTGCAGTCATCTGCGAACATGGTCAGCCATATTCCTCCTGTGTTAGCCTGTACGTCAGACAAATATATACTGAACAAGAGAGGTCCCAGGATTGAGCCTTGTGGGATGCCATGTGTAACTGGTGTATAGTCAGATATGGCACCTGCAATACTGACCATGTGGGTGCTATCCCTGATCCAGGTAGCAATCCATCGTGTCAGATATATGTTGATATCGACGCTGGTGAGCCTATGAATAATGGCCGAGTGGGGTATTGTGTTGAAGGGTTTTGCAAGGTCCAGGTAGGCTGTGTGGACAACTGTCCCTACCTCGATGGACCTGGTAACCGTTTAAAGAATACGAACAGGTTGAAGAGGCAAGATCTGCCAACAACAATGCTGAAATGTGCAGGACACAGTGTCTGTAGGTTCCCAGTATCTATGTGTATGAGTCCCATGACAATACGCTCCATAGCTTTGCAGAACAGGCTAGTTAGGCTTATAGGGCGATATTGTCTGTGGTCCGTTGTGGCACCAACTCTGTGGAGCGGGACCACTGTCGCTGTATGCCATTCCTTGGGTACATATCCTGTAGTAACTCTGATATTGAACAGTGACGTAATGTGAGGGTTACGTCTGTCATGAAGCTCGTGTAAGACGCAGGCCAGACACCATCTGGTCCCATTGATGCTGTGTTGTCTGCTTTGGGGAGGGCAGCACTCACCTGTTTATTTGTGATGTCAGGGAGGTTACACTCTGTTGGGATGGATAGTTGCTCCTTAGGGGGGATGGGGGGAGACATCTGCACTGAAACTGTTTGCCAGGATGTTGGCAATGTCACTGGGTTCAGGATATGTTTAGTCAGTATGCAGTAACTCACAGCATATCAGTGAGTGTCCACCCAGGTTCCTGACATAACTGAAGAAGGCCTTCTGATTGTCCTATGTGTCGGATGCAATTGTCCATTAGAAGCGAGCCTTAGATAAATTCATGAGTGATCGTAGCTGTCTGCTAGTACAGATCACAGATGCCTTCCCTGTCTGGGATTGTGCTCTATCATGTAGTAGCTTCCTCCTTTTGTTGTATAGCTTATTAATGGTCGGGGTCTACCAGACAGGTCCCCTGCCATTGGAGGAGTGAGTCTTGTTGTTATTTGGGATAGCATGATCCATGCAGTCCACTAGGTGTCCATAGAATGTATATGTAAAGGATTCAGCAGTCTGAGCTGTATTTACCACTGTCCCAGGGTCTCTGAAGGATACCACCTTGGTTTGGAGAAGTGAGACATTTGCTTTTGAGAAGTTCACCAAGATTACCCAGGATGGGTGTGGGGACGGGATATGGATGTCCAGTGAGATAAATGTATGTTCTGACCTTACCAATGAGGGGTATATCGCTGGTGTGGAACATAGAGTCCCCATGTTGGTGATGATCAGGTCCAATATGTTTTCCCCTCTTGTGGGTGTGGTGACCGGTTGTGCCATAGCATATGAGTTTACAAATAGTAGCAAATGTTGGGTGAGGGTGTTGGGGCTTGAGTAGTATCCCCAGTAAATGTTTGGGTATTTGAAGTCACCCAATATAATGGTATTTGGGGAGACCTTCATATTCTCCAGTGTTCCCAGGAATGCCGAGTGTGGTTCCTGAGTTTGGGAGGGTGGTCTGTAGCAGGCAACAAACTGAAAGGCAGTTTTGCACAATGTTAGTTGCATATGTATGGTCTGTGATGCTTCATGCAGTGCTACTAACACGGAGGTGTGTGTATCTGTGAAGTATATGGATACTCCCCCTATTTGTGTTGGCCGTTCCAAGTCTTGTGATCAGAAAGCATGGTATGAAGTATAACCTGGTAGTGCTGGTGTGCATTTGTGAGCCTGAACCAGGTGTCTGCTAGTGCACAGATATCGCTATTCTCCATACTGCGGAGAGTCCTGAGTGAGCGCAGTGTGAGGGTAATACATCTGGTGTTGAGCAGCATTGCCCTTAGTTTCATTTACTCTGTAATGTCTATGGAGGTGGGTTTGTCATTTGAGCCCTGCTTAAAAATGGCACTATGGTGGTAGCAAGAGCATTAACCAGTATTCAAAAGTCCAAGGGTGACAGTTGCAAGCTGTCCATAGCGAAGCTACGTGGCATGTCGAGCATGTCACCCCAGGCTGACAGACACCGGATCCCCTTTGAATGACACCAATATGTTAGCCAACTGTTAAACGTGATCAGTTTGTCTGTATACTGTGACATCATACTTGGTGAGTGTAAGATGCTACACAAGGTCAGGGTCATACTGGCCTGGGCTACATGATCATAGAGTTCCTCTATGTATCATGTCATGTGGTCCAGGGAGGAACGTCTGAGGTTTTATGCACCAGCATGGACAATGATGGAGCCATTTCTGTACTTGCTTTGGAGTGACCTGAGTGCATGTGTTATGTGGCGGATCCTGGCACCTGACAGACAGCTCAAAGTGACCATCCCCTTGTTTGGCCTGGTGAGTGGGACGTCAGTGTGTCTGACAATAAGTGTCACCTATTACAAGTGTATTAGGTGTGTTGTTTAGCCTGAAGGGCAGTGACTGTTTGGCACACTGACATTGTGAACTATGTGATATGTGGGTATTGTAGTGGGGTAGCAGTTGTTTGTGTGTCTGCTTTGGAGGTCTCTGCTGCTTAGGCAGAGTTTATTTAGAGCTGCCGAGTATGTTTATGTGTGATAATGTGGTTTGATTGCTGTCACTATAGGTTTATGTGAGACTGATATGTGGTGTGTGTGGTTACCTTCACCACCTGATAGACTGTGCCAGTCATGGGTCAAGAGAGCTCAGCCTCCTGTATGTCTATATAGTTGCATCTCTCACATATATCTGAGTTTATTGGGAGGAGGAGAGGGTTGTCTGTGTACATGAGGCAGTAGTGATATTGTGTCAAACTCACAATATTCACCAGCTGGACTGCAGAGTACACACAAAACCGACCCCTGGATATGCCAGGATATTATGATGACATACTCTGTAGACTGATCACAAAGGATCAGTAGGGTGTTAAATGTGTAAAAGAGTATAACAGGGATTAGTGCTCAGGTTTGTCAGTGTTTTGTAAAGAGTAGCTGTGAAGGAGTCCAGACAGAATAATGACACCTCCTTCAGCTATGTCATAAATAGCAATGTACACTCATATATGTCCTGAGGCAGGGCCAACTGTACCTGACTGACAATGCCGACATCCTGTCAGACAGGCCCATATATACATACCTACCTCCCACTGACAAAAATCCCTATCATCATACCCGGAGATATTACATGTAGAATGGGTGAACAGCTCCCCCCAAAGCCGAAAGCATGGCAGCAATTGGATTGCATTGTTTCCCTATATGTGTCATGAATGAACTACAGAACAAACAGACCCTGCACCTGAACAGTCTGTTGAGCCTCACCCTCTCCACAGGATCTGGAACCATTGAATGTGTTACAGCAACATATGGCTCTCCCCACAAGTGTTGGTGCGCAACACACCATGGGAGGTATAGTCCAGTAAGCCTATGAAGTCTGATCTGCAAGGTCATGGAGTCCATCATGGTTGAAGTCATAAACAGAGCTATTGGAAGCTGATAAACACACAACCGTACCAACTGTGGTATGTTCATGTGCAGATCATGGTTCCCAAACATGCTAGACTGTTTGCAAGGCAGCTACCCAGGACATACATCACTGAACGGAGCTACACATGTCTCACATAGACCTTGAATAGCCCTTTATCAACATCCCAGATACATGTCATATCTAAAAAACCAACAATCTGTGCATAAATATGTGTTGACATATGAAGGAATGTCAATTTGTCCACAGATAGATCACACAAGCTAAGAATTATGTGGTCCTGTTCAATCTGTTGACACCTGCCGACTCACATGGCTCATTCTTGGGATTGCATAAAACAAAGTGTACACACATTACCATGTCCAGTCTGAGGATGTCAGCATCCTACAAATATAGCAGGAGAAAGTAAACCATCCCATAAGTCATATAGCGTGTCATGTTAATGCGTCTCTCTCTGTAATATCATAACATAGTTAGGTAAGGGTTTGAATCCTGCAATTGCTGACTGTGTGTGGGGGGTGGGCTATATGTGTGTGATTTCCTTTGAGAGGAGTGCCCTTTTTGGAGACTGGGAAAACACATTACAAGAGGTACATTCCTCTTTGAAAAGTCTGATGATGTCAGCATCCTACAAATATAGCAGGAGAAAACATTTCCTTTGAGAGGAGTGCCTTTTTTGGGGACTGGGAAAACACATTACAAGAGGTACATTCCTCTTTGGAAAGTTTGATGATGTCAGCATCCTACAAATATAGCAGGAGAAAACAAGTCACCCAGTGAAGCATTTAGCGTGCCGTGTTAATGCCTATTTCTCTAATATCATAACATAGTTAGGGGTTTGAATCCTGAAATTGCTGACTGTGGGGGTTATGTGTGTGATTTCCTTTGAAAGGAGTGCCCTTTTTGGGGGACTGGGAAAACACATTACAAGAGGTACATTCCTCTTTGGAAAGTCTGATGATGTCAGCATCCTACAAATATAGCAGGAGAAAACAAATCACCCAGTAAAGTATATAGTGCACCGTGTTAATGTGTATTTCTTTAGTATCATAGCATAGTTAGGTAGGGGTTGGAATCCTCCAATGGCTGACTATGTGTGTGACTTCCTTTGAGGGGAGTGCCCTTTTTGGAGACTGGGAAAACATATTACAAGAGGTACATTCCTCTATGGAAAGTCTGATGATGTCAGCATCCTACAAATATAGCAGGAGAAAACAAATCACTCGTAAAAGTATATAGAGCGCCGTGTTAATGCAGATCTCTTTAGTATCATGATATAATTAGGGAGGGGATTGAATCCTGCAATTGCTCACTGTGTGTGATTTCCTTTGAAAAGAGTGCCCTTTTTGGAGACTGGAAAAACACATTACAAGAGGTACATTCCTCTTTGGAAAGTCTGATGATGTCAGCATCCTACAAATATTCCCTGCTGCATTCAGCCACCTCAAACTCAGCACCTGTGAGAGGAAGACAGAAAACACACTTTACAATCTGTACATGATGTTAGCACACATGCAGACATGCACACACATGCACACATGAACACATGCACACATGCACACATGCACACATGCACACAAATACACTCCTCACTACAGCAGATACACACACAGACCAGCAATCCAACACATACTCAATAGTGGGTGAAGGTGGTTGACAGTATCACAAGGCAAACAGTCACCTCACATGTATCAGCTTGCAGAATATGTGTTGCTCAAGTCCATGCAGTGCGAATGTAGACGGCCCTATTTAATGACAGTATACATGGCTTTCATGCATGTGTGTAGTTGTTCAGTGATTGGCTACACCCTGGAACACAATGTGTACATGGATACAACATTGCTGTGCAAGTATTATCAGCTCTGCAATGTCCTGTGCACCATCACTCACAGGTATACATACCATGGCCACATGTGTTATCTGTGTGACACATAGATTTCCATGTCTGATTACAGTGTCTGTGTCCATGGCAGATAATACTGGGCACAGGTGTAGCACATGCATGCTATGTACACACACGGGATGAGTGGTGCATGTAGACATGAAGGAATCCAAATGCTCGACATGGCCATTGTACAGTGGTTATGGTGAGTGTGGGACATATTGTAGATATGTCAGTACCAGCCATGACATGGCATGCTACACGACTGCAACATTAAACACCACACATACCCAATGTGTGTCATGTGACCTATACACCCAATAGCATTCCAGGACATATATGTGTCACTTTGTACAGATGGTGACTGCTATGCATATTGTGTATACTGGCATATGTAAGGACACACACAACATGCTATGCATATTGTGCATAGGTGCATATGTTTGCACACACACAACATTGAGGTGCAAAGCAATGACTGTTATGTGTAGTACTGTGGTCACTGTAACTGGCTGGGGCATAGTACCATGAGCCATCATCATCATGCATCATGTGGTCACTCATGGCTACTAATGTGTGACAGACAACTGCCTAGCATGCTGTACCTGAACTGCAGTGCTGTGGCTACGTTCACAATTACCCAGCCACTTTGTACATGGGTGTGTGGGTGCCCAATAGGGAGCATTGCCTAACATGACTGTGTTATGTGTTGAAGAGTGTTGCACATACCCATGATAGGCCTCTACCCCTGAGGTTTATCATGTGTGTGTGGATGACATGTGGGATACTGAAGTGTGACCTTAGAGCAGGTGTGTGGTAATGCCATATGTAGCATGTTGAGGTGTACTGCGTATGATAAATGTGTTATGTTGTGTACAGCTGTAGCAACTATGCCTATCCAATGTGCAGTACGGTGTTGCCACAACTGTGTCTGATGCTCTGTGTATTGCATGTTATTGAGACAGCTACTGACATTACTGAGCTGTGCAACGTCTTACAGCAAACATGCATGGCATGCATTATGCATAGGTGTGTCACGTGTACATGGCCTACACCTCACCTATGACATGCACATTTCATTACCAACATTGCAGTTATACCACACTCACCAGCATGGATCGTCTGCCCTGCTGTCACACCAGAGGAACCTACGAGAATATGAGAGAGTTCATCAGTGGCCACAACTGTGGCATTGATACTGTGGGTTTGCTAAACTACAGTAAAACAACAGTGGACAGTCACAGGTGTACAGATAATATTCCAAATATCAGCATTGCACAACACTAGGCAGCACAACTGCTAAACACACAGTACACATATCTCACGTAGACATAATCTAACAATACAGGTAACTGTAGTCTACAGATAGGGCATGTTACCTGCACGCTCCATGTGAACATGCTGGGTGGCTCCGGCCTCCATGATGACACATGTCTGTGAGAGTTGCTGTTGTTGTCCAGGAGCCACCATGCTTAGGAGCAGCTCCTCCACTCTGGTGAGAGGGGGATGAATGGCCACCCCACCACCGGTGGCAAGCTGTTGTCTCTGGATATCAGACGCACGCTGCCGGACATGTCTAATTAAATCACTGCAGTGATGGCATACCTGCTCATATGTCCGGTTATGCATGCCTATGTCATTTACCCGACGAACAAGATCTTGCCACAGTGCAATACACTCATGCTGGTGCTGGCTGCTTCTGGAAAACAACAGTGTGTAGTGCTGCACCAGGCTTTGCTGGATCACCTCTTCCTCCTCTGCTGTGTAAGAAGGGTTACATTGGTGGGCCATCATGCTGAAAGAGAAATGAACAATATGTGTGAGCGAGTCCTGTGGCACACTTTACACCCTTAATCACAGATATCACTTCACTGCCATATATACCATCCGTTTGTCTGTCAGAGGATACACAGGTTCAATACCACATATTGGATCTCAGGCCACAACTGACTAACAGTGCCTGGCACACTCTCTATATCAAACCACCATACAACAGTACCCGGCACACTGTTTGTGACACAATGCACAACCTCACCACAGGGGTATATATCACGCTAATGCATGAACAAAGATGTCATCCATTGCAATGACTGTAAAGTACAGTTACCGTAGTACCAGTAAACCACCCTAGTCATTGATGCCATAGCCCTGCCTAACATATGTGCACAGTTGTTAATATAGGTGGCATACTGCTGTAACAGAGTATATATGTTGCTAGATACACACGTATACCCTGCAACACACATATGATTGTGGCCATGGTAAAGGCATAATTACACACACATCAGACAAACATGCAACACACCACTGTATGCCAACACAGATGAACTTTACCTGTGTACCATACAGTAATGTGTGCCACTGCTTACAAACCCTTATGCCTGAGTTATGTCCTCTGTGCAGACTACAGGAAACACACAAGACAGTGTTTCCAAGCAATGTGAACACACACCATACTGTGCTGTTTAGGCCTACAGCTTCAGGTAGTACTACAGTTCATATGGGAGTCAGATTGTCCAGCAGTACCACTCACTAAGCATACATGTATTGCTTTAGCCTGCAATGGGACACCACAGTCGTCAACAAGGAACTACGTCACATCATATGCTATACTACTATGTTTGCCTAACAATAACATACACATCTTTTGCTGGCCTCACAGCTAGGATAGATACTACCATGTCAGATACAACTTCGCACTACGCTATCACACCTTTACAGACCTTGCACACATTCAGCTTTACACTTATTCAACCTCACATAGCAGGTATTGCATTGAGTACATGTGTGAGTGCAGAGTGTCATAGGTAGGTGAGATGCTATTGGCCCTAGGACCTACAGCTGCCTAGCCATATGCTACCCTGGCCTTTGCCACACATGTACTTTGATTTCACTTGCCCCTGTCAACCAGAACCACAGAGGGGATTCCTGGGGTGTATTACCAATCTCCCAAACAATCATCAGGGGTATTTATGCCAACTGCTAATGAGGAGCCTAGTTTGCTATTGCTAGGTGGTCTATTCCAGAGTATGGCATATCTCTGAGATAGGAACCTATCCCTCCAGCATGTGATGTTTAGTGAGCTGACGAGGTTTAGGGCCCTAGAGCATGTAGCCCGGAGGGATTGTGATATGTTGCCATGGTGGCTGTCACACAGCTATGGGTCTGACATATCTCTGTATGTCCGGCAGAGGTCACCTCTGTGTGGGCGGTATGCAATACAGTCTAGCTGTGGTTTTGTGAGTCAGTCTGCATAGAGCATCTGTTTGAGGCCAGTATTACCCTTTGTGAGGTATGTCTGTGGCCTTTCCACTTGCTGTAGTTGTCATGTGAGGTACATACCATATGGGGCATTGTGATGAGTAGAGGGGAAAACTGACCTATATTTCCCTAGATGACACACCTGTTGTCATGACGCATACCACATAGACAGATTACAAGTCTAGTGTGGCACTGTCTTTATCATAGGGGAGGCTACTGTCCACCTGTGTCTCATGTTCCCTTATCACACCTTCAGTGTTAGGTAGATTTCTACCTATGTGGTAGTTAATGGGTACAGTGTTTTGGAAAGGAATAATGGCACTGCAGTATCGGCACTTGTCTACAGTCCATGCCTTGGTCATCACACACCTGTTGCAGTACATATGACCCCGTGTGTCTCTCTCTCTCTCTATATATATATATATATATATATATATATATATATATATATATATATATATATATATATATATATACATATACATACACATACATGTACACATCCATTGCTGTACATATAGATGTACATGTAGGCACATGTACAGTCCACCTTTCATGTTTCATGGAGGGGATATCACTTATGCGACAGTTGTGAGATGTACAGTTATGTGATTATATTGCACAGTGTTATGCAAAATGCATTTTGGTGTCCTCAGCTCATGTAGCTTTAGCAGGCCTCACTGGTTGTAACACAGCAGATCTGACAAATCAGTCCCACAGCATTTAACCACCACATGACATATCAGCACTGCATGCTGTTTTCTAAGCCTCACACTATGACCTACATAGATATATACACATAACAACCTTAAACAACATATATGTGTCCACCCTTCACTAACAGTTGCAGTATGTCCCTTGCCCTAGGAACATGTGCAGATACAGATAGATACGTCCTGCTGCCACATACGGACAATTTGCAGTGTGTAGAGTACTCTTCAGGAACATCTACTACATGCCGGCACATACATATGAGTTACATACCTTACCTTTGTTTTCCCTGCTCCGTCTGTTGTTACTGTTTTTTTTTTTTTTTTTTTTTTTTTTGGTTGTTTGTTTTGGGATTTCTCTGTCTGTTTCTGTTTCTGTCACTGTTTCTGTCTCTTTTCTCTGTGTCTCTGTTTCTCTCTCGCTCTCACTCTCTATCTCCCTGTTCCTGCAATGATATTATTGCATGTGTGGACAGCAGGTACAGCCTGCTTTTCTAGGTATTTGCACATGTGCATGTGACAGCCTCTGCACCAATTGCTGCCCACCATTCAGTAATTGCATGCAGCCTGCTGTGTGGTGATTGCAGTACTCACTGTGATTGCAGCCCACTGCTATAAAATGCTAGGTTAGGTAGGCGTAGCCCTTTCAGCTTTCCAAGGTGGGGCCCATGCTTGTTTGCTCTGGACACCGTTGTGTCAGTCAGAAGGTTGGTATATGTCTCTTATCTGAAGCTGGGGTTGTAGCCAGTGATATGCATGTTGTACTCATACCTTAATGTTTCTGCTTCCAGTACACACTTCTCAGTGTAGACATGTACTCACCCCTCCAAATGCTAACACAGGATACATGGGAGTATGTACTTTCTTTCTGAATTAGACAATTAACTGCCATACAAATGTGGTTATTGCACTGTATTCCTGTGGCACATGCACTGTTTGTGTACTGCTATACTGTAATTATTAAGTTACTACCTTCTGAACAGTTTGTGGTTTGTTTGTGTTGACATTAGCACAGACTGCTCAAGACAACTGGACATATTTCAGTACTGAGTATGCTTACCTACAACCTTGTTTTTGCCTGAATACACAGGTATGTCGTACCTTTGGGTAGGGGTGCAGAACGGCAAAGAGCATTTTTTATTATCGTGTGAGGTTTATGTTGCTGAACATACTGGGTTGCTGTGTACCTGTTAGTCTATCCAGGCAAGTAGTCTGTCTGCAAAGCTCCCACCTGTGGACATATCCAGATGGTAGCTAGAGGTTAGCCTATTATTCTTTGTCTGCGTACAACACCAGTCTTTTCAGCACTGGCACAATGGCATTGTCACAGTTGGTTGCTAGCAGTACATGGCTACATCCTGTGATATTTCTGTGTTGTACTCCTACATGAGGGCATGCTTGTGGGACTCCTTCCAAAGCTATTTGCAGAGTGTGTAACAGCAGGAATGCTGATATGCCTGTGTGTTTCTGCCTCGGCCAGGCCTCAAATACTCTCAGGTATATATATTTGAACGGCCTCAGTGAAAGGTACATATAAGTGAGATACACCTGCAATATATTACAGACATATTGCAGTTGAGACTTTCTTGGGAATCAAAGCATATGTATTACTACACCTTTTCTGACGTGCAAGCAGTGTCTACTCTCACCTATTGACATTATTCATTAAGTGTGGTTCCCCACTTTTCTGCCTAATATTAGTACTTTTCAGAGTAATTCAGAGGAGCACAGCTAACATTTGTTTACATATCAGGGACATCCCTGTAAAGCAGTCACAGTTGGGGAGTCTGGCCTCTGCCCTATTCAACTTTGCCAGTGTTTATCCTGGTCTGATACTGTGTGGTGTTTGTAAGGTGCTACTGCCACATTATTCCCTGCTAGAATGGCTGGTTCTCTTTTCACAGTCATGTTATGCAATTCCACAACAACTGCTGGTAAAGACCCACAGAACAGGATTTGTGTTATGCCATTCCTAATTTCCATTTACATTCCCTCATTGTAATGCATGATATATTTATTTCAGCACCATGTTATTCACATATCTGCAGTGGCTTAGTGGTAATTCATGCAGTCTATTGTGTTAATGGTCTGTGGTTCAAAACTGGCAGAGGCTTTTTCTTTTGCTGCTGAGCAGAACAAGGGCCCTGACATAGAGTGACTAAGGCACGTTTAAGCAGTTGTAAGTGGGTTTGTGCAGGTTTGTGTGACGCTTAGCGACGCGTAGCTAAGCACACATGTGCACACTCACTTAAACCCGCTAAATACTGCTTAAAAGTGCTTACTCCTACTAACCCCCACGCTAATTTCTTATAAAGAAAAGAAAATGGGGAGATAGGAAAGTGGTGAAAAAGGGGGCACAAAGAGGGACAGACAGTAGGTAAACAAGCTCGGGATGTGCAGGACGGGTGTAGGGAAGGTCCATAGCTCCCCATTTCTTTACCAGCAACAGCTGTGCATATGCAATAAATTTGGAGTGATATTTGAAACCTTCCACCCCTGGGAGAGGGGTGAGGACAACAAAGTATGTTGTACTGCCAATTATAATTATCAATTTACATGTCCAGCGGACATGTGTGCGAAATTGGCAGCTATGTATGGGGCATAATTTTTTTGTGGGTACAGATTGCCCTTTTTTTTTCAGGTGAGAGTGGAAAGTGAGGTAGAGGAAGTAGATATGTTTGGAGAGGTAGGTTGTGGAGGTTAGCAGACAAGACAAACAAGATGCATACAGGGGCGGTGAATGACACATGGGGTGGGTGAACACAATTGACGGAGATGGATGTTTGGAAATCGCAAGCCCATGAGCCCACAGATGGTAACAGTGGAACTGAGATCCCCACCCATGGGCAGTCACCACTGCACCTTCACAGCCCTGAGGGTGGCTGTGCTGGGGGCTGCGTAGGATGGGCAGGCTCACCCATGAAACGCACCACTCTCGCCTCGAGCTGGCGTAGGGGATCAGCGACTGAATGCTGGATCTCCCTACACACCAGAGCCCGGACCCTTTGATGGGTGATAGGTGGCCCTTTTCCACCCACGCTTGCACTGGGGAACGAGTCCCATCCCCTGCAGCGCTTCCACCTGAAGGTGGCACAGGACCAATGGAGGAGGGGAGCCAGGGCTGGCACTGGACCTGCTGGTTCCAGGTGCACTCACCAGCTGAGGAGGGACAGGTGGGTCCGCTGTGACCAGCCTTCTCATACGTTCTGTGATTAGGTGTGTTTAATTACAACATAAACAACAGCATCCCAGATTAGTTGTAACAGCATCCAGTAATATTCCCATTAACCCAACACACCAAGGTTCCAACAGTTGAACAGCAAGCATAACACATGAATATATTGAACGACAGTGGATATTCCAACAGCATGCAGGGAGGATTGGTAGCAACAGGCCACCATGATTGTGGTGTTTGAACAGGGCACATGCATCAAAGTGAATGCAAATATTTATAGAACAATAGGACATATGTCCAAACAAATATTTGAGATTACACATACCCACTGAGGTGTGGAATTGCATGGTTTATGCATATACAGTAGGGTGTAAAAAGAAACCTCAATTAACATCTTATAACTACTTTTACTCTACACTACATTCCTAGTGACTGCAAGTGTATATCCCCTATATGTATTATTACACTTGCCAACATGCATTATGTTGTGTAATGAGTTTGGCTAGTTCAATATATACCTGACCTATATCTGACATACTAACTGTCCAAGATGCAGATGTTACTACTACATATTTCTTGATTTCATTTATATTTCTTTATCTACATATCTGGATGTTTTCACATGGCATTTTCACTTCAATTTGTACAGAACCCTGCATTTCTTGAAGCACACTCACATTTCTGGGAAACAAATTATCATGCTACTCGTGTGCCAGATTTACTTATGCATGCCAGCCAGTAACTGACTGTTGAGGACTGTATATATGCTTCACAGCTACTAGCACTTCCAAGACCCACTTTAGATGGGACTGCACAACTCTGGGTTGCCAGCACTTATTAAAACAGTACTATTTGTATAATGCAAGGGTACAACAACATTTCAAAGTAAGTGACACAGACACACTCCGGGTTTTATATCTTTATTAATTACATTACACACTTTTCCACAGGTTCGCTCCTTTATTTGATATAACAGTGCATATGGAAGACATATTCATGACATATTATACCTTTATTAATAGGTTAGAACACACTTTTTCAGGCTCGCTCACTTATTTTATATGACAGTGCCTGCAGAGATATTATTCTGGACATATTTTACCTTTCTTAATGGGTTACTACACTTTTTTTCTGTCTCTCTGACTTTTTTATATGACAGTACATGCAGAGGACTTATTCAGGGCATTTTATGGCTGTATTATTGGACTACAACACTTTCTTTCATGCTCTCTCCCCTATTTTATATAACAATACATGCAGAATAATCACTAACCTGCAGCTGTGAAGTAAATGAAGGGATATTGAGACATACCTGTACATTATACAGAATCAATTATCAATTCTTACATACTGCATTCCATGGCTACCTACTCAGTTGTGGGGCATCTTGCATTCCATGGGCCTCCTGTAACCATTGGTTCAGGTGGTCCTGCTTCCATCTCTTCAGGTCTGCATGGTGGTGACGGACCTGCTCACCAGTCCGAGGAATGCCTGTGGCACTGGTGAGGTCATGAGCTAACCGGTTCCAAGCCTCTACCTTGTACTCCATCCCTTGGAACTGGCCCTGCAGGAGTCTTGACTCATGACGGTGGACAAGGAGCCAAACCATGGGGACTCCTCGATGCCCCAATGTTGCGCTCGGAAGCATGTACCCTCTCCAGCACCAGCCATTCTAACTGCAGATGTGAGCTACAATCAGTTATGGTGAGTATTCCTGCCTATGGGGCTTATATATGCTGCATTTCCCACACATTTTTGTGATTGGCCATTTTTGTAAATTCTCGGCTGACTGCAGACCTGCTTAGTAATGGTTAATCTACCATTTCTAAGTATATGTATGTTAACAGTGGCTGTTTTTCTTAAGCTGTCATAGCTTAGTGGTTCAGTACTTTGATTATGGTGCACAGAGTCCTGGGTTTGAACCTTGTCATTCATTTTATTTTAATACTGTCCAGACAGGCTAGGGGCTGTGGCTATGTTTAAGCAACTTTACTCTATGTTGCTCCACGTTGCCCTACGGTTCCCTGGTTGGCGCGGTGCGCACTTCCCCACTGATTGCACTGGGTAAAGCACTATTTAACTCTGGGCAACTCTATTGCGTTGGGTAAAGCGCTGCATAACTGCGGGCAATTATATATCAGTATCCTTTAAAGATATATATTTTCTTCACTGATACATAAGCCATTTCACTGCTTTTTACTAATATTTTAATCATATATGTCAGGTATTATTTAATATACTGATTTAAAACATAAATAAGAAGGGGAGTGGTGGGACTCAAACCGTGAATGCCTCCTCTTTGTGCAAACTCTCTACGATTACACTATTGCGATTTGGTGTAATTTGCATAAACATTCTTTCTTATGGTCTTCCATGTCTGAATTGCTAACTGCAGCTAAGCAATGGGCACACCCACGCACACACACGCAAATATGGTCAGCTATTTCGGGAATAAAAAAAAATAAAATTAATGTTTTACTTTTTATAACTGTGATGGGGGTTTACAATGTCAGGGAGTGTGGTGTTGGGTGCAAGGACATTTGAGCGGACTCGCTCTTGTGTGTTTTCATTTTACTTTTCCAACCCTTGCAGGGGCGTGGACATTTAGACTGCTCGGCAGTCGGACACGCTTCCTGCTTTCCTACACGGTCCGTTTAAGACTTATGGTTGAGTCAGCATACCCTCATGAATATTCATGGCACACTGACGTCATACCGTTCAACTGCAGCCTCTGAGTAAGACTTATTAAGTCTTACACGGAGGATTCGTGAATCCGGGGGACTGATTTTTTCCCATTAACCCTCTATATCACAAAGAGTACCTACTACTGGACTTGCACTTCAAGATTGAATACTCATTCAGATATTTAGGGTTGCAATTTGAGGATAACCATTCCTTTATGTTTCAAAAAAATATAATGAAAATATGAGCAGACATTTTGGAAGACATTAATAGATTGCAGCAACTGAAATTGTCCCTTCTCTCTAAAGCAGCTGTTATTAGGATGAACATCTTACCTAAATTCTTATATCAATTAAATGCCTCAAATGTCATCATTCCAAACAATTTCTTAAAAAAAAATACATACAGAGTTGGCCAAATGTCTATGGTTTCCTAAATCAGTTAGAATAAGCTATCAAAAATTAATATACCCTAAAGAGAAAGGAGGTTTTAGGGTTACCGGATATTCGACTTTACTACTGGATAATCTGCGCAAGTAGAATACTCCTAATCTCTGAATTTAACCCGAAGAAAGATACCTGGTTTCCCCATGGGTTAAAATTTGGTGCAATCATCTTATCATCAACAACCTCAACCCAGAGGTACTCCCCTTTATGGCAGCAATAAGTCTAAAAAACTTTAAGATAAACAGCATCTTAAAGCAGAAGGTTAAGATATTCCAGGACTTAATGAAATTCCTCACTTTGGATAAAGCCCTCCCCTTCCTTCAACCCACACACATGAACCCTAACATTAGACTCAACAATAATATGATTAATCTTTCTGACTATCCAAAAATGAAAGAATTTAATATATGTGATATCTACGAACACAAAGTGAAATCGCTCCAACAACTAAGGTCAGAGCTAAAGCTGAGTTTTAAATACACTACTGTATTACAGCAGCTTAGGGAGCTCATACCTAAACTAATTAAAGAAACTCCAAATATTGTAGAAGACATGGCCAGTCTTGCAGACATTATTAAAAGTTTAACTAGCAGGAAGCATGTTATCCAACACGTATAAAAGAGTGGTTGTCTCTAAGTACCAAACAGTGTTACTTATTTCTGAATTTTGGGATAAACAAGGAACCAAGTTCCTGGATAATCAAAAACTCATTGCCTTCGAATCTACTATTAAGCTTGCCCCCTTTAAAAAACTAGCTTATATGCAATTAATGATAAATAATAACTCCTATTTCGCTCCAGTCAGATTAAGCAAATTTAATCCTAAAGTCTCCCCAGCACTCCCTTGTTGTTTCTCTCCATGCATAGACCTTTTACATATTATGTGGTATTGTAAGCACACACACAAGCTGTGGAACTCCCTGAGTGTGTCTCGAGAAAATGGGGTACCAAACGTCGACCCTTTCATGGGAGCTTGCGATATTACACATCACAGAGCTTAGACTTTCTAAGCTGGACCTGCGTGTCCTCATTACTCTTTGCTTACTAATCAGATTTTACATAACTAAGAACCGGATGGACCGCTCTAAGTTATCCTGGAAGGAATTAAAAAACCTAACAATAAAATACATATCCTCACAAAAACTATTCATTAGTAATTCTAATAAACAAACATACTTCCTGAAATACTGGAATCATCTTTGACATTATCATGGAAGATTAACCAATATGAATTATGATTTTATCTTTATTTAAGACTGTTATCTGAAATCTGACTTTAGGTAAGGTAGATACTAAGCCTTTACTTGGAGCTTTAGGCTCCCTCTTCGTGTTGGCAGTAGCACAATCTGTATATATGTATATATTCTGGTTTTGGAGGGTGGGATGGGGTTGAAGTTTGTTTTGATTATTTGGTGGTATTGTTCTTGAATTTCTTATATGTACCTGAATATTTGTCATCTGATACCTCCAATATGAAAATAATAAAATTATTTTTGAAAAAAAAAACAATTAGAGGCATGCTAGTCTTAAAGCCATTCATAATAGCAGTTTCTAGCCACAGAAAAAGAAGGACCATTGAGTGTTTGACTTCTAGCTTGTGCTTGTATTTGGCTGCTTCTCTCTCATGACTATACAGAGTCATGGTTTATTTTCCATTAGCAGACTAGCTTTTTGACTATTCTTTCTTATTTGCAATGGTGATGGACAAGGTGACAGATGAGACAAGGCAGGAGGCCCCATGGACTATGATGTTTGCAGATGACATTGTGATCTGTAGTGAGAGTAGGGACCAGGTTGAGGAGACCCTGGAGAGGTGGAGATATGCTCCAGAGAGGAGAGGAATGAAGGTCAGCAAGGCTAAGACAGAATATGCGTGTACATGAAAGGGAGGGTAGAGGAATGGTGAGGATGCAGGGAGTACAGTTGGTAAAGTTGAATGAGTTTAAATACTTGGGATCAACAGTTCAGAGTAATGGTGAGTGTGAAAGAGAGGTGAAGAAGAGAGTACAGCAGGGTGGAATGGGTGGAGAAGAGTGTCAGGAGTGATTTGTGAAAGACGGGTACCAGTAAGAGTGAAAGGGAAGGTCTACAAGAGGGTAGTGAGACCAGCTATGTTATATGGGCTGGAGACGGTGGCATTGACAAAAAGGCAGGAGTCAGAGCTGGATGTGGCAGAGTTAAGGATGTTATGATTTGCACTGGGTGTGACTAGGATGGAGAGGATTAGGAATCAGTATATTAGAGGGTCAGCTCAGGTTGGACAGCTTGGAGATAAAGCAAGAGAGGTGAGATTGTGTTGGTTTGGACATGTGCTGAGGAGGGATGCTGGGTATATTGGGAAAAGGATGCTAAGGATGAAGCTGCCAGGTAAGAGGAAAAGAGGAAGGCCTAAGATAAGGTTTATGGATGTGGTGAGAGAGGACATGCAGGCAGTTGGTGTGACAGAGCAAGATGCAGAGGACAGGAAGAAATGGAAACAGATGATCTGCTGTGTCGACCCCTAAAGGGAGCAGCCAAAAGAAGATGATGAGACTAGCTTTTTAACTAGAATCCATTGGTTCTTTCTCCCTTATGATCATGAATAGTTATGACTTGACCCTTGTTGGTGAATAAGCTTCCTGATACAACGTGATTGTTTTTATTATTTTTTTTTCTATCTGTGTTCTGAAAATGCTACTATGAAGGGTTTTGAGACTGGCACATTTCTGATTGGAAGAAATAGTTTTTGACAGTCTCCTATTGTTTTTTTTTTTTTTTTTTGATATGTCAAATAGTTGATTCAGTATGATTAGCTCATTGGTCTAGCTTGTTTCTGGATTCCTGCCAATTGGTCCTTCTTTTTCTGACACTAGAAATATCTATTATGAATGGCTTTGAGTCTAGCATGCCTCTGATTGGAAGAAATAGCTTCTGATAGCCCCCTATTGTCCATTTTGTTATGCTAAATGATTGTTTTATATGATGAACTCATTGGTCTAGCTTGTTCCTGGATTTTTGTTGATTGGTACTTCTTTTTCTGTGACTAGAAACTGGTATTATGAATGGCTTGGAGACTGGCATGCCTCTGATTGGAAGAAATTGTTTATGATAGCTCCCTGTTGGATATTTTGATATGCTAAATGGCTGCTTTATATGATAAGCCCATTGATTCAGCTTGTTCCTGGTTTTTGCTGATTGGCTATCTGTTTCTATTTAAGTAAACCACTGGTTAATTGTTGAGAATCTGAAGACACCCTGAACCTTGTTTTATGCAACTTGGATTTTTATCTGTTTGTATTAAAGAATTTGGCTTTTAACATGACTTGTTTGTCTCACAACAGCCTTGGTGGTATGTCTCATCTTTTTGCCTGCATTGCTCTACTTGTTGAGACCACCTTTGGTAATGTAGTGTTTTTGTTTTTATGTTTTTATGCATTATTCATATAAGGATGCTTATCTCACACAGACATCCTTACCCTTGTTATGTCATCATGTGTACCTTATAGATATGTGCTTGGTGTTGCAGCTATAGCCATCTTCCATTGATATGCACACTTGTACTGTAATGAAGGAGTTTCACCTGTACTCTTTTCCTGTGTTCAGTCGTACAATTCGTCTGTGTGTCCCTATTTATTTATTTATTTATTTATTTTACATTTGTTAACCGGGATAGTCCGACTGGATATATGTCCATTTTCAGTGGAGGCCCGGGGAGAAATGCTCCAAGAGTAGTACATTGCAACACATAAGAAAAGGCAAAAAATCAACAAACGATTCGGTTACCAGAAAAAGTAAGAAATACAATTTGCTAAAGGATATCATTTACAAGAATTAGTCAGCAAAAAAAACATTAAATATGTAGTTATTAGAACTATGTGATACTATCCTATGATATTATTAGTTAGATGAAGGACATAGGTAACTAATATATATATTGGTGTAGGAATTAGCCAGGCTTAGTACAGTAGCAAGACCTTTTTGAGCCCAGGTATAGTTTGAGCTTGGCTTTGAAGTGAGACAGGGAAGAAATTGAGGTTAACTCAGGGGGTAATAGGTTCCAGGCCTTACCTAGGGAGTTTGACAGGAGGGAGTCGCCAGCTTGGTTGTTGGTTTTATAGGTCTGAATGAGGACCTTGTTGGAGGAACGAAGTGGTCGTGGATTGTTATACAAGGTGATTAGGGGTTTGAGTGAGGGAGTGTTATCAGGGGTGTAAATGATTTTGTGGGCTATGATCAGTTGGTTGTATAGCACAAGACTAGGAAGTTCTAGCCATCCTAGCTGAGTTAGGTTAATGCAGTGATGTGTCCTAAAAGGGAGGCCGGTGGCAAATCTGGCAATGTGATTATAACAGGTGGTAAGTTTATTTAGATTGGACTTGTTGTTATTTAGAAGGAGAGGTGACGCATACAGAAGAGAAGAGAGAAGGTGGGAACGGGCAATGGCTACCTTGGCTAGGGGAGTTAAAAAGTTCTTTAATCTATACAGTGGACCTAGTTTTTTGTTAATGGTTTTGATTAGGTGGTTGACGTGCAGGTCATATTTTAAGTGGGTGTCAATGGTGACACCTAGAAGTTTAGTGGAAGGGTCAGGAGAGATAATTGTGCCATCTTTGGATTTAATTATGAAGTTGATGGGGGTGGACTTTAGTGTAGGTAAGAATATAAGCATTTTGGTCTTTTTGGGGTTTAGCAGTAAGCGGTGGTTGGATAGCCAGTTTTCTATAGTGTTAAAGGTAGTTTGGGTCTTTAGCTGTAACTCTGCAGGGGACGTGGCTGAATATATCAAGGTTGAGTCATCTGCATATTGAATGCAGTTGACATTAGGAATGGCAGTATGTAAATCATTTATGAAGATGGAGAATAACAGAGGGCCTAGAATAGACCCTTGAGGGACACCCAGGTTAGTTGGTAGTAAGGTGGACAGTTTTGAGTGCCAGAGTACAGCTTGTTGTCTACCACTTAGGTAGGATTCGAACCATTGAAGAGATTTGGGTTCTAAACAGAGTGGTCTTAGTGAGTGGATTAACAGTTGGTGATCCACCATATCAAAAGCTTTGGATAGATCCAGGAATAGAGCGGAGGAGAGATGGTTATTATTGCAATAAGAATTTATGGTGTCTGAGAAGGCTAATAGGGCTGTAGTGGTGCTATGGTGAGGTCTAAAGCCATGTTGGGTATCTGCCAGGAGATGGTTGTTAATTAAATGGTTCATGAATTGCTTTTGGATACATTTTTCCATTATTTTGGCTAGGGGAGAGAGTATGGCAATTGGCCTATAGTTGGATATTTCGGTAGAGCCTCCCCCTTTGTGTAGAGGGATGACATAAGAGATTTTCCAGATATTAGGAATTGTAGCTTCAGTTAGTGTGCAATTTATAAGTACTGAGATAGGATAGCCTATGGCGTCAGCTGATTTTTGTAGATATTCAGCTGGAAGTTGGTCAGCTGCAAGAGTGGTAGGTTTTAGCTTTTTGAGTAGGGTGTGTATAAATGAGGTGGCAATAGGTTGGAAGCTAAAATGTGGAAGATTAGTAGAGGTGGAGCAGTTTGGGCTGTATGTGCTAGGTGGCAAGTTACTTGCTAGGGTTTGTATGGTCTCAGTGAAAAAGCGATTAAAACTATCTGCAACAGATTCAGATGGTTTGTCAGTGAGGGCCTGAGGTACAGGGGTAGTCTTTTTTCCAATACACACAGTTCCCCTGAGTTATTATTTTACATGTCAGTCACATGTTCTGTTATAGATCATTAATACAGCTTCATTACAGAATGCCAGGAGTGGGATATCACAATACTCATCACTGTAGGTACACTGTCCTGTACAGTGTTTGGACCATATACTTCAAATTAATACCTCTCAACTGTCTAGATATTCCCAGGATGTCCAGATGTTTTCCTTATCAAATGTGTGGCTTTTTGCCATATCACTGGGGAGATCTCTGCACTGATGTGACTAATTATTATATACATTTGAGTGTATACATCTCAGCTGTCCTGATTTTCAAACTTCATGCTCTTCGGGCACTTCGTGCTAATGTATAACCTATTTATTATATCAACTTTCTAAATTTGGAAGTGCAATATTAAATATCTGTCCCTAGTTTTGGGCCTTTGTATCCTCATTATGTATACCTTTGTCCCCATATCTTGTTCAAAGGAGATGACAGGTATGTTTGAGTTTCATTCTACCACATGTTTATGCAACATCTATGGCAATTATGTCCCTATTTCCAGTTAAATGTCATTACTTTATGTTGGCCTTTGTGGAGATATGGTGAACTAACAGATTCACAGCTATCTGTGAATCCCTGGTTGTCATTGTGGCATTCCATGCAAATCTGTGGACCATAGGTGCTCTGTTGTTCATGGAATTGATATCCATGTTCGTTTACACAGTTTCCTGGTCAGCAACACTGTTGCCAGTCACAAAACATATCTAAGGCGTGCCCTGCCTCATTAATATGCGTTGTGCACTGCCGCTGGCTGCACACCATTGCTGTAACATGTAAACTCCATGTAGGCTCTGCATGAAGCCCACACAGAGTTTATTGAATCCTGGGATATGTCTTTAACTATTGATGTGCAATTTCAAGGAATAATGATCCTCACACATAACCTTTCTCTGTCTATAATGTACAGCAACATATATGGTTCTGTTCACACAAGCTGGATCTTGGATGATACAAGACACTGTCACACTGTATGAGGAATGGATTATCTCAATTACTGTTAATTGCTCTGATCACAGTGCTGACATGAATGTAACTTGAAAACAGTTTAGCTACAGGAGCAGCATGTGTTCATAGTTTGCAATCCTAAGCCAAGATTACTCTTAGTATACTATCCCCCATTAGGATGATGTCATGGCATTAACTATTTCCATGCCTGGAAAAAACGCTTTTTGCAGTTAAGATAAGTTAGGTAGGTAGATAAGTCTCAAGTTTAGAGTTTGGATGTAGGTTGTGTCTGCAGGTTTGAATCTGCAATCTGTGCTCAAAGTTGTTAATAAAATGTTACAATTTCAACTGAGTATTGTGCTAAACTAAGATTATTCAGAATAAGTCTACAAAGCATGTTGGAAAATGCTTATCCTTGTTATTAAATTAATAATTTTTAAACATTTTCTTTTTCTTTTTTTTTTTTATTTCAGACAATGAGGATAGTGGTTAGAAGAGAGGAATGTGCATGGAGCCGATGCACAGGTTTGAAGAGCAGCAGAGGGAGACACATATGCTGAATATTTCATGTATATTATGGACTAAGATGCATATTCCACTGTTTTCAGGCCTGTAATTTTCAAAATGCATATTTATTGATTGGAATGCAGGAATACC
The DNA here is from genome assembly GCF_019279795.1 of Protopterus annectens. NCBI lineage: Eukaryota > Metazoa > Chordata > Ceratodontiformes > Protopteridae > Protopterus > Protopterus annectens. The sequence goes on along the minus strand of NC_056725.1, from coordinate 1,105,350,831 downwards.
CATCGTGCATTAGCAAGATAAGTGAAATCAACAAATGTTAACTGTTATTACAACTGTGTATATACTTACAGTGCTGATGTATTTTGTAGTTTTGATCAATTTTGTCAGCACACATTTTTTATAAATACATTTGCAACATAAAGAACAGTTCCTTGTGTGTATCTGACACACAGATTATAAGGTGAATGACTACTTACAAGTGTAGTTGCATTAACTCTTGCTTTTAATGCATGGTTTGGTACACTTGTCTGTCTCACTGTTTTCTGATGTTTGATTTATTGTGCATAGCCTGTTTCTTTACAGAGTGAATGGAAGCATGCAGTGACAGTGAGAGCATAGCTGTTTGTTGACGGTGTACCGTGGCCTTCATTTCAGCTTTGGTTTTGCACCTGCCTCATCATACAACATATGTGCTTGTGTGTGTGTGTGTGTGTGTTTGTAAAAACACTGCTATAGCCTAGGTTGACTGACCCTTGAGCAGGTACCCATTTGATAGCAGCAGTTTGTAATGAGCACATTGTGCTAGTCAACGTTGACATTGATTCTGTCTCCAAACACTTTTTTTTTTTTTTTTTAATAAAACACTGCTATAGCCTAGACTGACACCGTAGTTGGTGCACATTTGATAGCATCAGGTCATAATCAGCAGTCAAGTTCCAAATCATTTGTTTTATAAGCCTTTCATGATTGTTTTGGAAGAGAATGCATACAGTTGTACATATGCAATACTACTATTAACAGATATATTACATTCTGATATGTGTGTACTTGTTTTGATTTAACATATCACATTGTTTTTAGTGTTGCTTTTATCATATTGATCTGTGTTCAGCCAAATATGTCGTCTTTCTCAGAAGGCTGTTATATGTTGTGACTACTGTACACAGTAGTGTCTGACATCTTTCTTCTCATTTATACAATGGCATATTTTGGCTGCTCTTATACATCATTGAATGCAGGCAGTAAAATACAGTTGTTGACCATTCATACATTGTTACAATGCTAATGAAGTGTGTGTGTGTGTGTGTGTGTGTGTGTGTGTGTGTGTGTGTGTGTGTGTGTGTGTGTGTGTGTGTGTGTGTGCATGTGTGTGTGTATGTGTGTGTATAAGCATATCGAATTGACCAAGAAAGAATACTGTTGTCCTTTTTTAGGAGTATGACATATTGGGCTATGGATAACCCTTTTCATAATGGCCGTATTTCAGTCCCAGTATAAATTGCCATCATAACAATATTGTGTTGTGCTCTGATTTTCTTGGGATTGTTCTGTGCTATAGACATGTTGTTTTCTGTTGTGTTTTGCAATTAATCTTTGCAGAGCATGGTACCTGAGGACATTCACCAATCCAAAGGCAACAACATGCATGTGTGAGGCTGCTTCCCAAATCATCAAAATACAGTAAGAATGATGATGATGACAAGGAGTCTGGGCCTGCCCCTGTTCAAGCCATCCTGCTTGCACCCCAGAAGAGACGTTCCCATGGCCATGACAGAGATCATTTTCAGAAGAGATCAGGGACGTCATTACCAATGTGATCCAAATGTGTGAGGGACATGATGGAGATCTTCTTGCATGAGATCTGGACTAAGCGAGATTCATTCAGGATGGTAGCTTGTGAAATCATTCGGGAGTCTGAGCTACATCAGCCTGGTTGCATCAGTTTGTATGTAGTGACTGTGTGCTCCACTTGTGTTCTGCTGCCAACATGGTAATTGACATGTAATTGAATGGATTGTACAGGCACTTGTGTGCATACATACCATGTATCTATCATGCTTATGTATTATTATCATGTGACATTTACTGTGATTTCAATGTGTGCATGGTACACATTGACATCACACCATTGACACACATTTAACTGTCCATGCATTGTGACAGTTAGCCTGTTGATAGTGCTACAAGAAGCAGCCTATTAACATTTGTCTTACTGTGCAAATTACAGACAACAGATGTTGTCCATAGTCCAGCACTAACAGTATTATATGCCTTGGATGACTGTTTTGCCATATCAGATGCGTGCACCATACAGACATGTCATTCCACATGGTTTTGGATGACAGTTGTCATGGTATCTCACTCTCGTGATGTGGTGTTGTGTCATGGTTTGGCAATACTGATGCAATATGTAGTCAGATACAAGTATATCCTATGTATGTGCAGTCTTCCTTATTTGACTGTATCAAAGAGCAAGGTAACATTAATCTGTACACAATGTTACAAATTACATGTTTGTTGTATGTAGCATTTCCATAACCATGATGTAGTGACACTGATGTACACCTTCTATAAATAGCTGTATACATGATTATACTTATGTGTGCACACAGTCAGATACATGCTGACACATATTTGTAGTTTTGACACTCAGTGATACACTGCAAATTTGCTGTAATGATCCTCACAGAGGTGTATTCTGCTTCGTAATGAGCAATGTGGTTGACATACACATTTCTTTATTTGACATCTGCAGGACAGTAAATGTGTACATGACAGAAAAGTTTAACTTGCTTACCTAGTTTCCCTATTATATCAGCAAGTGCTTAAAATAGTTAACTTTGATTGATCATTTTAAATCGAAACTGCAAAATCCTGAACATACGGAACAGCAATTTTTTTCCCGAAGAAAAACAAATCACTGGGCTGTTTTCGAGACTTTGTTACTTCCTCCACTGTGGTGCAATCTCTGAGTTGGTATATTTAAGTAGGGGAGGTCAGGGGTGGGGGGCAAAGCCCCCCATTTTTTTTTCTGTTTGGGTTTTATTTTCCAGAGCAGCGATTTTTTCCCATGGGAAAAAAATCGCTGTTCTGTGTGTTCGGCATTTTGCCATTTTGGTTTTTAAGGGTTGATTATACAGAATTTGCTATTTTAAACATTTGCTGTTATAATATAGACCCCTTACCTATGCATGTTGATATGACATGGTATGTGTATTTTATACATTTCTAATTTTGTGGACATAAGCAGCCTATGTATCCATTTAACATACATTTGCTATTTATTAAAATGGATGTCTGTATGTTTTCTACAGCACCATGTGTGCTTTATACTTTATACATACATTTGCATTGTGTCACCTTATCGTGTCCTGTTTTACCATGATGTGGTCCCAGGATATCCAACTCCCTACCACTTTAATATGTCCCTAGTGTTTACTGAAAGCATGTTTGCCTTTGTCAAAACTTCTGTTCATGGCCAGTTATTAATCTGAGATGGTGAACATGTGCCACATGTATGACTATTTTACAATGTGGGACATGTGCACACAAGTTGCTGGCTAATGCTTGCAATAAATCCTTGTAATCATTCTATTTATGTGTTACCCAGTGTAGTTTTTTTCACATCCTTGTACACAACCTGCTATACTGAATATTCTATACTGTTAGTTTTTTTTAGAAATATTATTATATGTCATTGGTATATATATATATATATATATATATATATATATATATATATATATATATATTATTATATATACTGACTTTGACTTCCGGTACTTTCCATTTATGCCACTGACACACATACATACTCATGCATGCTTGTGTGTTGCCTTTCACATGGCATATGTGTGTAACATACACACATTTAGCTGTGTGTACTTACGTGTGACTGTAGCAACCTTGGCTGATTTTCTGCAATACTTCAGTTTGGTACAGTGCTTAGTTGTTTGCCTTTCACATGCATGGTGTTATGTTTCTGTCAACAGGAGATATGTACCATTGCTTAACCTGCATTTGCTCATCTGTGATGTGGCTTGGCTAACAACTGCACTGCTGATGGAGAAATTGGATATATGTATTACCCTGGAACATACATGTACCATTGGCCATACACATCCAGGTTTGACTGCCACACAGTTTTCAACATGTTGTAATGTGATAGTGTATAGGTAGATATGTTTTTTTCTGCATTTCACCACGTTTGGTGTGCACCCCCATCCTGTTTGACAAATTTCCATTGCCCTTGTTGTACAGTGTGCCATCTGTGCAACTTACCCATCCTTACTGTTTTTTCAACCTTTGTCTGTCGTGTTATGATATTTGTCTATAAATCCTTCTCCTCCCCTTTCTCTATATTTACCTTTCTTTCTATTCTTAAAAAAAAAATGGGGCCTATTCCCACCAAAAAAAAAAAAAACAGAAAAAAAAAATTGACCATGCCCCTCTGACTTTCTCTCAGATTTTCTTTTTCGAAAATCCCTCTTTTGTGTCCATCTTCTTCACCCATGCCTCACATATTCTTTTCTATCCCCCACTTTCCTTGAGTGTGTATGTTACCTGTGTTCCCCACGCAGGTCTTGAACCCATTGTTAGCTAATGTTAGCTGTGGTGGTGTGGCTATGATTGCTCTTCTCCTTTATTTTTTATTAGCCATTTTACAGATTCCTTCAAAATCTGTAAGTGCAAGTAAGAATATTTTATTAGTTCATGACTTACGGAGATATTCGTAGATGTTTGTAAGTTACTGCACAGATTCCTGAAGATATGTATTATAAAGGGCATAGAGCTTGAAAGCAAAGTATATTTTGTTAGTAAATGAGTTGCAGAAATATCCATAATTTGTAACATTTCTGGACAGATTTCTGAAAATATGTGTTGCAATTGCCATGCAGCTTACATTGTGATGGTTGTTTTTTTTTTTTTTTTGTTGATAATAATGGAGTCAATTATATTCCAATTAACAATGTGCATTTTTAAAATAAATAAAAAATAAATAAAACTTTACTGGAGAGATCCTGTTATAGATATGTATGTAAGCCTGTCAGTATTCTTGAATTGTGATAATCTTTCTGTAACTTTGTTAATGTGCAACACACTGACAGCAACTTCTGATTACTACTTGCTGGTATGTTTAATGTACCATTGCTACTGCAATACTCCTTTGTGCACCAAGGTATTCTGAGTTAATTGTTGCACATTTACATATTACATTTTTTTTCTGTAAGTTTATAAGTTCATAGTGTTTACTAGGCTAATGACCACAAGGGCCTTATTAAGCCTACACATGCGTCCCAAATCTATGACAAGTTCTGATACCCTTGATACGTGTAAGCATGGGCCTAGGAGATGAACCATTTACAGGCTACCTGTTTGCATTAGAGACATAGGTGCCAGACCTGGGATTAATTTCTGGTTTTCCATCCAATTGTCTAAGTTGCATTTGAATTGAGTTAGGGAGGAACTCTGCTTCACATGGAGCCTGTTCCATAGATATGGTAGTCTCTGGGATACATACCTATTTATCCAGCAGGTCCTATTTATATCACAGGCCAGGGTTAAGTCTTTAGAACAGGTAATTTTGGTACTGTTTATTTTGTGGATATGCAGAAGGGCTATCAGAGTGGGGTCTGACAATGCCCTGTATGCTAGGCATAGATCTCCCCTCAAAAGCCTGTAGGAGACAGAATACAGGGATAGGGCCTTGAGGCTGTCTGCATAGGACATATTACTTATGCCATGTATTTTTTTAGTGAGGAACCTCTGTGGACGTTCCAGTTGTTGGATATGCCTGGTTAGTTACATACCAAAGGGTGCATTGTACTCAATAATATGTCTAATGAGTGCCGAATACAGTGGAACAATGACTTCCTTTGACTTAGATGCCATACCTTTGTCTATAAATTGCAAAACATAGAATGATTTCCTCACCACTGAAGACACATGATGACCAAAGGCTATATTACTATCTATGTGTGTTCCTACGTCTCTGACTGTTGGGTCAACTCTAAGGGGTGTGTTGTCAATACCAGGGATGGATGACTTCACAAAGGATACTATTATGCATTTCTTGGCATTTAGTTTTTGTCCATGGCTCTAACACCAGTTATTTGTCTGTGTCAGCCCCTCCTGGAGAACATTTGTGTCAGTGTGAGATTAAATGACAGCTCCTAATTTGCAACCATCTACAAATTTAGTCAGCCAGAGACCACTGACATTGGCCTTGACTTCTGAAAAGCAAATGCCAAAAAGGATCAGTCCAAGGCCTGATCCCTGAGGGACTCCACTTGTGATTGGCCTCTTTGTGGAGGTGGACTTCCCAGTTCTAACTTCCTGGGTCCTGTCTGTGAGCCATTTGGCTATCCACCAGGTGACATATGAGATTGTACCTAACCTCTTGAGTTTGTCAACAATGCCTGAGTGGAGTATTGTGTCAAATGCCTTGGCCAGGTCAACGTAAGCAGTGTGAATGATTTTGCCCTCATCCATTGCTTCGGTGTCCTTCTTGAAGAAGTCCACCAGGCTGGGTAGGCATGATTTACCCTTGATGAAACCAAACAGAGTTGGTTCCAGTGTCTGCAGGTTTACTACTACATCTCTGTTGATCATCTCCATGATAATTCTTTCCATGGCTTTACATATAACAATAGAAAGACTTGTGGGTCTGCAGTTTCCAGGGTCTGTAGATGGCCCACCTTTGTAGAGAGGGATGACTGTTGCCTTCCTCCATTCATGAGGCATGAAGCCTGTTTGAAGGCTACAGTTAAATAGTAATTCCAGAGGTCCTGATAGGTCATGTTTCATGCTTTTTAGAAGGCATCCTGGGATATTGTCTGGGCCCATTGATGCAGTGTTCTTGGTCTTAGAGAGAGCATTAAGGACCTGTTCCGTAGTGATAGGAGAGGGAGTTATATTTGATGATATTTCCTGAAGGAAGGTTGAGGGGGAGAGAGGAGTAAAGTTGGAGCTGAATTTATAACCCAGGAGGTTTGCTGTATCTTCTGGCTCAGTATAGGTGGCTCCATTTACAATGAGTTCTGCACACAATTGTGTATTGCCTTTGAGGTTGTGGACATAGCCAAATAATGCTTTGTGGTTGTCCTTGGCCTGGGAGGCCAAACTTACCTCAAATTTGGCTTTGGTAGATTTTGTTTGTCCTCTGAGGTGTTTGTTTAGTTTGATGAGAGTGTTTTTATCATTCTGGGTGCTGCACCTCCAATTTTTGCCATGATTTTCTTCCTCCTGTTATACATCTGATTGATTTTTGTGACTCCACCAGGGTGGCTTGATCCTGGTGGGTACAGCTGCCTCTATGAAGCTATTAACATGGTTTCAGTGATATCTGTATAATGCGCCAAAGTCTGCCAGCTTTACAAAATCTTACTTTCAGTGTCTGAACTTTATATTGCACACAAAATCTAATCAGAGTGATTTGGCCTGCTAGTCTATTGAAGTGCCATACAAGTTAACTTGGCACAATTTCTCTTGTTTGGGTATTTTAATCTGTAAAATTACTTATTTTGTTATTACTAAAACTAAGATATCAGTACATAGTCTTGTCTATAATGTTACTATTGAACCAGTTTTACTACTTACTTCAGCTAACTGAGAATAATAATGATATTGATATACTGCAATAGTTTAGTAAAGGCTATATAGTGATATTTGTTAAGTTTGTTCTTATTGTCTGGTATTTTTTTTTACATCCTGCTTTGTTTGAGTATGAAATGGATATATTATGTACATATGCTTTGAAGGACTTACTGAAATATATATTTTTAATGAATGCATTGTGTGCAAGGTGTATTTAAAATTAGTTTGAAAGCTGAAGAAAGAGACGCATTTTAATTGTAGAGTACTGGAGGACTTAATGTCAATAATTAAAGGCAAAACTAATTACCTTTCACATACTTGTCAATATTGTAATGGAAAAATCCTTGAATGCAATTAATGTTTTTTTTTTTTAATGATTGGTATGAATATATTAACTCCTTAGTTTACAAAATACAGTCTTAGTTTATGAATGATCATAGAATTCAACATAACATAGCGGATATTTTGGTAGGTTTAACTACAGGACCAGCTAATGAACAATGTTATGTAATGAGGCTTCAATAAATTTGGAATGTTCTATGAATTCTTCAGTAGTTAACAAATGTAATCAGTATTTTAATAAAGAATGAGGTGAGGAAGGTGATACGGGAAGATTAGTCAAGGTACCTTAAATGAGTAAAAGGAAAACAAAGCATTTGAAGAAACTTAAAAGACAAAAATAAGCAAGGTTTTATTATATCTGAGTAAAAAAAAAAATGAGAAGTAGAGAAAGATCATTTAAAATCAGCTAGAGATTACTTAGAGATCCACCCAGGATGGACTGTTCTAGCCCAAAAAGAATGGAAAATGGTGAAAAGACTGATGAACTGAGTGCTGTAAAAACATTGGTTAATGACCAATAATGATGGGTTCAATCCAGAACATAGTAGAGATATGACAATGAAAGGAAGAGCTTTGGGTTGGAATACTAATTTGTCAACTTTGAATGATTGCAGATTTGATGATGCTATTGTTAAAGTGAAATTGGTCTACCCACTATATAAATTAATAAAATCCATGAAACACTAATTTTTGGTGACTCTGTGATAAAAAAACTGTGATAGAAAGTTATGTACTATCAATGTAGAAAGAGTAACTGTGTACATATATTGGTTACATTTATTTGATCTAAAGACAGAATATCTCAAAACTGTTTCTGGCACAAAATATCTAAAACTCAGAATATCTAAAACTTGGAATTTGCCCTTTTTCATTGTTGTTCGATCCTGGAGTTTTGTATAGATAAATTGCAGTGAATGTGGAGGGTAAGATCCCACTGTATAAAATAAGTTTTCTTATTTGATATTTATTTATTTTATTTATTTATTTATTGACATTTGTTAACTGGGTTTGTCCATTTGGGCTTGTGGCCCATTTTCAGTGGAGACCCGAGGAGAAAAGCTCCAGTAATACATTTTAAAACAAGTACAATTTTAAACAATATCGATATAATAGCAGTTATAGCAAAACGATTCACATATGTTGGGATACATGCATAAAGTTAAAATTGCATTAAAAGAAGCTAAGTAACAATTTTACATTGATACAGTTCAATAGGTCAACAATTAACATTTTTTGTTTGTATAAAATTGTGCAAATGCATAGTAGACACATTGGAGAGAGAGGTGTAATGAGGTACTAAGTATGGTCCTTTTGAGGGTACATAAAGGGAAGGAAGACTAGGTAGGGTCATGGCAAGGGCAGGTTCTGGAATTGAGAAAATAAGCTTTTAGTTCATTTTTAAAGTGTGAGGTGTGGGAGATTGAACGTAAGTCAAGGGAAAGTTTGTTCCAAGCATGGGCAAGGGAGTGTTTGTAGAGTAGTTTGCCTACTGACCTTTTTGGGTGGTAGATATCAAGTAATTGTTGGTTAGAAGTACAGAAGGTCTGGGATGGGATGTAGATGGAGACTAAGGAAGATAGAGATGGACAGAAGGAGGGTTTATAAAGAATGGAGTGTAGCATATGAAATTGATAAGATAGCAGAAACTGGGGAAGTTCAAGCCATTGAAGAGAGTTTAAAGAAATGTAGTGGCATGAGTTGTATGGGGAGTTACTAATGAATCTGGCTATTTTATGGTAAGTCTGTCACAGTTTGTTTAGAGTGGAGGCCTGGATACTGGTAAGAACTGGGGTGGCGTATAAGAGGGAGGGGAGGAGGAGTGCCTGGCCCAGGGTAAGTCTAGATTCAGGGGTTAGGAATTTTTTGTTCCGATATAGCAGACCTAGTTTCTGGTTTGTTTTTTTTATACAGTGGAGTATGTGTAGGTTGAACTTGAGTTTGTCATCAATAATGACCCCTAGGAATTTTGTGTGGGTGTCAGGTTGGATATTTGTATTGTTAGAAGATGTAATAAAAAAGGTGGTTTTGTAACGAGAAAGAAAACGGGGAAGGAAAAGTAGGAGGTTGGTCTTTTTGGGATTTAGGATCAATAGGTTGTGAGAGAGCCATTGTTCAGTGGATAGTAGGGCCTGTTGGGTTAGGGAGTGTAGTTCAGGAATGTTATTTGAGATGGATATAAGTGTGGAGCCGTCGGCATACTGAATAAGGGAGGATTCTTTGCATGAGGTGTAAAGATCATTGGTGAAGATGTTAAACAAAAGGGGTCCCAAGATGGAGCCTTGAGGAACACCAGTGGAGATGGGAAGGAAAGGTGAGGAGGATGAGAGCCATTTGACAGATTGTTCCATGCCAGATAGGTAACTATTAAACCAGGCAAGTGCGGAGGGGGATAGGTGGAGATTTGCGAGTTTGGATAGTAGTAAAGGATGAGAGACAGTATCAAAGGCTTTGGAGAGATCTAGAAAGAGACAGGACATGAGTTTATTATTGTCTAGGGCCTCTGGAATGATATGAGTGAAGGAGAGGAGGGCAGTGGTGGTGCTGTGGTGAGGATGAAATCCATGTTGGGTAGGTATAAGTAAGTGGTGTGTGAGGAGGTGATTGAGAAGCTGTGAGTGAATACATTTTTCTAATATCTTGGAGAGGGGGTCAGAATGGCAATGGGTCGGTAGTTTGAGGGGTCAGTGGAGTTTCCACCTTTATGAAGAGGGATAGTGAAGAAAGATTTCAAAAGGGTGGGGACAGTTGATTCCAGAATAGATTGATTAATTAGTATAGATACAGGATAGGCAATTGAGTCAGCAGCAAGTTTGAGGAATGTAGGAGATAGATTGTCAGTGGAAGGAGAGCAAGGTTTTAGCTTGAGTAGTAGATATTTGATGTAAGTAATGGGAACTGGCTCAAAAGAAAAAAAAAGTTGTGTTAGTGGGACTTGGAGAGGTGGGTGTTGAAGTAGAGTTTGGCTTAGAGATTAACAGATTTTGGATGGAAGAGATAAAGTGTTTATTCAGGAGGGTAGCTGATTCCTGAGAAGAAGAGTTAGGGTATGGGGAGGGATTAGAGGGCTTTCCAGGATAGAGGATGTTGTTAAGAGTTGACCAAAATTTTTGAGGATTGGATTTGTTGTTAAGCTGAGCAGAGCTATAGTATAACTTTTTGTCATTAGTTGTATGTTTTTTTGCAAGGTTCCTCAGTTGCCTGTATTTTTGAAGAAAAGGTGGTTGTTTAGTTTTAGTCCAGGTTTTCCAAGCATGATCTCTTTGTTTCATAAGGGACCTAGTCTCTTTGGAGAGTCAGGGAGCATGGTTTGATTTTACTCTGATCTTCCTAGAGGGAGCTAAGGCGTTTAGAGTATTCATGAAGATGCTATTGAAAGTGCTTACAGCATCGTTTAGGAGGAGGTGTTTTAGAATAGACCAATCTATGTTGTGGAGAATGGAGTTAAATTGGGATGAATTAAAAGTCGATAGTTTTCGGCAGTCTTTGATAAGGTGGGGTTTAGGAATATGGGAGTAGTGTCTTAAGATGGTGGTAGGGAGATGATCACTGAGGGAGTCAGGTAAGGTGGTAGGATTGTGGTATCGGTGGGGGGAATTGGTAAGGATCCAGTCTATGATGGAGCTGGAAGAGGAATTTTTATGGAAGCGAGTGGGAGATGTTATAAGTCGGTGGAAGCCGTGTAGGTGGATATTGAGTTGGGGGGAGTCACTTGTGAGTTTGGACCAATCAATGTTGACATTACCAAGGATAAGTGTCTCATATGGTATGTTGTGGGAGAACAAGGATAGGATGTTTTCAAGAATGGGCAGATTGTTACCAGGAGGAAGGTAGATAGAGGCAATTGCAAGTTTTTTGTGGGGATTCAGATGGCAGTTAAGGATTATGATTTCAGCTGGGAGGAAGTCAAGAATTGGGGAAGGGTATGGTGAGAGGTTAAGAATGCTTGAGTAGAGGATGGCCACGCCACCACCTTTTTTTACAGGTCTATCAGATCGGAAAATATTATAACCTGGTGGGAGTATTTCACTATTTGAGATTTGTGGCTTGAGCCAGGTTTCAGATAGGGAGAGGATGTGAGGGGTATTGAGAGCTATCCATGAGTGCAGCTCAGTGACTTTATTTGCTAGACTGTGAATATTCAATGAGTAAATAGTTAAGTATTTGGATGGCGATGATTTTTGTGACTGAGGTTGGTAACTGTTAAAGGAGTAAGATGGGGGCAGTGTAGAAGTAGGTTTGGGGAGAGAAGAGGGGCCAGGGTTGGGATGGATATCTCCAGAACAAAGTAGGTTTTTAGTGAGGAGAGAGTGTGCAGTAGATGCTAGATGGAGTTTGTATAGTTTTGAGTTAGCTTTGTGGGAAGGTTTAAAAACCTGTATTATGGATAGTTTATATAGACTTGAGGTAGTAAAGAGATTAGGGGAGATAGCAAAAGATGAAGTAGTTGGATATATGTTGTATGAGTCAGAAGTTGGTAGGAGTGGGTCAGAGAGATTGGAGTGGTAAGAGGTGGAGATAGAGAGAATAAGGAGTAGTGTAGAAGATATTAGAAAATAATACATGTTGGAATAAAATATGGTCAGATAGAGTAGGTAGAGACAGTGGTATAGAGGAAGTGGTGTTGACAAGATTGAGAGAACAGTATATATATTTTGATTGTGTTTCAATATTTTGAAAGTTAGATAATTTGGCATACATTTTATATTTATATATATATATATATATATATATATATATATATATATATATATATATTTATATACAGTTCCCTGACATATTTCTGAACATAACAATGATCAAAGTCGATGCTGTTGCATTGATAACAGAATGTATACATGATTGAATGTTGGTAATATGAAAGATGTGAAATATCATAAAGAGGATGTTAACTTAGCATGAGTTCAGCAAAAAAAAAGAATTGTGAAAATGCATAACTATTCACTGATACACCCTAGTGCTAAGACCATCTAGCTGTATGGTATTCAATGGTAGAATGGCCACATGACATAAACAATGTAACAGTGAAATGAAAAAGTGTCATGCATCCTGTTTTCCCTGCATTCAACCATACAATAAGCTTTGGTTGTCCATCATGCAAGTGCAAACAAGGTAATAGTAACATACTGGATAGCTGCACGTTTGGCATTTGCAGATGTGCTTTACAAATTAAGCATAGCAGAGTACATCATTAAACAGCATACTCAATACTCAAGACTGGTATGGTAACCTCTACCTGAAGCATTCAGTATGCATATTATGAAAGGCCTACATGCATGCATTGCGAGCATATAATATAGATACAGAATTACCCAGGACTTCAAGAGGCACTGTTGATTCCAGTGTACTAGGAACATGCTATCCACGTGTCATATATTAAAAAGGAAAGTACATGCTGTCACTGGATGGATACTTAACACTACCTTGAGAAGTGGTCAATGTGAAAAAAATAATGAAAAAGGGAACACAAAACAGGGTAAGGTATCACCTCATATAGAGAAAATAAAGTCCAAACAAAAAGAGGTAGATACTCCAAGACAATCGAAGCCAACCAGGAAACTGCAAATCAGAGTTGAAGTAAAATCCTTTATTCCTTGAACAGTAAGCGCTTTCGCGTTGCTCAGAACGCTTCATCAGACTTTAATAAAAACAGTTGTGCTTACTCCACTTAAATATTCAAAACAACCAATAAAAACAGTAAAGATTGTCACATGAAAAACACTTTGGACTAGTACATGAACAATGAATAAAAAAGGGGAGGGGAGAGATGCCAAGTAGAGAAATATATGCATTATAATAAAAACTCTATATGAAAAAACACATAATGTAGTGTTTATACATATCTATAATAATGTGTGTGTGTATAGGAAAATACAAATACATTCATCATGCATCTACATCATTACATGTATATTATCTACTAGCGTCTGAATGGCCTATCTATCAAGAAGAGTTTCAAGGACAATTTATCATTAAGACCATGTCCTTTATCAGCTCTAAGTTTAATGATCCATTTAACTTCTTCCTTCTCAGTAGTATTATTGATGTTACCTAACCTTTCAGTTACTTGTAAGTGTCCTATAACCATAAAACTGAAAACATGTGTAGACCCATTCTGTATAACATGTCTAGCTAAAGCATTTCCTTCATTTTCCTTGTGAATAGCATAGACATGTTCTCTAATTCTTTCTCTCAAAGTTCTATTGGTTTTTCCCACATAGAAACTTTGACATTTTTTACATACAGCTAGATATATAACATTTCTAGATCTACAATCTGCATAGTCATTAAACTCATATTTAATATTGATGTCAGGATGTATGAATACATGGGAGTTCATGATAAAATCACATTGGTTACAATTCCCACAAGCGTGTGTGCCTTTTCTATATGAAATAGTCCTATTCCTATTCTTTCTTTCATAGCATAACAAACGTTTGAGGGACTTTGTGTTCTTATAACTAATAGCAGGTCTGTCACCCACTATTTCCTTGATGTCATCATCTAATAGTAGGATATTCCAATTCTTCTTTATTATATTAACAACAGAATTGTTGGTGTTAGTATAGGGAATTGATAACCTTTTTCGCCTGTCTCTCATCCTAGTTGGGCGCTCATGCATAATATTGTCATTCTTATTGAAAGGTGATGCTATCTGCTCACTGCATGTTTCTTGTATCACTAATAGATCCTTATTATGGTAACCTCTATTGATAAATTCTTGCTGCATGGTAGTAACTGCTGTAGATAAAGCATCATCCTCACTTATGATACGTGAATGACGTATCAATTGATTTTTTACAATATTCTTATGGATATGTGGAGGGTGCATACTATTTCTATGCAAAATAGCATTCCTTCTACAAAATTTTTTATAAATATCTGTTGTTAAACGACCTCTATCTAAAATTAATGTAACATCAAGGAAATCTATTTTAGTGGGTGATGTTGTAATAGTCAAGACTAGGAAAGTAGTAGTTCCATTAATATACAACATGAACTCTTCTAAAGTTTCTGTATCTCCTTTCTAAATCAAAAAAATATCATCCACAAAACGTCTGTAATGTCTAATATTACTTGAGAAACTCATATGTTCTAATATATAGGTGACCTCCCAATACGCTAATACAAGATTTGCATATGAGTTGGCACAAGATGTCCCCATCGCCACACCTTTGGTTTGCAGATAATATTCACCATTGAAGAGAAACACATTATTGATCAAAACAATCTCCAATAACATAGTAATCCTTATAATGGCATTATTACTCATTCCTTTACTCAGCAGAAATAATCTCAAATAATCTAGTCCTACGTCATTGGGTATACAAGTGAATAGGGAGGCAACATCTAACATTACTAAAATGTCTGACTGTGGTGGGTCATTATTGCCATTATAGATTGATAAGGTTTCAAGGAACTGTTTAGTGTCTCGTAAGATAGAACTGGTAGAATCTACTATAGGTCTAAGTGTCTTCTCTAAAAAAATAGAGATGGTTTCAGTTATCCATCCTCGACCCGAAACTATGGGTCTGAGTGGAGGATTGGTCATGGTCTTATGTATCTTGGGCAGGCCTCTAATAACAGGTATAACTGGATTTTCAATCAAAAAATATTTGTATAAATTTTCATCAATGACATCACACATTAACATGTCATATAAATCTGCATGCACAGAGTTAATCAACCTATTCAAGCCCGGCTTATCTAACTTTACATATGTAGATTCATCCGATAGCATTTCAAGCATGGTGTCATTATAATAACAGTTATCCAACAACACAATTGCTCCACCCTTATCTGCTGGTCTTATTGTTATATTTGCATTTTTCTGTAACTCAAATAATGCCATTCTCTCTTCACTAGATAGATTATAAAATTCAGGTCTCTTTTCATTACTTTCAAAATATTTCAACAAGTCATTTGTGCAAGCTCTTTCAAAGCTTTCTAATAAAGGATGTAAGTTAGGAATAAACACAGATGGTTTTTTAAAAATATTATCTACAGTATTACTTGCAGCACCATTATCAAAAAGCATTCCTAGTGCCACATTTGTAGTAAAATGCTTAATGTCTATTATGAGCTCACTAACATCCACTTCCTTTAGTGAGGAGAGAGTGTGCAGTAGATGCTAGATGGAGTTTGTATAGTTTTGAGTTAGCTTTGTGGGAAGGTTTAAAAACCTGTATTATGGATAGTTTATATAGACTTGAGGTAGTAAAGAGATTAGGGGAGATAGCAAAAGATGAAGTAGTTGGATATATGTTGTATGAGTCAGAAGTTGGTAGGAGTGGGTCAGAGAGATTGGAGTGGTAAGAGGTGGAGATAGAGAGAATAAGGAGTAGTGTAGAAGATATTAGAAAATAATACATGTTGGAATAAAATATGGTCAGATAGAGTAGGTAGAGAGACAGTGGTATAGAGGAAGTGGTGTTGAGAAGATTGAGAGAACAGTATATATATTTTGATTGAGTTTCAATATTTTGAAAGTTAGATAATTTGGCATACATTTTATATTTATATAGATATATATATATATATATATATATATATATATATATATATATATATATATATATTTATATACAGTTCCCTGACATATTTCTGAACATAACAATGATCAAAGTCGATGCTGTTGCATTGATAACAGAATGTATACATGATTGAATGTTGGTAATATGAAAGATGTGAAATATCATAAAGAGGATGTTAACTTAGCATGAGTTCAGCAAAAAAAAAGAATTGTGAAAATGCATAACTATTCACTGATACACCCTAGTGCTAAGACCATCTAGCTGTATGGTATTCAATGGTAGAATGGCCACATGACATAAACAATGTAACAGTGAAATGAAAGTGTCATGCATCCTGTTTTCCCTGCATTCAACCATACAATAAGCTTTGGTTGTCCATCATGCAAGTGCAAAGAAGGTAATAGTAACATACTGGATAGCTGCACGTTTGGCATTTGCAGATGTGCTTTACAAATTAAGCATAGCAGAGTACATCATTAAACAGCATACTCAATACTCAATACTGGTATGGTAACCTCTACCTGAAGCATTCAGTATGCATATTATGAAAGGCCTACATGCATGCATTGCGAGCATATAATATAGATACAGAATTACCCAGGACTTCAAGAGGCACTGTTGATCCCAGTGTACTAGGAACATGCTATCCACGTGTCATATATTAAAAAGGAAAGTACATGCTGTCACTGGATGGATACTTAACACTACCTTGAGAAGTGGTCAATGTGAAAAAAATACTGGTGTTGGTGACTAAAGACACTACAGGCAGAATCACAGTGCAGAGACACAGCTGTGACTGTAGTTACAGTGTATAAAGATGAGCTGTAGAAATGACCTACCCATGACCATCTTCCAGCAGAGGGAGTGACTGACAAGTACAAGTTAATAGCTACATTGAGGGACAGAGCTGAGAACTGTACAGACTTCCTGTGTGAAGTCCTGAGTCACTGTTTGTCAAATGTTAGCACAGATGTTAATATACAGCTACTTTCTAGGCCGTATATGACTAATGCTATACACAAAATGAAAAGGAAGACTGTATGTCAGAGTAAGTACATTTCAACATCGGTACTAGACATACAACTGCAGAACTGGCCACTGAAATGTTGATTATTCATATATGGGAAAGTGAAGGATGACAGATGTAATATGTTCTTAGTGATTATGACTACAATGGAAAATGTGCATGATTTATCATCTGCTGAAATGTGGATTGTGGATGGTACATATATTTTTAGTGGGCATGTAATGTGGCAGCTGAACTCTGTGTATGGCTGCATACAAATTGGGGGAAGGAATAACAGCTCAGAATCATTGAGCTCTTATAATCAGATGTGGAATGCTATCCTACATGTGTTTGCAGTGTGACTTTTGAGATCAACCCACTTATATACTATTTTAAACCTGCAGCAATAAAAAGTTTGACAATGAATTTTAGTGGAAGTTGCATCCAAGGATGTTATTTTTATTTATCCCAAAACATTTGATGTATGATTCAAACACCTGGACTTAGCTCATGGTACCACCAGGATGATCCTTTCAGAGGCTTCATTAAATAAGTTCTGGCACTAGCTTTCTAGCCCCACTATGATATTTTTGCGGCTTTCTCTGCATTTTAGAGAATGTTCCAGATGGGGTGCATGAGGTATTGTCTTATTTTGGTCAGGATTATGTAAATGGACCAGATTTATAACCACACTGGTGTCAATCGTCCCTTTCTAGTACAGATGTCAAACAGGTGGGGTAGTTCATTTATATGCTTTATTACATAGAAACACATCAGGATGGATCACAGCTTTACAAATTATAAACAAACTGATTAACTAACAGACTACACAGACATAAATGCTTACATCTCAACAACCTACTACAAAATGGCAGTCAGGCTTGCATGTGCTCAGTGTTTATACACTTGTACAGGCCCCTAGAAAGCTTCTTAAAGTTGTACACAGACACACTGATCTACATCCTACCTCTTAAATAGATTGTCTTCGATAAAATGACATTAGAACAAGACATGCAATAATATATAGAGATTAGAAACGAACACAATGTTCTTGTTCAAGTTGCTGTACATCTCTAACATGGTCTGGAAATATGACCTGATCTAGTAACATAGTATTCAGCATTGGATTTAGCAAAAGGGACAGTCTTAGATGAACATTTTGTATCAGGAACTTCAGTATACATCTCAGGAACAGGGATATTTACTGTTATGTCCTCAGGAACTGGAACACTGGACAACACAATCTGAGATAGTCTTGCTAGGTGCTTGGACACCAGCATCAAACATTTCCGATCCTGCCTAAACTCTGCTCCTTGTGATTCCACAATGTGCGATCTTGGCTCTGGGCAAATACTCTTCACAACTCCAATCTGATCATAACCTTTGCACGTTTGCATTCTCACTGTCTCTCCTTCAAGTAATGGATTGAGCATTTGCTGGACTCATCGAAGTAAGACGTCTGACCTAGGTATTTCTTTAACTGATGAGCTTTCACTGACCTGTTATTCTTAGCACCTGGAACCAATAAACTACTGCTGACTGTTAATGTAGTTCTGGTTTGTCTCAACAGAAGTCTCTGGGCAGGTGAACCAAGATGCTTATCATGAGGAATATGTCTGAAATTCAAGAGATTCAAGAAAACATCACTATTGTCACATTTTGACTTCTCAAGTAACTGTTCCGTACTTTGAACTGCAAGTTCTGCCAAACCATTTGACTGTGGGTACTGAGGACTACTTATAACATGAGTAAAGTCCCATTCTTCAGCAATTCTTTTGAATTGCTGGCTATTAAACTGCGTGCCATTGTCAGAAATAACTTTGTGCAGACTGCCATGGACTGCAAAATGACACATCATCTTAATAATGACAGTACTGGATGCTAGGTTAGGAAGTAGGTCAATCTCAAACTTATTGGAGTAAGAGTCTACTAACACCAAATAATGTTGACCATTCCATTCAAAAATATCAGTGGCTACTGTCGACCAAGATAATTCAGGAATCTGGTTTAGCTGAAGTGGTTCCTTCTGTTAATATGGCTTTGTATTATTACATACAGAACAAGACAAAAGTATTGTATCAATGTTTTGTCGCATAGAAGGCCAAAATACTAGTCCTCTCACCCTCCGTTTTGTAGAATCGGCTCCTGGGTGGCCATGATGCAAGATAGTAATATACTCTGGTTGCAAAGACTTTGGAACAATTACTTTTGGACCTTTCATGACAATACCATTATCAGACATAACCTCATCTCTGTAAGGAAAATAAGGTTGCACTTAATGAGCTAAACTAGATTGCTTTGATTGCCATCTTTGATTGATAAAGTGATTGAGCTTCTGTAAAACAGAATCTGAGGCTGTATGACTTCTGAGCTCATCGAGATATGTGGAAGTAAAATTACTCATTACCATGACTTCAAAATCAAGATTCTCATACTCATGCTCTTCTGTGGTATTTCTGGGTGATCTGGATAATGTATCAGCAAGATAATAAAGAAGTTTGCCTTTTGTGTAGACAGGATTAAAATTGTACTTCTGCAATCTCAATATTATATGTTGCAATCTAGCTGGAGATGAATGTATAGGCTTTCTCCAAAGAGTGACTAGAGGTTGGTGGTCTGTTTTGATCTGGATAGGTTTGCCATAAATATAATCATGGAACTTTGAACATGCAAACACGATTACTAAAAGTTATTTCTCTATCTGTGCATACTGAATTTCAGTTTGGGTTAGAGATCTAGACACATAGGCAACAGGTTGACCCTCTTGGAGAATGACTCCACCAAGACCAAATTTCAAAGCATCACAGGAAAAAGTAACTGGTTTGCAAACATCATAGTACCTGAGAGTTGGTGGACTGGCAATTCTCTGTTTCAGGACAGCAAGTGCACTTTGGTGTTGTTCCAACCATGAGCAGGATACATCTTTGTGTGTTAGCACTCTAAGTGGTGCTGTTAGTTGTCTTAAATCTGGAATTAACTTGCCTAGGTAGTTAACAATGCCAAGAAAGCATTGAAGGGCTTGAACATTGTCTGGAGCTGGCATCTCAAGAATAGCTGCTTGCTTGGAAGGGTATGGTCGTACGCCTGAACTGGTAAACAAATGACCAACATAAGTGACTTCTCATAACTTGAACTTGGATTTTTTTAGGTTTCAGCTTAAGATTCACTTGATGAGCTCTTTCCAGAACTTTCTCAAGGTTTCTGTCATGCTCAGCTTCATCATTACCTCCTACTAGAATATCATCTACTATAATAGCACAAGGATATCCAGAAAAAAATTGTTCCATTGCACATTGAAAGATTTCACTGGCAGAATTTATCACAAATGGCATTCTCAAAAATCTGTACCTGCCAAACAGATTACTGAATGTAGTTAGCAAAGAGGATTTCTTCTCAAGCAAAATTTGCCAAAATGAACTCTTTGTGCCCAAGACAGAAAAAAAAAACAGCGGTATTTGGCATCAGTGCTGCAACTTCTTCAATTGTATGCATTGGGTGATGAGGTATTTTTAGTGCCTTGCTCAAATCTCATGGATCAATACCTATTCTGATATCATCTTAACTTTTCTTATGAGCTACCAGCATGGAAGATACCCATTCAATTAGTTCATCGAATGAAGAAATTATACCTTGCTGCACCATTTTGTCTAACTCGGCTTTGACTCTGTTCTGCATAGCTACTGGAACTTTCTGGGCTGGCCTGACAACTGGACTGACATCTGGGTCTAACTTCATAAAGTACCCAACTGTAAGCTTGTGTAGTTTGCCTTTGAAAAGATCAGCATAGGTAGAGAAAATATACTGGGTGAAATTTGAGCAGTGGTCTTTTAAGCTAACATGATAGACTTCCTTATTAAATGAAAGCAGTCCCATTTTCAAACTGTCTCTGAGACCTAGTAATGACTGGACATGCCTTTTGACCACATAAAATAACAAGTTGTAACTTCTCCCAGTAGAGCAACATAAAAGTACTACTGAGTCTTCCATTTGGATCTCTTCACCACCGTAAGCAACAAGCTTCGCACACTTTGCCAAATCTGGCTTCTCACCAGCACATACGCTAGCAAATGTTATTGCAGACATAATATTGCACATTGAACCTGTGTCAACTTTGAGCTCTATGGGTTTTCCATTTATCCAAACAGTACAAAATACTTCATTCTTGGCCGATAAGCCTAACTTTGAATGTTCCCTTTTAATAAAAGAACGTGAGCAATTTGATTTACAAAACTTTTTGAAATGATTCCACTTATTTGCATTTGTGACATTGCTGACCAAAAGCTAAATATGTTTCTCTTTTAGGCTCATGACTTCTTCCACAGTTATGACAGTTGGCTATGAAACTGTGAAACTGGGAAGGGGCACATGCTTTGAGTTTGCTGTCTCACTCTTATGCTTCTCTGAGACTGTGCAGTTTCCAGAGCATGCCTTTGAACTTGCTAGAAAGCTAATATGGGTTTTCCCAGTGAGTGTTGCAGGGATTACAGTTGCAGCCATGTACTTGGGCCTGTTTATTTTAAGCATGTACTGTATACTATCAACGTGGAGTTTAGAAGTTACTGGACGCATGCATCTCTCATTTGTAAGCATATTTGTGTGCTTTTCTGTAAGCTTATGTATCTGACAAATCTCAGTGGCCTTATTTAAAGTTAAATCACTGTCATGAAGCAAAAATCTTTCTCACAGCATCATCTTTAATACCACACACTAGTTTGCCTTTTATCAACTCATCACTTAAATCACCAAATCTGCATGTTTTAGCTTCATTTCTCAAGTCAGTTATACATTCTGCAACAGTTTCAGCAGGCTTTTGTTCCCCTGTGGTGGCCTAATGGTTAAGGTGCTTGCCTTACAAGCACAAGGTGCAGGGTTTGAGTCTCACTAAGGGATAATTGGCTAAGCTTAAAATGGCTCACAAGGGCAGTTAGCTTAGTAAGAATCTATGAATTGTATAAAATAAGTGCCTTTCCATTGTAGCATTCACTTGGGGGTTACACATTTCTCTAAATTTATGTTTTAAGCACTCGGGGTCCTCCCTTGACTCAGCCGGTAAAACTATATGATTGTTTTCCTCCTCTCCTGCAAGGACAGCAGGTGCATACACAAATGAATGCTCTCTTTCTATGCCTTTTGACCCAGCTAATTAAGCAGAATAAATGCCTTTGTATGGTCATCTTTATCAGAAAATGCAGCCTGTATGAAAATGTCATACTCTTACTCAAACACTCTCTAGTTTTCTGCAGTATTATTGTCAAACACAAGTGGACCTGGTTTTTGAAATACATCTGCCATGCCAACAAATTGTGCCCAAACTCACTGAAAAATATGGCCCTTGTAATTACATATGAATAAGCACACACAGCAGGGACTCATTGAAAAATAAGGCCCTTGTAATTATGTATGAATAAGCGCACACAGCAGCACTTGTAATAACATTCAAATACACAAGAAACACTTCAAAATACTGTATTTTTCGAAATATGCTTTGTAATAGCTGTATTTTGTGAAATAACTGTGCTGTAATACTGCACAAACGTGTGAACTCTTCATATACTTCAGACAACTTGAATAACTTTGATTAATGTAAAAAAGTAGTGCTTAGTGAAAAAATGTAGTTGTTTTCCTTATTGTATTCATTTTATGTGATTCAGACTTTATTTCAAACATTTTCCATAGTTATTTTGAATATTTCTGTTAATATATCATAATATTGAATACATCTGTTACTTAGAAATTTGTTTAGAGCATTATGAATGCCTTGTTTCATATTTTGTAAGTAAGAAATAGCTTGAGCAAGTTTTAATGACTGAAATTCATTTCTAACGTGTTTTGCAAGTTATAAGTGCAGTAGGGATGATTCATTCATATTTATTCCTCCAGTGTTAATTGAGTGCTTCTCAGTCTCGAACTGAAGAATCTGGATCACCCCTGGCCACATGTCCTTTTAGACATGCTACTTCTGACACCATGTCGCTTGTCCCTCTCTAGTATAGATGACGAACAGATGGGGTAGTTTGTTTATATGCTTTATTACATAGAAACACGCCAGGATGGATCGCAGCTTTACATAATATAAACAAACTGATTAACTGACAGACTACACAGACATACATGCTTACATCTCAACAGCTTACTACAAAATGGCAGTCAGGCTGACATGTGCTCACTATTTATACACTTGTGCAAGCCCCTACCAAGCTTCGTAAAGTTGTACACACACACTGATCTAAAACCAGTATTCCCACTTCAGTACTATTCTATGTACGAGATGAATGAAGCAGGACTACTAAGGAAACAAATGCTTGTGGAAGGATGGTATTAGATGCTCAAATGTCTACTTGGGAGGAGAATGATAGAACCTGTGGATCAAATGATATATGTTGTGAGAGAACAATCTAGAAAAGAGCAAGTGATCATCCATATCTCCTCTGGTGAAATTATTGCACCACCTAACAAGCATGCGATTGACAGAGATAAAAGCATTGCACATACACTATATAACAGACGGAGTTATAGTTTCCTAGAAGTACTTCATCTTTTATTTCTTCATCTACACACTTGAGTGTATTACACTGCTCCTCACTTGATGCATGATACTGATTAAAACTATTTATCTGCAGTGCATCATAATGTGCATGTGATTATGTGTAATAAAGCATCACTGTTTTTTCGACATTTCTAAACATACGTATCTGTAGGTTACTATACAGCACAGATAATGATTACTTATACTGAACTCTTTCTACTGCTCACACTCATATACAACTCAGTATTAATGCACTAATGTTTATTTTCATCAACAGCAATAACAAAAAAAATCAATGCTTGTTAACTTTACAGCTGGTAAGCACACTTTCTGTTGCACTAATTCATAAATAATGCTAAGAGTCATGTATAACTTACTTGCAGGTCCTGCACCATCTATATGTCAAATAACTTTTCCTTTCTGTATATTTTACTTTGCAGAATAATGACTACAGATGGAATTATACCAATAGGTTATATGCGACATATATGCACATGGCTCTTATGACCTTGTTTATGCAGTTATACTGCTCCTTTATTATGTTTACCACCTTCTGTCTTCAAGATTGTTGACATTAAACCTCATCAGTATTGTGAAGGTGTTTAGGCACATCAATCATTGCTACATTTGGTAATACATCAAGGAACCATATGTAGCTATCTAGTATATGTGGATATGTGTATCTTTTTATATGGAAGTGTATTTTACATAAATACATAAAATTGTTTTTACTGTGTATTACATCAGTATAGGGGACCAGATCTGTTTTGAGTGCTTTTTACTCCATACCACTGTATAACAGTAAGAACTTTATGATCTTCAATTGGCTTCAAATACACATATTCAATAACAGAGGAATTATTTTTTATTTAGATTTAATGGCCAGATTCAATAAAGCCTACATGGCCAATTTACACTGTGTACACATTACGCCATGGTGCGCACATTGTAGTACACTGTTTTAGATTCAATAAGTGGCTCTACATGGTATGTAGAGCTGTGCAAACAAGGTAAATGTTGTGGCATGTGAATTATATCATAAGCAGCTGAACTGCATGCTAATCGACCAATCCAAGATAGAGGAGCTTTTCAACAGACTATAAAGTAATCTTGTAGACTTAGTAATGGTTTTCCCTGCAAATTCCAAAACCTATTGGAATACAGCCATGAACAGGAGTCTACACAGAAAGAATGCTAGGGGCTGCTGTGTGTATGTGCAAAAGTCTGAAATCTATGCTGCTGCTGCTGCTAATAGACAACAGCCAAGAAGGAGAACAGTTTTCAGAACCTGTTTATCATTTCACAATCTGCATGAGGTGGAAATTGTAGAGTACTACAGGGTGGATACAGACACACTACATGAACTTTGCAACCTCTGTCATCCTCAGCTCAGAGCCACAGCAAACTGAGGGGAACCCATCTCAGTGGAGACAAAGGTATGTGTAACACTTAGAATTTTAACTACAGGAACCTTTCAGCGATCAGCAGGGTACATGCTAGGGGTGTCACAAGCATCAGCATCCAGGATCCTCCATCAGTACCTGAATGCTATGTTATAACATGCCAATGGCCACATATATTTTCCCCATACTCCTGAGGAAAGGACCACAAATATGCCGGAGTTCTACCCTACAGCATACTACCCTTAAGTACTGGGTACCATAAAATGCACACATATAGAAATAAAGGCAACACCCAGGGAATAAGGAAGGGTCTGCATAAATAGAAAGGGCTTCCACTCTCTTAACTGCCAAGTCATGTATACTGCCAAGGAAATCATCTGGCATACTTCCCAACTGCACCAGATGTTCACTGGGGAGGATAACCCACAATGTTATTTATTGAGGGATGCAGGTTATGCACTGGAACCATGACTGATAGCACCCATCAGTAATGCACACACATCTGCTAAAGAATGCCATAATGAAGCACATGCTTAAATCAGACATCACAGAGTATAACATGAAGTTATGGTTCTGGTGCCTGGATACATCTGGGGGAGCACTGCAGTACAATCTAAATGCATGTACTGAAATATTCACTGTATGTGCCATGTTACAGAACATCAACACGGGGCACCGGCAGAATGATCAAGATGGCTGCCGACTAGTTTAGTCCCTACTCCTTGAGCTCCTCACAGCTATTTAACTTTTGGTTTTTTACAACTTTATACCAATCTTTTTCCTCAGTTTTTTTTACTAAAAGATTTTATAAATCTTTTACTACGAATTTGGATTATTTTTTACTCTGGACTTCTTATCCTGGGATTTATTTTACCTCAGAACAATTTTGTTCTCTCTGCTGCTGGGACACCTGCTGCTCCAGTCTATTCCTGGTTCCTGAAATCCTGTCAATTGCAGTTCATCTCTGGGCATGGCTACAAAATCCAACTCCATGGAGACTCAGCCTACAAAGGCCAAATTTTCTTCAATGCTCTCTCCTGAAAAAGATTCCAGTTCAAAAAGACTAAGGACATCTAAACAACCTACTGAAACTTCCAAAGTAAGTAATAAAGACTTAAATGATTCAAATTTCCTTTTAGACAAACTAAAAATAGCATTAAAGCCTATCCAAAGTGCTATCCAAAACTTTTCAGAACAATTTGCTGACTTTAGTAAAACTTTAAAGCAAATAAATGATAGAATGGATATGATTGAAAACAGAAATTCAGCTTTAGAGTTAAAAACAGATTCATTAGAAAGTGACATTAAGTCTAAAGACAAGATTATTTCTGATATACAAGCTAAACTGTTGGATTTGGAGGCCTGGAGTCGAAGAAATAACATCATTATTCGTGGTTTGCCTGAATCTTATGACAATAAAAACTTGCTATCTGTGACTAAGAATATCTTTGAAACATTGTTAAACTGTGAAACATCTTCAAAGTCTATAATTGTAGAGAGAGCACATAGAGCATTACATGCAAAGCAAGATTCTTCCACACCAAGGATTATTTATACTAAGTTATTAAACTTTCAGGATACTTTCCAGATCCTGGAAACAGATAAAACTAAAAACAGTTCATATGGAAGTCTCACAAACTATCTTTTTCCCAAGATCTTCCTTCTCAAATTAAACTAAATAGACAAAAACTTGCCCCTATTGTGCTGACTTGATAAAAGAGGGATAAGATTTCGAATGTCCTATCCAAATACTTTGTCTTTTACAGTTAATGACAAAAGGTTTGTGTGCTCAGACCCCAAAGATGCTAAAGACATTTTCTTAAAACATTTAAAAAGCTTCCTGACACTGTATCATAATATGTTACTGTCAATGGAATACAAAAGTGTTATTTTTCAGACAATATTTATAATATAGGATGTACATGTCTGTTATGACCTAATCCTATTTCACTTCAATAACTTGTTTTGAATTTATTTTGTTTTAATTCTGATAAGTTTTAAATAATATTGTGCTATGACAGGCTTTCCAGATTTATAGATTTACTATAAGTGCTAAAGACAGTCAAATAGTTATGTTTCTTTCATTTCCTTGCTTTGTGTGAAGGCAGTATACTAGTTTTTTTTTAAAAGCTTTTAAATTACAGTCCCCTGTGTCAGTTATAAGATTTATGGAGGGAGAAACCGTGCCTCTCGAGACTCTTGAAGGAAAAATCTTCTGCTCATAGCTTCAGCTGCTGTTCTACATGATCGCGCACCCACTACAGACTCTCTGAGATGGATGGTGAAGTCATCATTTGTTGCGAAAGCATGACAGCTTCGCATACACAATTGCGCTTGTTTTCAGCATGTATTCAGCATCAGGAATGTTTTATTAGGACTTTCTATCATTTACAGTGTTCCTCTTCATAAGCGAAGGATGTTTTTAAGTTTAAATATGCCTTTCTCACACGTTACATTCAGCGATCCTATACATGTCTCTCTCGCTCCAAAGCGAGCAGTTACCTTAATGCATTAGGATGGACATTGTTCTTGAAACAAATGAACAGGTTAGTTTCATTTATTACAATTCCAGAAAATGGGTAAAGAAGAGAAGATATATTTTCCTACAAAATGTTGTTTTTTATGTTATCTTGAAAGATGCCAAAATGTTTAAATAGACAAGTATTACACTGTACACCTGTTCATTTGAGAAATTCATGCATTTTTTTTTCAGAAGCTTGATTAGGGGACTGCAGTTGGTGGTTTTGTTATAGAAAGCCTTTACACAAATGTAATGCTTGGAATGGATATCTTTAAATGTTATTAGCTAAACTTACCTGTCTATATTTAAACTCCTTGATTTTTTGAGTTTAGCCTACTTGTTTTTGTTCTATTTAGATGTTATAATGAGTATATTTATGAACACTGTGTTTTTACATCCTGTTTGCTGTATTGCTTTTATATTTTAGAAGGATAGTTTAACTATATAATTTAACAGAGCCATTAGTATAAGTATTCTAAAATTTATTTAAATTCATATGAAAGTTCATTAATATTCATTTAATCTAGTGTACATACTGTAGTTTAAGGTACTATCCAATAGTTCTTATTTGTATTTATCTTTGAACATTAGATGGCGCCAAAACCTATTCAATTTATAATATATCATTGTGAGCAGATGCTATATTACTGCTATTTAGACAGTTAGCTTACATCTATATTGAATTGTTTTTAGAGTATGGTCGCTTGGAGGACAGTTTATGCTTTATTTGAACTATAGTTAAATGCTCATTCTATAGTTATTTGATTTTTTATCACACTTATTGTCTATTTGACTACTGGGAAAAAGTTACTAAGCATTAAAGAGTGTTTATTGGATAGTGCATGATTTTATCTGTTTAGCAATGTTTATGGCTTTTTATATATATGTATATCTAAAACATCACCTTATATATGATACAACTATCCCTAGATTTCTCACTGTTTTGTTTACATATATGATAGTGTTATTAGATGGGTTTCTTTATATTTATTTACATTACCTAACATATGTTCTGTTTTAATTGTAATACTTGTTATGCCGTATTGTTTTAGTTAATCAAAATTTATTCTATTTTTTTCTTCTTTGAAATACTTGAGGAAATGCATTTAATCACTATAATTTTTACTTAATAATAGGAGCTTTTAGCTTAGTATTTCAAGTAGGGATTGAGTATGTTGGACATCTTGAATTTAGTTAGTCTTGTATATAGTTTTAGTAGTATTACTCTGGTTTTAATTTGTGTTAGGCTTCCTTTGAGCAATTTTTATATTAATCCGATGTTATTATTATTTATAATTACAACTTCTATCTTATTCACTTCTGATCTTCCTTTATCACAGGGTGATTGGTGGGTAGGCACTAGGGTTAGGATAAAGGATATTAATATACATTTTATTGCTCTTGAAAAATTTTTTTCTTTATTTTTCAGCAAATGATATTTGTTGACCCAATTGCATATTCAAATGCTGCTTTTTCTTTTTTTTTCTTTTTTAAAGTATTATTGGATTTTTACTTTGAGTTCACCTTTATAGCATCAATAATGATTGTATGCCTTGAATATGCCAGTTGATATAATATTGGATTCTTGGAATGTTAGAGTTATTCAAGGCAAAGCCAAAAAGTCATTATTATTTCATTTGATTTTTAAGTCACAGGCAAATATTTGTTTTATTCAAGAGACCCATATTCTGCGTCTTGATTGGAATAAAGAGAGAAATAAAAATGGATCAAAAGATAGTAGCTTCAGGTGACTCATCTAATTCCAGAGGAGTAGCTATAATCATTAAACAAAAATTCATGGGGAACATTATTGATGAGAAATTTGATAATGAGGGGAGATGGTGCTTATTTACCACTTCTATTGTTGGTCTGGACAAACCTCTTTTAGTCTTAAACTTATATGGCCCATGTAATTCACAACATTTGTTCATTTTAAAAATTTATAATATTCTCACATCCTATAAAGACCACCATATTATAGTGGGTGGTGACTGGAATGCAGTAATAAATCCAGTAATTGATCGATCCGTTCCACTGTTACTTATAATTATCAATCTACTATGGCCCTTAATGATTTGATGACGGAATATAATTTAATTGATCCACTTCACAATGTTAAAGTCTTAAATAAGAATGATATCTATACTTATTACTCCAAGTGCTACCGTTCGTGGTCCAGATTGGATTTCTTTCTAATTTCTGATTATATCTCAAAATATATTTTGGATTTTAACATTGAACCTAGATTCTTTTCGGACCATTCAAGAATCTCACTAAAATTAAACATAAACTCTAATATTAAAAATAAAATTGACTTTAATAAGTGGTCTTTAAATAATAATTTACTGCTAAATGAAGATATTTGCAAACAATGTTCAGAAATATTACAGGAAATGGAAAATAACCTGGGGTCATCAGACATTCCTTATGACATACAATGGGCTGCATGTAAAGTGAGATTAAGAGGATTATTTATTAGTAAAGCAGCTTTTTCAAAAGCAATACTTTAAGAAAGAGGAGTTCTTAAAATCTAGAATTTTTCCTTGGAAAATCATCTTAGACTGAATCATGACCCTACTATAGAAAAACAAATTCTCGACTGTCAGAAAGATTTAATTTTGCTTCACCAAAATAATCTCTCTTTAGCTGAACAAAAATTACTTGCCTCATATTCAGAATGGGCCCAGGTTCCTTCTAAATTATTAGCGAGAATTATTAAAGTTAATTTTGAAAGACCGAAAATCTCATCTTTATCTTATAAAAATAAATTATATAACACGGATGAAGAGATAATTCAACTATTCACTTCTCTCTATACTGATTTATATTCAGGTTCTTCTAATTCAGTTAATGATAATCACTCAAAAATCTTTTTAAATTCTCTACATTTCCCTAAATTAAATGATAGTCAACAAAAATTACTTTCTGCTCCTATATCGTTACAAGAAATCTTGGATTCAATTGATAATCTTAAATTGGGAAAATCTCCTGGACCAGGTGGTTTTACTCCAGAATTTTTCAAAACTTTCAAATTGGTAATTCTTCCCTTTCTTCTCAAAGTATATAATCATATAAGAGTTAACAATATCTCAGATATTCATTGGAATACATCAAAAACCATCCTAATTCTAAAAAATAATAAAGAAAAATCTGACCCAATAAATTATAGACCCATTTCTTTAATAAACGTAGATATTAAGATTTTATCATCTATTTTGGCTAACAGATTGAAACGGATTTTACCCTCAATTATTTCCCTAGATCAATCAGGTTTTATGTCCCATAGACATGCTTGGGATAATACTCTATCCTTAGAGTCTATTATTCATCTCATTAAAAAAAATTCAAATCCTATATATGCTCTGATCATTGATGCATCAAATGCCTTTGACAGAGTCTGTTGGGACTTTCTCTTTCAAACTATGTCATGTTTCAATATTCCTTTATTCTTTATACATTTTTTAAAAGTTTTATACAAAGATATGTTTACTAGACTTTACATTAATGGTCAATTTTCTTCTCCTATAAAGATTACCAGAGGAACAAGACAGGGTTGTCCATTGTCTCCCTTTCTTTTTAACATTTATTTAGAACCTTTGTTGTTGTATATTATTCAAAATACTTTTCATAATGTCCCTAGAATTCTTAATACCAAAATTCATTTTTCAGCTTTCGCTGATGATCTAGTTATTTACTTCCAAACTCCATTATCTGATTATAGAAAAATAACAAACTCCATTGATTACTTCTCTTCGGTTTCGAATTATCTTTTAAATTCTTCTAAAACTCATATCTTTCCCTTAAATCACTTAGCACATAAATCATTTTTGTTTTCAGATCATCATTTTCAGTTTACTTATAGTATAAAATATTTAGGTATCAATTTAGAACACAATAATAAATCTTCTTTTCAAAATAACATCAATAAAGTATGGAACTCAATATTATCTGATATGGACAGATGGAAACATCTAAACCTTTCACTTTTATCAAAGGCCATAATTAAAATGAACATTCTGCCTAAATTCCTTTACCAGTTCACATCATCTGATCAGATAATTCCAAAATCTTTTTTTGAGTCTGTAAATAAAGCTTTGGCAAAATTTTTATGGTTCCCTAAATCTGTTAGAATTTCCTATTCCAGATTGTCAATTTTGAAGGACAAGGGTGGTTTAGGCCTTCCTAATCTATATCTCTATTATTTGATTGTCTCATCTAATAAACTTCTCACCATATCTAATTTCAAGAATATTTCTTATACAAATCATTCTTTATGGATAAAATTATGGTACAATCACATCATTTCAAAAAATATAAATCCAGAAGCTATTCCTTTTATCTCTTTGGATAGTTTATTTATTAATAATATGTCTACTGTAATTAAACAAAAGATTAGAGCCTTCCAAACCTTACTCAAACTATGTAATCTAGAAAAGATTTCTCACCTTATTCAACCAATTCATCTAAACCCAAATATAATGATAGACAACAAACCCTTTAACTTAACAAAATATCCTTTAATAAAACATTTAAAAGTTAGAGATGTTTTGAAATATCTTGACTTATCTTTACCCGATTGGCGTAAAATTTTGAAAGTAAATTGGAACTATTCACCAATCCTTAGTCAACTAAGAGTAATAATTAAAAACAAGTTTTTATGTTTAGACCACATAGAACTACAAATGAAAAACCTTGACACGATTATCAAAATACTTTCCTCATCAGATAAAATGCTCTCAAACTCTTATAAGTTAATCAATAGCTTAATAATGGACCATAATTGTCTTTTATCAAATGTTTGGTTAAGTTATAACTCCCAATTGTCAGAGTCTCAGAAACTTTTGGCCATTAGATATACAAAGGAATTTATCCCTTTTAAAAAATTATCATATACACAATTAATGATTAATAATGACGCCTACTATACCTCATACAAATTAAATAAATTTAACCCAAGTAAATCCCCATCATGTTCATGTTGTTCTCACCCCCAAGCAGACCTTCTACATATCTTATGGTATTGTCATTTTTCTCACAGATTATGGACCTCTTTGAAAGTCAGATTGCAGAAAATGGGGTACCAAAAGTCTACATTGTCCTGGGAACTTGCTATTCTTCATATTCCATTAATTCATCTTTCAAAGTTAGATATTCATGTTATCATTTTTATTTGCTCATTACTAAAACTTTACATAATACAAAATTGGCTGGATCGAACCAAACTAAATTGGGTTACTTTCCAGAAAATGGCTTTTTCATATATTGATGCTCAAAGGCACTTAGTTAGAAGTCCAAAAAAAAAAGCATTAAAAAAGTTAGTGTTAGAAAAAGTCTTAAATATAATAAATAGTTAATGTTAAAAATTATTATTATTTTTTTTTTTTTCAGGTTGCCTAACTTGTATATAGTGTACATATTGTGTATTGCTTTATTACTTAATAATATGTTAAATCTCCTGAAGGATTGTTTTCTCATCTATGAGTCGAAATATGTTTATTTATACCTACTGTTCATGTATAAAACTTCTAACTGTCTTGTTATTTATATATTTAATAAAAAAAATTTTTTGAGAAAAAAAAACACGGGGCACCGGCAGCTGCTGTGGGTGTAGGCAGATGTAGGCATGCTCAATATGCCCTTGCATTGGTTAAGATGCAAAGTATACCACATTAACTCACCACCTAAGTGGCTAAAACCTTCCTCCCAAGCACATACATATAGTAACATTGATACCAGGCAATGCTCACAACCTTTACCTACCCATGTAATTGCTGTGTACTATTAGCATCAGACAGTCATCCCTGAATAAAAATTGTTGCAGCTACTGGATTTACAAGGTGAGTGTTGACCTTGGAGTGTATTGTTTAATAATATGTATGAATGCCATACCATTGATTGCTGTTATTTGGTAATGTAAGCAAGTACAAGGTGGGTGATTTGTACAGAAATTACTTTAACATGCGACAGCAAAGACTTATGTGATTTATGTGTGTCCATTATCAAGTAGTAGGTCACAGGCATCAAAGATTCACGCAGTCATACCTCTCAAAAACACTGATGGTCACAGAGTGTCCTCAGTTTAGCACCATACTTTTGTACTGGAAAATCATTAAAGAGAATTTCCAGACTTCACAATCCTCACAAGTTCGTTAACAATACTGATGCAAAAATGCTTGATTTTATCAACTCTCTAACTTTCTCAAGACCAAAATATGTAAAAGGTATGTAAAAGGTACAATTACCAACTCAACTTCACACATGTAGATATACTAACCACTAAGTCAGCTATGCAACCCGAGCATCAGACACAAATGTTATGTATCCCTGAATCCAAAAGATAGAAAGCAGGGATATGGCACAGCAGTTATCACCACTTGCAGAGGGTGGTGTGTGTGTATGAGTGTGTGTGAGTGAGTGTGTGTGTGTGTGTGTGTGTGTGTGTGTGTGTGTGTGTGTGTGTGTGTGTGTGTGTGTGTGTGTGTGTGTGCGGGGTGGAGGTAGGAAGCCTAGGCTGACACAAAACATTGGTGAATGTGTGTGAATAAGAAAGAGAAGCAGGCAGACATTTGGATAAATTAATAAATGGCAGGTGAGACAAAATGAGCTTTAAGCTTTACTACTGAACCATGATCTAACTGTTGTGTGCGGGTCTATATGGGTCCTTTAGGTTAAATTGGTGTGTGAGTATCTGCATGAACACACCCAAACTTTGTGGTAGCTCTACATCTTAGTATGTCAGACAAGTTTGAGCCATGCATGTTAGAGGTGGCAGTCCATCACTGTCATACCTGACCACAAGATCTGGCTCTGCCAGGAGTTGAACTGGCATGTCCACTCCCACAGTCAAAGGCATTGCAGCTACCTGAAAGCAACTGGTGTCTGCTGGATGAGCTCCCCTCATGAGGATGCCCAGGACCATGACACTATGGCTTTACATGTCTGGGTCTGGATACCTCAACCACTGACAGAGCAGTGGAAATAGTGCCACTATGGGAGTGTGATTGGGCACAACCACATCGGCTAACAGCAGATGATGTGGCTAATCTATGCTAACAAAGATGCTGTTCCCCTCCCAACAGATGTTCCATGACAGACACCACTCATTCCAACATGTCATTTATCTGATCCATTGAATTGGCAACATGGTGGAGGCAGCCATGCATGTCAGCCTATGCCACATCTACAAACCTAATCCTTTCTCGGAAGGACCTATGTGAACATGACTGTGCCTCCATGATGGCCCTAAACATATATCTAGTGGCATGGAAAGATACGCCTGGATCAGGTGGAGGATGGACAGCAGGCCTCCGACAAGCACTCCTAACAACCCTACTGTGTAGTACCTCACACACACTTTGACTATGGCCAGCATCTAGAGGCATTGAAGCCACAGTAACCACACTCCCTGACTGAGTGTCTCACTCTCCACCTGTTCAATGTCTGATGGCTCATTGGAATGGGTTGTTGTAGGCCTACTGGCTGTGACCGATGGAATTACAGGGGATGGCTGAATGTCAACCTCAGTGTCAGATCCAACTTCTGTACCCCCAACTGTGCCTCTGTTTGACCATCACCATCATCATTAGAGTCTGCTGATCCTCTGCCATCAGGTGGTAAGAGTCCTACACTTCTACTGCCACCTGTGACAATCAGCAACAAACACAGGGAAGAAATTAATAGCTACACTACTATAGTCAAATGTATGATAACAAAGTAACAGTGGTGCCACTGCTACAGCTAGTACAGCAATGCACACAACAGTCCTGACACCCACATCACAGATATGGATAAAATTATATATTTCTTTGAACTGCTTGTCACCACTGACAAAGAAGATATTTGGCTTAGCAGGTGCAGTTGATGCTATGCGTCCTATGAACGATGGTCCTGAAAAAAGTTAAGCAAAAGTTAAGGACAACCTTATCACAATTAACAGTAACACAGGTGGTTAAAACCTTTTTCCCTTTATATGTCCATTAACTCTACTTTCAAGTTAACTTGAATGACAAGTTCAGCCTAAAACCATGTGTAATCAATAAGAATGTGTTAACAGTAGCAATCTACAATCCTACCCCTCTAGAAACCAGTTTATTGTTAAACAGAACAAACATATTGCTATCAATATTTTATTATACAAGAGTATTTAATGATTGAGATATGTAAGCCTACATGTAAGCTCCTCCTGGGATGGACTTGTTGTCCCTGAAATAGTAGCACAAGTGTCAAGGACATGCTGTTCTCCACTTTCCTGAAAGCTATCTGGATCCCTGACAGGGAACAGGAACTCTGCATTGGCTGCTAGCAGTGAATCTGTAGCAGCCTCCCTGGGTACCCATCTGGTCATGGGCCACTGCAGCTGCTCTCCTCCATGCAGATGAGATCATGGTAGTGGCTCTGTGCTGCACATGCTCATATGTCCTGCTGTAGCCACTTACTGCATTGACATCAGCAGCTATCTGTTGCCAAATTTCCATGTCCCTTCTCAAGCAGAAAGGCACCATGTCACCTAAAAGCTTCCACAATTACCTGATTCTCAGGGTCACTAAAGGGGGTTGGGGATTGAGATACCAGGGTACCGTAGTCCTAGGTAACCTAAAACACAACAGAAGGATAATACACGTAAGTATTACATAACTAAAAAGTCCTGTTGTAGACAAAACAGAAAAGGTCACATTTCACTATTACCCACTGGAGAAACATAAAACAGTCAAGGTATTAAAATACAAAACAAAGGAGAGCAACAATAGCAACATATCCTTGTTTGTGCCAAAACAGCAATGCAAATTTCCTCACCCACCCCCAAAAGAGCAGACAAATGACATACATTGCTAACAAACCATCAGTGAAATGCTGAAAGTGCTTTCAAATGAGCTGTCCCTGAAACACGTCAACAGATTTAACACAGAACATTCCATTTTAAGCTATTGTCAATTATGTATACCCATGGAATGCCCTGACAAACATATCCATGCCATCAGTACACTTCGTAAGTAATGTATGCAGATAAATGAAGCATTTATTAATGCAGATATCTATATATATCTATATCTATCTATATCTATCTCTATGTATAGGTGTATATATGTATATGCATGTATATACATATACATATATGGGTACTTTTCCATTATCGGGGTGACAGGTGTAATGAGCACTTGCAATGTTAACATGCTGTTCCAATGATCACACTGCTGCCAGTGATGTGGGTAAAGGTTCACTTTGTCTGACAATACATTTCAACTGGAAATTATGAAAAAAAGTAATTTCTGAATATATGCCCAACTTAAGAATGCGAACATTTCTAAATGTATAAGGCTGACTGCATGTGGGAAAGCAAAACAGCATTAGATATACTGCATTCCCTGTTACTTCCTAAATAGGATCAAAATGACAAGAGATTGTCTTTCCAAAAAAAATCTCCTATTTAACACCATGTGCTGATTTGTAATGGTGATCGTGTTAAGAATTGTAAGGGAGTCAGGCAAAACTTAAAAGCAAAAGTAAAAGCAGTTTATTCTATGAATATATGGCCGTTCATTCTTTTTCTAAGAAGGCTGTTTCAGAATCTATATGTAAAGGGATATGTACAGAAGGAAGTGACTGCAGTTGTCAGAAAGAAGTTAATCTGTTTCCTGAGTTTTTTTTCCCATTCTTATTGCTGACTGTATTTTAGTGTTGCAAAACCTCACATTTCTACCAAAATGCCCCAGTTTGTGCATTCAAAAATATGGCAACCTCATTTGATTATTTTGCTTTCAGAGCCAGCCATAAATATGGATGTATTACTTGCATTACACAAACGTCTTTCGATCAACTGTTGTAAAAGGTAATAACGGTCATTACATTGAGGAAGCAATAGGTTATGATAATATGCAATGTTAGGTAATGTAAGTAACATTACAACAGACTTATTCCGTTCTGGCACCCACTTTTAAATCAAAGTATGTGCCGTAATGTTTTCCATTTAGTACAAATCAAAAACTCTGCAAAATGTGCTGTGTAGTGTTTCAGAATGCTCCGTGTAGTGTTTCAGAATGCGAAATAACTGTTGAACCAAATAATGCAAAATACCAGCATATACTTACCACCCTAAACATATTTTGGGACTTATTCCATTCTGGCACCCACTTTTAAATATGTATCGTAATGTTTTCCATTTAGTTCACATGAAAAACTCTGCAACATGTGCCATGTAGTTTATCAGAATGCAAAATAACTGTTGCCCCGATATATATATATATATATATAAATATAGAGGACACATTTCCACGAATTGGCAAAAGCTGAGCACAGTTTCACCGAAAAAAGCACTTTTGTGAAACTGTACTAAAAAAAACAAAAAAAAACACGAGGAAATGTCTGTTGCTGAGATCATGGCACAGTGGGAATAAGGGAATATTCCCTGTGCCCCACTGTACTGCAATCTCGGAATGAGAATATAAAAGTAGGGGGGTGCAGGGGGGTTTGCCCCTCTGCATAAACATGATTGCTGTTGTGCTTCGTTTACAATTCATGCATACGTGTCACCGCGCATTAGTCCTAGATCCATGTATATATATATATATATATATATATATATATATATATATATATATATATATTTGTGTGTATACTGTGGACACTTGGTGGTTGAAGTTCAGATTAGTATCTACATGTGTTCCCAGGTCTTGCATTACTGGGTTTTAGCATAGCAGAAGTGTTACCAAGTCTGTAATTAGCAAGGAGTTCCACTTTGCAGAAGGCCAGAAAAAAGACACATTTTTATGTTTATTTGTAGACTGTGTGGCTTTGTCACGAGTCATTTTCTACGTTAGCCCCTGCTATAGTCTGTCATCAATGGTGAACTCAATATGCAAGAATCAGCAAATATGGTAAGCCAAAGGCCATCCACTTTAGCCTGAACTGTTGAGAAATAGATTCCAAACAGTAAAGTGCCAAGCACAGATCCCTGAGGTACAGCAATGGTGACA
Source organism: Protopterus annectens (assembly GCF_019279795.1). Classification (NCBI taxonomy): domain Eukaryota; kingdom Metazoa; phylum Chordata; order Ceratodontiformes; family Protopteridae; genus Protopterus; species Protopterus annectens. Next base: position 1,105,312,215 of record NC_056725.1, on the reverse strand, counting down.
GCTCTACTGGTATAGGTTTATTCATCAACTTTCCCAGTATGTGTTCTGTCGGTGAGCCAATTGGTTACTCATCTAGTGATGTAAGGGTTAATCCCGGGCTGAGAGAGTTTCTCAATGATAATTGCATGGGAGATTGTATCCAAACCATAGGAAAGATCAAGATATGCAGTATGCACTGTCTTACCTTCATCCAGGCCTATTACACAGAATGAACAAGCTGTGACAAAATCACAGATCACCTATAGCACATACACCTTCCTGACATGGTTGAATACACACTTCAACACACCATCCACACAGACTATGTTCCTGTAGAAAGGTGTACAACAACATGCATCCACCTGATATGGGAGGGGGGGGGCAGCACCCGATGCATGCATGTACAGACACAACCTAACTCTCCTCATCTGTGAGGTAGACCAATATGTCATAATGGACCTTTTTTAAATGGACACTAGTAATATCTCAGCTATGTGCATCAGACCTGTGTGAGTTGTTAATGCTACATAAAGTCTGTTACTTCTGTTAGATGTCCTCAAAGAAGTCATTGAGGGCATGCATGACAACAACACTATCATCCTTTTGAACTTGACCAGCCCAAGGCATTTGACACACATCCACACTGAGGTATTCAGTAAACAATGTCAGATGTGGCCATAAACACCTATATTACCAAGTAGGTAGACCAGTGGATCACATACGTGGCATCTAAATAGGTTGAAATGTATGAAGTGACCTATATCTTAGGTCCAGTGATCAGGTCCATGCATCAGGGCTGTCTGCTAGGCCCTTTCCTGTCCATTATTTAAGTCACAGACTTCACAAATGACATACACATCCTGTGTCCAAACAGCTGTCGGAAGGATAACAGATTGTGGGAAATCATTGACTCCAGTTGTGATATCAGTATAATACAGACATTATCATCACACACCAAAGATTTATGCCACAACCATGACAACACCTGCAATGAAACAAAAACAATGGGGGGATTTGTTACATCATGACAACAGTGTCCCTCCTAACATTTTCATCAGATGTTATAGTGTCAGGACAGTGTGCATGATTACCCTCATAGATTGCTGACATGTCATAATAGTTGTACAAGTGTGTTTGTGCAGAACAATTTCTGATCACTCAGAATCACATATGTTATATCGGGTCTATATTGAATCAGCGAACACTTAAAAAAGCGAACGCTGATTCATCGACCCTATTTCAGTGAACGCTGAAAATCCCGAACACCTGGAACAGCAAATTTTTTCTCAGGGAAAAAAAATCACTTGGCCGGTTTTGGGAGCTTGCTGTTTCCTCCACTGTGGTGGGAACTCGCAGGTGGTATATTTAAGTAGGGGGGGTGTGGGGTCAAAGCCCTCCACATTAAGTACTGTTTTAAGTTTTTTTTTTTTTTTGGAACAGTGATTTTTTTTTTCCCTGGGGAAAAAAATCACTGTTCCGAGTGTTTGGCATTTTCAGCATTCGCTGAACTAGGGTCAATGAATAAGCATTTGCTTTTTTAAGCGTTCGCCTATTTACTATAGACCCATTATTTCAGAGACATGGAATTACTAGTGGTATTATTCCTATAACTGTCCATGACTGTGCATGCTTCTTTTACTGTTGTCCATGAGCTTTTACCTGTGTCCCACTTGATGGAGAACTCTGTTGAGATTACACTCATATTCAGGCAAATCAGTTTGCACAGCTTCACAGTATGCACCCTACTCCAATTGTATATAACATCCCTGATAGATGTCATCTGCATTGTTCATGTAAGGATGCTTATTTCACAAAGATATCTTCCCCATTGTCACCTTGTGTGGCAGTCACATAAAACATTTTCACTATATTACTACTACTGTGCATATAGATATCTGATTGGCATTGCTGCTACAGCCATCTTCCATTGACATGTCCTCATCTGCTATATATTAGGTTGTTTTAACTTTTCTCTTTCCCTGTGTTCATTTCTAAACTCATACGTGTGTCCCCTTTCGATACACACACTTCCACTGACTGCTTATTTTATATGGCAGTCCATGTACCCTTATAGATCATTTGCACAACTTCAGTGCATAATGCCTGGAATGGGATTTCACTATACTCTGCACTGTATACACTGTCTTGTACTGTGTTTGAAACATATACATAACTACAGGTTAAGCCCCGGTAATTATTATGGCATTTCACGCAATCCCACTAAGTTATTGTGCTCTGAGGCAAGCAAGTTTACTATCCGTGTTGCTTTCCAGAGCTTCTTGGCTGGCAGCACTGTTGGTAACCTTGAAACTGGGCATGTTTATGTGATGTGCAGCATGAATATGTAATTAGTCCTCCTGTTCAATACGCATCTCTGTGCACACACGCAAACTCGGTGTAGGCTCCACGCAAAGCCTACACAGAGTTTATTGAAATCCAGGGTTAAGACTTTTTCCCCATCAAACGGAACTGCACATTCTTTACTTTAATTCATTAACACAGATCAAGTGATTGATTTTCAAATGTCTTTTCATTACTAAAGAGATTTGAAGCTCTATTATCTGTAGTTGCAAAATTTCCCACTAAGTCCTGTAAAGGTAAATAATGGGCAAACTCTGAAGGTTTAGCTTGGTTAGGATGAACTTGTTTTAACACTGTTTTTCCATGAGAAGGATCTGTGCTCACCTCTGTAAATGTATTAATATTCCATAGGAGATTTTACATTGTACATGAATGGACTGTTTAAGTCTGTACTTAACTTGTCTTGACTGATATTAGTGAGCTACTGTGAAGAAAACTTTAACTTTCTTACTCATAATGAGTTAATACTGGTTCTATTGTTTGGATATAAGCCTAGAAGTTTAATGACTTAAGATCCTTAGCTGCTTTGTAAATTTATATAGTAGATACTTTTAGTTGCTTTATGTTAAACATTAAATGGATAATAAGGAAATGTATTACAAGCCATGAGAGGATTTAAAAATGGTCTATTAAAGAAAAGCTTGTCTATAAATGTGTGCTATTTTTATTTTTTGTTTGTTTGTTTTTAATTTATTCTACGCTTTTGTATGGCTAAGTGTAGGTTCAGATAAATTAAGTGTATGTCTGATAAAAAATATGGGCAACAAATTTGTGAATCTTGTATGCTGAAGTGGTGAAATTTTAAATCCATACATTCAAAATGTACTTCTTTTGAATTTTATACATACCTTGTTAATGCTGACTTGAATGATGTCATAGAACCCCGTCTTTTACTTGAGATTCCAGAATGTCATTTCATCTAGTGTGTATTATATATCATGGGTGCTTGTTCAAAGTCTGAGAACAGCAATTGCAGTCCTCAGAACTGAAAGTGTGAATGAGTGGAAGATATGTCAGTGAAGCAGTATGTTGGAGTATTTCTATTGTTCCAAGGTGCAGTAGATTTAATTAACAAGGGTGAGAGCAACACAGCCTCTTACATCAATAGGTAAAGATGAGTAAAGCCACCTTACAAAATTAGTTAAGGATGTAACATCGTTTTTTTATTTTTGTATTATTTTTTTTTACCAGCTTGCATTGTATTTTTTTAAGTAATTAAAAATAATTGATACAATATAAAACCAGTTAGTCTGATACAATATCAAATCAGTTAGTCTGGAGACTTTATAAAGGATGAGCATTCTGATTACTAAACTAACATCAGCAGAAAGAGCTATTCTTAAGAAAATGAGGACGCCCTGAATTGCAAAACAGGCTTTGAAATATATTAAACCGAAAATCAAATGTTGCATAAGATATCTGGATACGAGAATACCCATGATCTTAAGAAGCATCTTCAAGGAAGCAAATTGTGTAGAAATTAATTAGCATTTTTTGACAGAGAATTATTGAATATAAAGGTGAGTTCAGTACTAAGGGTAGTATTCATAGTCCAGGGCTTTGCATTTTCATAGTGGTGTTTTGTGAAGAGTGGCGCTACATGGTTTTGCAAGTCCTGGATGTTCAGGATGACTATGGAAATGTGGAGGACTTTTATGAATACATCCCCCTATCATTAAAGCATAACATGCTTAACATATAAGCAACAGGGGGACAACTACTACTCTGTTAAGGGTCTTTACATGTATGCATTTGAGTTTGATTCATAGACATTAATCTATAATTAGCTCATTTGCATACAAAGTATGTAAACAGCCCTGAACTTATGCCAGTTTTCAGGGTGAATCCAGAGATGTGAGGGAAGATTAGTTGGTGCTTTTACATACCTGAAAATTTTACTGAAGTGCTCACTTGGGGAAATGTTTCATTTTGGTACTTGTGCATAACTGGACATTGTACAGAAGGAGTCACCTAAGGAAATGTTTCATTTTGGTGCTTGTACATACCTGGGCATGTTACTGAAAGGGTTGCTTGTGTGAATGTTTAATTTTGGTGCTTGTGCATAGTTGGACATGATACTAAAGGGGTTGCTTGGATGAATGAACTGAAAGGGTCACTTGGGGAAATAATTCTTTTGTGTGTCAGGAAAGTGCTTATGCATACATGGTCAGACTACTGATGTGATCGCTGGGCAAAATAATTTATGGTGTTATTTTGATGCTTCTTCATACTTAATACAAACTCTTGAAGGGGTTGCTGGGGGAAATAATTAATTTTTGCATCACAAAAGTGCCTGTGCATACTTGGACAAATTACTGAAGGGATGGCTGATGGCAAGTCTATGGATTGCAACTCCAGTATTAAAGGTGAAGCACCGCATTTAACAAGGGATTGAGTACTGTGCAAATGTCTGACTGAATTGCAAAACAACCTAATTAGCATACCGTGCTTTACAACATTTCTAATTTATAACTCATTATTTTTAAGGCCTTTCGCATTATCATAAATGACCTCTATGAATCTCGCCTTTGCTATGCAACCATCAGAAATTCCCGTTTTGCATTCCCGCAAGTGACTATGATTACTAGCCTATATTATTATATTGTGGAATAAGACAAGAAATTTAACAGGGGAGACTCTTAGCAGAGATAATATAATGTTAACAGACACCTGGTTGGGTGGCCAATGTGTTAAATGGCTATTTCTACAGCTGGAGCAGCTTACCACTTCCATGATATGTTTATGTCATACTCAACTTACTTTAAAACTTCAAAATGCTTTAACTGATGAACTACAAAGGCAGTCGGGGGGGGGGTTATGTAAAGAAATTCAATAGTAAAAGTAGAAAAAATGATTTCTGTAATATAAATAACATTTCAAAGTTTTTTTTAAAAAAGGTGTTTGCTGACCTTGACCAAAAATGCACATTCAAAGTAATACAAAGAAACTGATTATTTCTTTAAAAGATGATTGAAATTTCAGGCTGAGTTGGAAATGTGAAACAGAATAACAAACTTGGAAGTTCTAAGTGAATGGTACCACTGGCATAAAAGAACAAGAGGCAGCATAAAGCATAGTTTGAAATCTTCTCTAAAGAAAGAGAAAGAAAGCTAAGGAAATATGTGGAAGGTATAGAAGAGTTGTAAAAATGGTCTTAGCTTCAGATAGCCATTACTAAGACTATCCAAAAGGAAAGTAAACTTGTTGTCACACTGCCAGCCTAGCTATGCAGAATTTTGTAAATAATTCTATGTCATTTGTGAATATCGATATGATTTATATAGAAGTGTGACAGAAGGAAATACTGCTAGCACATCTATCTGCAATTTTGTAAATAATTATATGTATTAGAACTGTATGTTATGTGTATATTAGACTGCTGATACAAAAGTATGTGTTGAACAGGGTTTGTACGGCACTGAGCTTCAAAGATATATCCACAATGTACCCTACTGGAACATAGAAAATTACATTGAAAAATGTAAGAATAGTTTAGGTTAAGTTTAGCTGAGCCATAAGCAAGTGATGCTATCTCTCAGTTTCAATGCATAAGCAGACACAATGTCTAAAGCTAGAATTATTTTGTATTGTCTTGAGAGAGAAGTAATTACTAGGTTTAAAATGTAAAAGTGTTTTATTTTTTCAGCCTTCACAAGGTGTGTGTGTGTTTGTAATTAAATCAAATCTCAAAGTGTGTGTGTGTGTGTGTGTGTGTGTGTGTGTGTGTGTGTGTGTGTGTGTGTGTGTGTGTGTGTGTGTGTGTTTGTGTGTGTGAGCTACTTGGGTAGGGACTTGAAGCACTGGTTGGACAGAGAGGGTGCTGGAGGACTTAGCTTTGCCACTCAGGTGAGATCTCAACTCTATAGCTGTGCCAGTGGGGAGTCTTACTGGAGATCTGGAGAAAGATGGAGAAACCAGCCCCAGACTGACTGTGATCTCTGTGTGCTCTTAAGGGAAATTGCACTTTACTGTATGTGTACTTGTCATCCTCCCAGTGTGTACGTCCCCCACTGTTGCCAGTGGTGAAGACTGAGGCTATTTGATTACTGAGCCAGTGCAGGGATGTCACACTTGTTTTAGTAGAGTTGAAAAGGACAATGCACAAATTGAGATTTTGGTCAAAGTGAACTGGCACATAAACTTAAAGTACAAAAGAGAAGTCATGGACAAATCCAAGCTGACAGTATGTAGTTACACAGCAATAAAGAAGAATATGACAACACTTGCAAATTGTGGATGACATTCTTAGTCATTAAAGACAAAGGATGATCATTTGTAATCTCAAAATGAGTTAGCCAAGCTCAAAAGCTTAAAAGGATTGAAAATAAAATTAAGAAAATTTAGAACTTTACACAAACAGAAGAACAGATAAAAAATTAACTTAATGCAAACAGCACCTACAGGAACTGGAAGAGAAATTACAAATGAATGGGAATATTTTAAAGTGCAATAGACAAAAAAAAAAAGACAAAAGATAAAACACAAACACTGCAGACACATCAAGCAGTTTTCAATCTCTTCATGCTCACTATTACTCCATATTTGCATTTCATAACACTGCATTGTCTTTCACGCTTCTCCTCAATCATGGATAGTCTCTGTTGTACATATTTTATAATTTCAGTCTGTACATTATGCCGAACCTGATGCTTACTGATCCACATGTGAATAAGAATATTACCTCATGTTCTAAGCTGTCATTGACATATTAACTCATTTGTATCTGGAGACATGGAGGTAGTAATATGGGTTCATATCTGCAGTCTTATATTCAGGATAATAATATGTTACTTGTAGCCTTTCTCCCTGGGCTTATTCTGAAAATGTTTTATGCCCAGTAGCACTTTTTCAGTTAACGAATGAAAATAATAAACATTTAAATAAATAAATAAATAAGAATTAGTTGATAGAAAGGATCAGTAAATGGGTGAAATAAAGACATGTCTGCAAGTCTGCTCTTGTTAAAAAAAGTTCATTAGAAGTTAATCGACTATAAGAACACTTGCATGGTTGTACTGCAGCAATCCCATCCTATTTCCTCATATAATGACAAGTTATAAAGACCAGTACTTGTTCAAGAAATAAGGGATGAGTGGGAAGAAAGATCAAAGGGTCAGACCTGTTTGACACACCCCATGTGACGGATATAAATTGTATTAGCTGGCTTTCATACATGCAAAGATTTTTTTTTTTTTGTTAAGTAACATGCAATAATGCAGGGCTTAAGTTTTAAAATGATGCATGGGCACTATTTTTTGACATGTTATAGACATTCAGCATCAGTGTATGGCAAAAAGGAAATAAACAGTTTGCTAAAAGATTTCCCTTTACACTTTTGTTCAAAGTGGAAGAAATAATGTGAATTTCCATGGCATTGACGGTCATACAATGTCAAACTGTAGAATAGAATAAAGGTGAAGAATATGGCGCTAGTGCCATTCTTTAAATGACGAGTCAGAATAATTAACAGTTGCCCTAGAATGGTAAGTTGGGCACTTTCATTACCTCAGATAAAATAAATCACACTGTGTGGCACTTTTAATAGAAACATAAAAACTCTAATTAAGATGTACTCTGACCTGCTGTTTGTTTTGTATCATGACATCCAACCAGGAGGCTTTGCTGAATGTCTCGGCATACAAATTGGCCTAAATGGTGCCACAATAATCTCTGCCACAGGCAGGTCATGTTTCAATTTCTACCGCAGTGACTTTTTTTACGTTTTATGGAAATCTGAAAAACTGTGACAGATAGACTGTTATCCATAGAGGTGCCCATGATAAAATGTCATCTTGTAAGAAAAGGAAGCCTTATTCATCTGCTTTGATTATAATCTAACCTTTTCACCTACTCAGTACATACTTTACTCTGTTTATTTTTTTCCTTTCATCTCTAACCTTTTCGCTATTCCTCTGAAAAGGACTGTATGTATTTTATTTCAGTGTTTCCTGGGGAGTGAGATAAATTGATTGCCCTACTTATTATTAGACAGTGTGGTAGCAGTGTAAAAACTGCTTCCTTTTCAAATGTCATCTTGACTTTGTATCTTTACCTCTGTATGTGCATATTAACTCTGTAGGTTTTTTTTTTTTGCAATAACATTTCCTGAAAATAAATGACAAATCAGCAGTGTGAGGTAGTTTATTTAAGCCTAGTTCATATGATTCCCATAACTGCAGATGCATTCCTACCTGAGAAGAAAAGCATCAGGAATGACAAAAAGGTGCTGTTATGAAGTATTTCTGTGTATTCACATTATACAGTGCTATTAGTTTTATTGAGTGTTAACATCTGTGATAATTAAAACAGTAGTATGTCATTTAATATAGGAGTGCAAGTTCAAAAAGCAGTCTTGGAAAGATGGAGCGCTTGAAACATCTGCCCAAGGCAGATATAAAACTAGTCTTAAGCAGCATTCTACCATCACCAAGAATGATACCAAAATATGAGCAAAATGTTATTGACTTCAATAATTGGCTTACTTTCTCATTTCATTCAAATGGGTACAATGTATAACCAGGGAGAAAAGGTAGGCAGTCTCAACTGCTTTACCAGGTATGCCCTTCTCCTACTCCCCACAAGGCTTTTGCATATTGGCTAAATTCTTGCCACTGCCATAGTGTCTTTTTTGGGTAACATCAGTCTTTTAAAGCTTCCTGTATAATAGGTTCCTAGGTTCAAAGGTACATACTAGGCTATTGGCCCTAGAGCCTATAAGCCTAGCCAAAAAGGTATCCTGGCTTTCGCTACCCAAGAAAATTATTTTCTGTGCCCCTGTCAAGCAGAGCCACAGAGGTGATCCCTGGGGTGAATTTCCTATTTCCCATCCAGGCTTCAAGATTTTTCTTGAAGAGTGCTAATGAGGAGCTTTGCTTGACATGAATGGGTAGTTTGTTCCAGAGTATGAGAAGTCCCCGAGATAGGAATATATCCCTCCATCATGTTCTGTTTATTGTAGTGACAAGGTTTAGGTCCCTAGAGTGTGAAGCTTGGAGGAATTGGGATTTCTTTAAGTGGAGCATGTCCAACAGCTCTGGGTTTGACATACCCTTTGTACATTTGTAGATAGAATTCTTAAAGACATGATTGGTTTAGTGGACTATTTACTAAAGGACTCTTGGGACTTTTTGCCTAAATTTAATTAGTCTTGGTACAACGATAGCGTTATTTTTCCACTGTTGATATACTGGACTTATTCACTTTCATCCCCCACAAGGAGGGTTTGGATTTATTCTATGAAGCAGTTAGAGAACTCGCTACATTTTCTGATACTATGTTGAATGTTTTGATGGCTGTTATGGACCACATTCTGTCCAATAACTATTTTACATTTGAGGGCGAATACTATAGGCAAACACAAGGGGTAGCAATGGGGACAACATGTGCCCCCATTTACGCCAATTTGGTTTTATATGCATGGGAAAAGAAATGCATCTTCACAAGTACTTTTAAACCTTTATGGTGTGCCTATTATCACTTTTTGGATGACATGCTTATTTTATGGAATGATTCAAATGTGGATCTTGATGGGTTTTTGGACCACATCAATCAGATGTATATTTTTTAAAATTTACAGCCAAACATTCTAGTGAGAAAATAGAGTATTTGGATGTGATTATTTCTAAGGACACATCCAACTAAAAATTTGCCTGTAGAATATTTTGGAAAGACACCTTCTCCAACAGTTACCTTGATTTTCAGAGTAGTCACCCCTTTCATATGAAGAGAAACATCTATAAGGGGCAGTTGGTAAGGGCTGCAAGAATGTGTTCTACATATGACACCTTCTTGGAAGAAGTTTCTAACATAACAGAGATGTTTTGGGTAAGGGGATACCCAAAAGGACTTCTTGAAGAACTAGTAAAAGGAATGATGGAAGGATGGGGTTCAAAATATAAGCCCTTATTGGGAAGTGGTGTGACCATTCAAAAAACGGGTAGTCAACATACTTATAGGGTCAGTTTTGACACTACTATGATCATCCCTTACGGTTCAGGTGAACGTGCATTGAGAGACATTATAAAGAAGAATTAGTATATATTCAAAGGAAACTTTGACATTTTTCATACACTTGGTGAGACACCAAGTTTTATATACAAAGCTGGGAGGAACTTTAAATATTTGACAGAGCACACTTTTCTTAACAAGACTATGTTTATCAAAGGAACTACTAAATGTGGTAGTTGCAATCAATGCCCCTACATTTTAGATAGCGACGTGGCCCTGATAGCTGGGCATGGTAGGGGCATTCCTCTACACAAGGGTAATTGTAACATGAGAGGTGTTTTTATATATATATATATATATATATATATATATATATATATATATATATATCAGTTTGCCAAACATGTTCATATTATTATATCAGCAAAATGGAAAGGAATTTTAAGACCAGAATATATGAACACCTTTATGCCATTAGTAAGGGGAATGTAAATAATGCATTGTATAGGAACACACTAGTATGCAAGGGAGATACAAGATTTGAGTTTGGCATTTTAGACATTGTCTCACAGAATTTTAGAGGTGGTTGGTGGGAGCTTCAGGTTGATCTTAGAGAGTTTTATTGGATTATTAGATTAAATGCCACTGTTGAACCAGGGTTAAACAACCATATTTCCCTGGTTCCTGTTCTAAGAAAAAGAGCTTTAAACATCTGAATTTTTATTGTATTTTGTATAATATATTATTTTTCATAATGTAAAATTTAACATTTTCTAAAGTTTTTTGTGTGTATATTTAAAGTACAAAGGTTTTTAGTGTTTTAGTGTCTATGTCTTTAAAATTGTGGAGAATAATTGATTAATTGATTATTTCATTGCATATAAAGGGTGTTGACTTGGAGCAATGTAATAATTTCTTCTGTTTCTTGTTCTGAGGAAGTCCCTGAGGTGTATACTGGGGAAGAAAGCGCTTAACAATAAAGAGACTGGAGTAACATACTCTTTGTGAGCATTTTGTTTAATTTGTTGGGCTTATGGTGCAGCTACTTGCTCATTTTGGCACCTTTAAAGTTTTATTAGTCGTTTTTTGGTGCCTTATCAAATGGATTTGTTGTTGTTATTGGTGTTTGATGTCCTTGTTACTAGCAGGGCTTCATATGTGCACGCTAGTTATTCAGTTGTGCTAATCTGTAATGTGATTATGAAAGGACTGTGTGCTGCACTCTGATATTAGTGGGCCTCATTTGCATTACCTGAGTTAAAATCCTCTGTGAATGCATATTAATGCATGACCTGACACTTTATGTACTTATAGTGTTGCTGTACGGATATGTGAAGTGTGTTCCTATCTGTAGGCCTGTGACTTCAACCTGTGAAAAGCAGACATTTCATTTGGAATGCATTGTGTGGATAAAGAGTGCATGACTCAGTCACTAATTACTGGCTTCACAATAATGTAATTTAAATGCTACACACCACTGAATTTGAATCCAGGACTGTGTGTGGCAAAAGTTCCCAATTACACAGCATTTAACAGACTGAGCTACTGAATCACTGTTATAGGAGGCATATTTGTCAAGATATAAGTGTACACATACACACTGTGACATACTTCTTTTGCATCCATCATTATGTGACTGGCTTTATATGGATGCATTTCTCCACCAGTGTCCCAGTTGAACATGTATGTTGCCATTATTGGTTTAGCAGATGTATTTCTAAATGTTGCTGATAAACGTGAACATTTACCTGCTATCAGAGACTTCACGTACATCCATTATTCAGTATCTGGTTTTCTACTGGTGTACTCTTGCACCAGAATCCAAGTTATACTCCCATTTATTCCATTACCATTTAAGAAAGTTTGCCCGATGTGGCGCAATGCACAGCTCTGCTTAAACTCGCTTAATGACTGTAACTTGCAGTTATTATATTTTGCTTAAACCACCAGTTTTAATTAGCAGTTGTGTGGCATGGCAGGTTAATGCAATGGTCTGTAGGTGTGATGATCTTGGGCTCAAAATAGGGGATGGACTGCAGTTTATTTTGTACATGTTTGTTATCATTTAAAACACATGATATCAATATAGGTCCATTTAGCTGAGCTTAGCTATGCAGCACAATATGCTGCATCATGCAGCATTGTGCAAAAATCTTCAAAGAAAAGAAAAATGGGGGAGACAGGGAAGTAGGGAAATGGGGTGCAAGCATGGAGAACAACATAGTGAAAGGCAGGTAGGTATGTGCAGGAAGGGTATAGGAAAGGACCATAGTTATCCATTTCTTGTACAGCAACAACTGTGCACTATGACAGAATTTGTAGATGAATGAATTTGTAGATGAATTTGAACTCTCACCCCCAGAGAGAGGGATGAGGACAACATAACTAAGTTATTAAGCCCGTTGGGCCAAATTATGTGTGTCCAGTGGACACGTGTGTGAAATGGAGATCTATGTATGGGAAGATATATATTTTGTTTTTTGGGGGGGTGCCCATTAGTTTTTTAAGGTGAGAGTGGAATGTCGGGGAAGGGAAATAGGTACATGTGGGGGAGGTAAGTTGGGTAGGTGAGGAAGCTTTTGCAGACAGATAAGACAGACAAGCCAGCAGACGGGTTGTGTGACAAAAAAGGGTGGTGAACATCTTGGATGGGGAGGGTTTTGTGGAATTGTAGTCCCATGTGCCTCCACAAGGTAGCAGAGTGACTCATGTCCCCACCCATTAGACTGTCGGCACTGCTCTGTCACTTCTCCCAGGGATGCCAGTGGTGGAGACTGGGCTCAGAGGCAAGCCTGCCCCACCAGGGTGGCCAGCATGCTCTCCATCTGGTGCAGGCATCATCCAAGCCCATGGTACAGGATCCTGTGAATGAAAACTGGCAGCTCATTACAGGTGGCAACTCCCTCTCCACCGCCATTCCCAGAGGAGGTCCTGTCCCCATCCTGTTGGGTGGAACTACTTATGCCGTGCTGGGGCCCAGTGCCATGGTGACAGGAGGCAAGGTAGGCAGATCACCAGGAACTGGCCTACCTTCACATGCTATAGTAAATTAATTATAAGAATATGCTAAGGTTAGTAATAACTAAACTAATGTTAGTATTAACATAATGGAGCATAATATTGATTAATCCAAATACATATTAAGGTATATTATGTGGAACACAACATTACATTAACAGCAAGCCAGAGTGAAGTAACCCATAAGGTCAACAAAACAGTTAGTTTAACAGAATATATTAATATTAAATCATAATAATGAATCTCAATAATAAATTAAAGTTTAACAAAATATAGTTAGCTTAATAAAATATATTAGTATTAAATCATAATAATAAATAACAATAATAAAGTTTAACAAAATATAGTTATTTTAACAAAATATATTAATATTAAATCATAATAACAAATAACAATAATAAATTAAAGAAAATAAGGGGGGCATACCATTAGTGACATTGCAGATGGTATCCATAAAAATACTGCTATTACATAATTCTACAGGTGTGCATTGTCAGTTGTGAGTACAGTGACTACAATTCCTCTATAGATGATGTAGCATTTACATACCTCTCAAGCTGTTAGCATGGGACAGTGTAGGCCAAGCACTAAGAAATGTAAGTACACAACTACACTGAACTGTTTCACATAATGTGGACGTACGACTACCAAGGTGCTCTGTAAACGGATTTGACAATACATTGCATTCTAGGTAATCATTTATCTGCTAATCATGGACCAGACAGATTGGGCAGTTTTAATTACATTATGAAAAATTGTGACAGTTGAGATGTATGTTTGTGTACATTAATTAGACTTGACAGCCATCATTTCTTACTTGGCAGGCATGGGAGTGGAACCCAAAACCTGTGACTGCGGAGGACATCTGCAAATAATGTAATAGTTGACTGAAGCACCTTAGAACAGGCATGCAATGAATACAGCCCTACTTCAAGTATTAAGATACATTTTGTTATGAGACCACAATCCTGCTTTATACTTTATTGTTATTGGTGCTAACTATACACACAGTAACTGCCCATAAAATGGGCTACCTCACCCATATAATTTCTGTTCCAGGAGTGGGAGGAAAAGAGAGCATTATGTGACTGAAAGTGGCCTGGAGACAGCCTTGAACCATACTGCATGTTGTGCAATACATTTTGCAAGCAATTACTTTTGCATTACGTAGTTATTGCAGTTTTACAGTTCACTGCAACAAAATTACAATAGACATGCAATGCATGCAGCTCTACTGCAATTATGTTATGATACCACAATCCTGCTTTACACCTTATTACTTACTGTTACTGACATTGTTTATTGGTTATTGCACTACAGTTTTTTATTGTTTATTTATTGCACTACAGTTTTTATTCTTTATTTTTTATTGCACTACAGTTATCATAATGTATCCATACTTACCACACTTACAGTGCATCCTGGCCAGGTGCCCGGCATGTGACTGCATGTTGCGAGCACTTTCAGCTGCAGCTGTTGGAAGAGAATCACATCATTATGCATGCCAGTTTTGCACAGATTCAACTTGTATTTTAGTAAAGTAGTGGCAGAAATACTTACATATTCTGGGGCATGCCCATTCCTGGCTTCTTGGACCCAGGTGTCCAAAGTTCCACTCTTTCTATGATTCAGGTTGTCCTACTGGTGATGACACTTCTCACCAGTGTGGGGGATACCACTAGCACTGGTAGGTTTCCTGGCCAACTTATCCCAGGCCTCAGCCTTACATTCTGAGCCCTGATAACTGCCGTGCAGCAGGCTAGGTTCATAATTGCGTACCAAGATCCCAGCAAAAACTCTGGACTCCAGCACACCCCATCTCGGTGCCCGAAAGCGTGCACCATCTCCAACATCACCTGGCATACCAACAGTTAGACAAACTCCCACAAATGGTGTAGGATTCCTGCCTATTGGTCGTAATATAGGCTGTTTTCCTCCCTTACATGTCATACTGCAACATTTGAAAAAGCAGCATGTTGCTTAGCAGCGTGTAAACTCGCACAACAGTGTTTTAGTGAAGTCTAGCAATGCACAAACAGAATAACCATTAACCATGTTTATGCAGTGCGAAACACTGCACAGCTCTTGTCAATGTGACAATTTTATTTTTAAATTAAACAAAAAATTTAATTACATTAAAAAAAATGATATGAGTGCTAGGGACTCAAACCCAGGCCCTACTAAGCTTTAGGCCATGACTGTACCCATTTAGCTACTTGGAAAATATGTAAATTAGTATATCTTTACATATACTACTAAGCTACTTGTTAGCATTGACAAGCACTGCACCGAGCCATGCAAATAAACAAGACCAGGCATAAATAATTAATGACATCCAGTTTCTAATTTTAGATGTCTGCCAGGTGTCAATAGTGTATGTGTAAGCATGGCTCAGCTCTGATGTGCTCTGTGCTGCACCATGCAAATGGACATTAAAATAAAATAAATAAATAAATAATTATATCTGGTTTCTATTTTTAGATGTCTAGCAGGTATCAGCTGTATATATCTAATTGCAGCTTGGCACTGCTGTGCCCCACACCACACCATGCAAATGGACAGTAAACAATTAAAAAAAAAATTAGAAAATTAAAACATAGAATATTAATGCACACCACATTTCAATAGTAGCATGGGACATTACAGGGAGTCTCACCCTGTACATAACATCTGACCAGGAATTCCACGGACAATCCATGACCATGGAATAGCCTCTACACTAATGTCTACACGGATTCAATATCCCTGTTACTATGCTCTCCCTCAGTAGTGCACCATGATTAATATGCATGCCGCTCTGCCAAGGGGGAACCATGACCATGTACATGGGTACATTCCATGTAGGCTCTACATGGATCTTACATGGATTTTATTGATTCCTGGGGTAAGTAAAACCCAAAGGGAGAATATATGAAAGTTAGGTGCTAATAAGAAAAAGTTTTATGCCTAGAAACTGCAAACATCCCAGAGCTTTCCTGGAGACATCAGGGTAACTGACACATAACCTGGAAGGCACCTGACAATATTTAGATAAGATATGTCCCTGTCTAGCCACAGGCTCAGCTGAAGCATCTGGAATAGTAAGCAATAGAGTTAAAGCAACTTGGGTGATGTTTTTTCATATATACTATTGAGACCAGTTGGTCCACAGGCTGCCATTTGGAAAAGCATTACTATCTACTTGTTTAAACTATGCTGTCCAGCTTGGACTGTAAATGTCCAATCATGTAGTTTATCAATGCACTCATTTCAACACCATGTTACTGCACAGGTGATTAGCCCAGTTGAAAGGAAAGATCTGACACTAGCTGGAATAGTGGTGCCTGCAAAGATAGTAAATTGTATTATAGTATTCAACTTTATAGGTTCATAGGTAGGTACTAGGCTATTGGCCCTAGGGCCTATATAAGCCTAGCCAAAAATTTACGCTGGCTTTCGCCACCCAAGAAAATTATTTTCCTGTGCCCCTGTCAAGCAGAGCCACAGAAGTGATCCCTGGGATGAATTTCCTATTTCCCATCCAATCATCAAGATTTTTCTTGAAGATTGCTAATGGGGAGCTCTGTTTGACATTGATAGGTAGTCTGTTTCAGAGTGTCCGAAGTCTCTGGGACAGGAATCTATCCCTCCAGCATGTTCTGTTTATTGTGGTGACAAGGTTTAGGTCCCTAGAGCGTGTAGCTCGGAGGGATTGGGATTTCTTTAAGTGAAGCATGTCCAACAGCTCTGGGTTTGATATAGTTTTGTATGTTAGGCAGAGATCGCCTCTGAGCAGGTGATATGTGATGGAGTAAAGCTGGAGTTTTTTGAGAAGGTCTGCATAGGGCATCTGTTTGAGTCCAGTAATCCTCTTTGTGATGTATTTCTGTGGCCTTTCCAGTTGTTGTAGATGTCTTGTGAGGTACATACCAAAAGGGGCATTGTACTCTATAATGGATAGAGGGCAACAATTACCTATTTTTTTCTGGATGAGAAACCTTTTGTGATGAAGTGAGCTTTAGGTTCACTATATGACTGATAAGCTATAGCAGGTCTCCAACATTTTTCAGTATCTCAATGAATGGTTTATCATTCACAAACAGCTTTATTACAGAAAGAGATTTCTCCTTTCATACAGCATTCCCATTCAACCAAGCTTGCCTTGTCAATACCTTCATAGCCAAAACTTCCATGTAGTGAGAGATCTGTTGATGATATGATTTAAATAGACTGCAAGGATTTTATTCCATGTCTAAGACATTAGAGGCAAATGCCAGCAGCATACCCATAGCTTGGATTTTACTGAACCAGTGTTTTCTTTTTAATATCTGAACTTCTGTTATAAATCCAAACATATCCTGAATGTTTGGCCAGGATTCCTTACCTTCTCTTCAGATTCCATAATTTCCCTTAAAATATAAACAATCCGAACTTAAGTATCAGTTCTTCCCTGCTGTTGGGACTGTCTGCTGGGGATGATGACAAAGATGAGTCCACAGAGTCACAAATGCTTCTTACAGAAACCTGCAGTGGGTTTACTGTTACTCCAAGTCATTTCCCTCCATGTTAATTTATACTAGCAGATATGCTTATTACTGGTCCCCATCACCACTGGAATCATATCAGGTATGCTATAGGATAAACACCCAGCACCATCCCACTCAGTCAGGCAAGCAGGAAAATACCTTGCAAGTACTTTTCCACTTAGTAATCAAGTCCAGTGCCAGATCTGCTACGCAAACCTATGTTGGACATTGTGGGGGAGGGGTAGCTTTTTTAAGGTGAAAAATTACATTCAGAAAGGATTACACTTGAGCACTACAGCCAGTTTAAATGACTCTAATTAGGTACACTGATACAATCCTGACTATGATGGACAAGGAGAGAGACATTGTTTCCTGCCTTCTTGGAGCTAGAACTAGTAGATTCACCAAGACAGTTAGAAGACTGCAGTGATCTGATAATGACCTTGACCCTGCAGTGAGCCTTATTGGGATAATTGAGACTGTGTGTTCTACACTGAAGGGGATGTAGTGTTATTTGACAGAGCTCTCCTCAACCTACTGCATGTGCTCTGATTGCAGTATTAAAGAAGCTCTTATTCTAAAACACAACAGACACAGACAGACATACAGGCACAGGCACAAACAAACACACACACACACCAGATAGATAAATAAATAAATAAATAATAAAATATTGACTTTAACAACTGAGTTCAGTTCTGCTGTCATTTTAATGGGATTCAATTGTT
>NC_056725.1:1105158677-1105288677 GCF_019279795.1 Protopterus annectens | reverse complement strand
AATACATAATTATACAGTACCCTTGCAACTTTTGACTTTATTCTGTTCCTTTGCTTGTAATATATTCAGATCTTTCTTCAACACTTTACTTTGGATTTTGCACTTTTTGAAGTTCCATGCAGCCTGCAAAATTGACAAATAGCTTTGTGATATGTTTTCTGGTGTCTTAGTCATATTGTTTGCAATACTGATCCCTTAACAAATACTACTTATTTTTGTTACATCTTTTAGACCAAGTCCTTTTTAATAGAATACTAAACTTACCAATAATGTTAATACTAATACTAGTATTATTACGGATACTAACACGATCACTGATACTAACCCTACCAATAATACTAAAACTATTACTAATACTAATACTAATACTAATTATAATAAAACCCCATATTGATGGATTTACTAAACATCAGCAAATCAATTTGCATCAGAAATACTCAGTCTAGGGATCTAATCCTCTGCTGTAACATAAATAGAATGGTTTGGAGACACATGTATATCTTGCAAAGGATACTGTTGCTTTGGAACAGATGCCCCATCCTCATAAAACAAAGTTCATCCCTGTCCATTTTCAAGTGCAACTTAGATCTATGGATGGGAAACAGAAAATGTATCCCAGGACTGCCCCCTGACCTACCAATGGACAGATGCAACACCTAAATGCTTTATCCCATGCATGGGCTCCCTCAAATTATCTATGGTATGATCCCAGTTATTCTCATTAGGGGTAATACATACTCATTGACCATGTGATGGTTAAGGCCAGTCTCTAACCAAATGGGATAGGTTATTTCAAGCACAAAAAGTAAAAATGGCTATGCTTAAAATGGCTTACAAGGGCAGCTAGCCTAGTTCTTACATACAAGCTTATTGATCTATTAATGTTGAGCCTTGTTTTGCTACAATTTGCATTTACAGCCTTTATTCTACACAGTTCCAATGCACAGTCATACTTTTATTTTGGATGCTTGAAAACCTACTTGTTCTTCATACATTTAGCAATTCTCATGTCAGCTTTTCCTAATACTCTTTCTCTGTTGTCATTGCTTTGATCCAAGACACAATGCTGTTTCTTATCAATGAGTAATGCAGGTCATCAAACCCACAATCTTTTGTTCTCTGCTTTAGGTTAGTCATATACGCAGGAATTATCTCCTGAACCTCACAATTTAAGTTTAAAAAATAAATGCCTTACAAATAGATACTTTACTGTTCACGTCTCCTGCTTAAGTTTAAAAGTACTTCTTCTTTCGGCTGCTCCCATTAGGGGTTGCCACAGCGGATCATCTGTTTCCATTTCTTCCTGTCCTCTGCATCTTGCTCTGTCACACCAACCACCTGCATGTCCTCTCTCACCACATCCATAAACCTTATCTTAGGCCTTCCTCTTTTCGTGTTACCTGGCAGCTTCATCCTTAGCATCTTTTTCCCAATACACTCTGCATCCCTCCTCAGCACATGTCCAAACCAATGTAATCTTGCCTCTCTGGCTTTGTCTCCAAACCTTCCAACCTGGCTGACCCTCTAATATACTTATTCCTAATCCTGTCCACCCTCGTCATGCCCAGTGCAAATCTTAACATCTTTAACTCCGCCACGTCCAGCTCTGACTCCTGCCTTTTTGTCAATGCCACTGTCTCCAACCCATATAACATAGCTGGTCTTACTACCCTCTTGTAGACCTTCCCTTTCACTCTTATTGGTACTAGTCTGTCACAAATCACTCCTAACACTCTTCTCCACCCACTCCTTCCTGCCTGTACTCTCTTCTTCACCTCTCTTCCACACTCACCATTACTCTGAACTGTTGATCTCAAGTATTTAAACTAATCCACCTTCAACACCTCTACTCCCTGCATCCTCACCATTCCTCTATCCTCCCTCTCATTCACACACATATATTCTGTGTTAGTTCTGCTGACCTTCATTCCTCTTCTCTCTAGAGCATATCTCCACCTCTCCAGGGTCTTCTCCACCTTTTCCTTACTTTCACTAGAGATCACAATGTCATCTGCAAACATCATAGTCAACGGGGACTCCTGTCTGATCTCGTCTGTCAACCTGTCCATCACCATCGCAAATAAGAAAGGGCTCAGAGCTGATCATTGATGTAATCCCACCTCCATCTTAAAAGCAACTGTCACTCGCACCGCAGACCTCACCGCTGTCACACTACCCTCGTACATATCCTGTACCACTCTTACATACTTCTCTGACACTCCAACCTTCCTCATACAATACCACAACTCCTCTCTAAGCACCCTGTCATATGCTTTCTCTAAGTCTACAAAAACACAATGCAACTCCTTCTGACATTCTCTGTACTTCTCCATCAACACTCTCAGAGCAAACATCTCATCTGTAGTGCTCTTTCCTGGCATGAAACCATACTGCTGAACATTAATCATCACCTCCCTTCTTAACATAGCTTCCACTACTCTTTCTCATAACTTCATGCTGTGACTGATCAATTTAATCCCTCTGTAGTTACTATAGCTCTGCACATCACCCTTATTCTTAAAAATCGGTACCAAAACACTTTTTCTCCATTCCTGATGCATCCTCTCACTTTCCAAGATTTCATTAAACAATCTAGTTAAAAACTTCACTGCCATTTCACCTAAACATCTCAATGCTTCTACAGGTATGTCATCTGGACCAACAACCTTTCTATTCTTCATCCTCTTCATAGCTATCCTTACTTCCTCCTTGCTAATCCACTGCACTTCATGATTCACTATCCACACATCATCCAACCTTCTCTCCCTCTCATTCTCTTCATTCATCAGCCTCTCAAAGTACTCTTTCCATTTGCTCAACACACTCTCCTCATTTGTGAATACGTTTCCCTCATTATCCTTTATCACCCTTACTTGCAGCACATCTTTACTAGCTTGGTCCCTCTGTCTAGCCAATCAGTACAGGTTCTTTTCTCCCTCGGTAGTGTCCAACCTTTCATACAACTCTTCATATGCCTTATCCTTAGCCTTCGCCACCTCTCTCTTTGCCATGCACCTCATCTCCTTATACTCGTTTATTTTCTTCATCTCTCTAACAATCCCACTTCTTCTTCACCAATCTCTTTCTCTGTATACTCTCATGTACATCCTCATTCCACCACCATGTCTCCTTGTCGTCCTTCCTCTGTCCAGATGTCACACCAATAACCTTTCTAGCCATCCCCTTTACTAGCTCTGCTGTAGTTACCCAGTTATTCAGTAACTTTTCACTGCCACCCAGTGCCTGTCTTAACTCTTCCCTGAACTCCACCTCACAATTACCCTTTTTCAATTTCCACCATTTGATCCTTGGTGCTGCCCTCACACTCCTCCTCCTCTTCTTGATCACCAATGTCATCCTACAAACCAACATCCTATGCTGCCTAACTACACTTTGCCCTGCCACTTTACAGTCTCCAATCTCCTTCAGACTGGCCCTTCTACATAAGATATAATCCACCTATGTGCATCTTCCTCCACTCTTGTATGTCACCCTATGCTCCTCCCTCTTGTTAAAATACATATTCACCACAGCCATGTCCATCCTTTTCACAAAATCCACTACCATCTGACCTTCTGCATTCCTTTGCTTAACACCATACTTACCCATCACTTCCTCATACCCTCTGTTCCCTTCACCAATATACCCATTGAAATCTGGTCCAATCACCACTCTCTCACCCTTGGGTACGGTCAATGCCACTTCATCCAACTCACTCCAAATGTTTTCTTTCTCATCCATCACACACCCAACTTGTGGAGCATATGCACTAACAACATTCATCGTTACACCACCAATTTCCAGCTTCATAAACATCACTCTATCAGATGCTCTTTTCACCTCCAAAACACTCTTAGCATACTGTTCCTTCAGTATAACCCCAACGCCATTTCTCTTCCCATCCTCACCATGATAAAACAATTTGAACCCACCTCTGATATACCTAGCCTTGCTCCCCTTCCATCTGGTCTCTTGCACACACAATATGCCAACATTCCTTCTGTGCATCATATCAGCTAGCTCTCTCCCTATACCAGTCATACTGCCAACATTTAAAGTACCGATCCTCACTACCACAGTCCTAGCCTTTCTCCATTTCTCCTCTCATCCACACCACGATAATACAATTTGAACCCACCTCCAATACACCTATCCATGCTCCACTTCCATCTGGTCTCTTGCACACACAATATACCAGTCTTCTTTCTGTCCATCATATCAGCTAGCTCTCTCCCTATACCAGTCATACTGCCAACATTCAAAGTTCCAATCCTCACTACCACAGTCCTTGCCTTTACCTGCCTTCAGGCATGCCTTCCCCCTCTTCTCCTCCTTCAGCTAACAGTAGCCCAATTTCCTCCAGCACCCTGTTGGCCAACAGTACTAGTGGCAGTTGTTGTTAACCCCGGCCTCGACCGATCTGGTATGTATATCTGTACTGTTGTCCACATGTATGATTTGGCAAAATTTTATGCCTGATGCCCTTCCTGATGCAACCCTCCCCATTTATCCGGGCTTGGGACCGGCACAAAGAAATGCACTGGCTTGTGCATCTCCAGTAAAATGTACTACATAACTTAATTGCTTTCCAGTTTATAACACAAGGGAACATTGTATACTGAAGTTTTTTTGACTTTTTTTGCAAGTTTACCTATAGTGAGCTGATACAGCTCAAAACTCTGAACCCATGAATTCTATTCTATTTTTTTTTTAAGTTTCTGTGCAGCTTTGAGGATGGTGAGGGCTGTATAGTAGTTCTGCTCCAAAAATGGCATTAGTAAGAATAAGGGATTGGTGGTTCATTAGACCTCCAGTCAGACCAAGATGGCACTTCTGGCAATGTCGTGGTCATAGGTGACTCTATAGTTAAAAACACATATGCTCAACGCACTGGACTGAGGAAAGACAGACTGACAGTTAGTTGAGTCTGGGATGCCAGGTTCTGCCATGTCATTAGGAATCTCAAGTTCCTTCACGTCATGAAAACATATAATCTTGTTGTTGTACATATGTAAGTGAATGATGTGAGACTCACCTCCTTGGATCATGTGACGAGGGACATGATGGACCTGTCTGAAGATGCAACTTAAATGGATGTAAACCTAGTATTTAGAGATATCCTACCATCATAGGTTCATAGGTACATAGGTAGGTACTAGGTTATCGGCCCAAGAGCCTAAGTAAGCCTAGCCAACAAGATTCCCTGGCTTATGCCACCCAAGAAAGTTATTTTCCTGTGCACCTGTCGAGCAGAGAACAGAAGTGATCCCCGGGGTGAATTTCCTATTTCCCATCCACTCATCAAGATATTTTTTGAAGAGTGTTAATGAGGAACTTTGCTTGACATAGATGGGTAGCTTGTTCCAGAGTATGGCAATTCTCTGGGACAGTAATCTATCCATCCAGCATGTCCTGTTTATTGTGGTGACAAGGTTTAGGTCCCTAGAGCATGTAGCTTGGAGGGATTGGGATTTCTTTAGGTGTAGCATGTACAACAGCTCTGAGTTTGACATAGCTTTATATGTTAGGCAGAGATCACCTTGGAGTAGGCGATATCCTATGGAGTAAAGCTGGAGTTTTTTGAGATGGTCAGTGTAGGGCATCTGTTTGAGGCCAGTATTCCTCTTTGTGAGGTACTTCTGTGGCCTTTCCTGGTGCTGCAGAAGTCTTGTGAGGTACATTCCAAAAGGGGCATTGTACTCTATAATGGGTCTAATGTGTGCCGAGTAGAGGGGAACCATGACCTCTTTTTTCCTGGATGAGAACCCTTTTGTGATGAGGTGTGCCATGTAGAAGGATTTCCTGACTACTGTGGTGATGTGATTATCAAAGGAGAGACTACTGCCCACCTGGGTCCCAATTTCTCTTATCACCCATTCAGCATTAAGCAGACTGCTGCCTATGTGGTAGTTCATGGGTACAGAGATTTTACCAAAGGGGATGACAATGCACTTCTTGGCAGTGAGCTTGAGGCCATGGGTCATACACCAGGCATCTGTCTCAGTGAGGCCCTTCTGTAGGATGTCCACATCATTTGGGGACTCGACTATGGCTCCTAGTTTGCAGTCATCTGCAGACTTCGTTAGCCAAAGGCCTTCTGTGTTAGCCTGTACTTCAGAGACGTAGATACCAAACAGGAGAGGTCCCAGGACTGAACCCTGTGGTACTCCACTTGTCACTGGTTTGAAGTCAGATTTAGAGTCTGCAACTTTTACATTGTGTGTTCTGTCAGTGAGCCAGCTGGCATCCCATCTTGTAACATATGGATTTATACTTAGTTTAGTGTGTTTAGCTATAATTCCAGAATGGGGGACAGTACCAAAAGCCTTGGCAAGGTCAAGATAGGCTGTATGAACCACCTTACCCTTGTCTATGGCCTTGGGGACTGCCTCAAAGAAGTCGATCAGGTTCAGGAGGCATGATCTGCCTTTCTCAAACCCGAACTAGGTGGGGTCCAGAGTTTGGAGGTTACCAATGTCTTTGTTTATGAGTTCTATGATGATACGTTCCATGGCCTTATAGACCAGGCTCATCAGGCTAATAGGGTGGTAGTTCCCGGGAACAGTGGTGGCTCCCCCTTTGTGGAGTGGGATAACTGTTGCTGTGCACCATTCAGTTGGCACAAAGCCTGATGTGAGGCTATGATTGAACATGGTGCTTTGGTGGGGAGCTAGTTTGTTCTTTTATGTAAAATGCAGCCTGGGATGTTGTCCAGTCCCATGGATGCTGTGTTTTGGGCTTTAGAGAGTGCAGCTTTTACCTGTGCAGTTATGATTACAGGGACTCTGCATTTTTTCTGTATAGATATGGGCCCTTTAGGGGGTGAGAGGGGGGTAACGTTAGCACTGAACCTATCTGGCAGGATGTTGGCAATATCAGTTGGTTCTGTAATTTTCGTGCCATTGTGCTGTAACTCAGAGCAGATCTGGGTGTTGCCATTGAGATTCTTGACATAGCTATAGAATGCTTTGTGGCTGTCCCTAGAATCATTGGCAATTTTGTTTTCATAGCTAGCTTTGGAGGATCTTATAAGGGATCTCAGCTTCTTTCTGAGGCTGACCAGGGAACTCCTACACTCATGGGATTTTACTCTCTTTTGCAACAGTTTCTTCCTTCTGTTGTAGAGATTGTTTATGGCAGGGGACCACTAGATTGGCTTCCTTTTTTTGGAGGATAGCGTCTTGGTTATGTTTTGGATAGCACAATCCATGCACTCGTGTAAGTGCTTATAGAGTGCATTTGTGTAAGATTCAGCAGTCATAACTGTATTGTCCATCTGCATGGGTGTCATGAAGTTCGCCACTTCTGTCTTAGGAAGCTGTTATTAATCATCTTGAATGATTCATTAATACAAACCAAAGATAACTGACATTAGTTACTGGCTTAAGTACTGGTGACACTCTAGGGGGATCTAATAACTGTAAAGTTAGGAGGAGATTTCTGATAACCCCAGCTGCTTTGCTAGGGATGGCCTGCACCTATCTCCTCATGGTTTCCTTAAATTTGCAAAACCTTTTCATTCTTCCCCTATAGTCCCTATTTTAGATATGGTCAGTCTCCGCACATTACTTGCAAAAGAAACCATAATCAAAATCATATAAAGATAGTACTTCACAATGCGAGAAGCCTTAACAAAAAGTTGCACTCCTTACAGGCATTATTAACTCTTGAAAATGTAGATACATGCAGAATTATTAAAACGTTTCTTCAGAACATTGAAAGTACTCCCACAGTGATGTTTGACTGCCTATCACTCCTTCAGACCTAACGCAGAATTTGACATTGTAGCTGGATGGGGGTATGCCTTTGTTCCTAAAAAACTAGTTCAAGTCCTGAAGGGGTCCTTGGACTTATTCACTTACCCAGTTAACAAATGTTACATAAAATAAGAAATAAAAACATTTCACCTTAGGACTTCTAATTGTGGACATTGACCTTTAACTCCTCCACATGCTTTTAATAATAACCAAACCCAGTACCATATTGAAGCCAACTACCATACCCCTTTCTTTGACACCAGCTGACCATGAGGGATATCTAAACAAATTAACATCCCTCACTATCAAACACAGCACTATCCTCTTGTGTGACACACCCAGGGATTCATGAAGCTCGGCGCAAGGCCGGCGTAAGGTCTGCGCCGGCGGTGCAGTGAATAGCCAGCGCAGTAGCGCCATATGCATATTAATGAGAGTGCACCGCAACCACAGACACGTGCGTAGTGTACGTGAGCGAGCCCAGGTAGGATGCGTCTGGAGGCGTGTCTAAGCCGGCATGAGGTGAGCAACCTAATGTGCTGACAGCCACGGTCCGCCCATAATAGTAATGGCAGCAGCCAGGTCCCGTGCAGAATGAAACGCACGTAGAGTATGCAACATAGTACCCGTCCCAAATAAACGGAGAAGCAAATACAAGCCACGAAGGCTTAAGTGTACCCATCCAAGGAGCAAAGGATACGCATAAGACCGCGTTTGTCCCGCAATGCACCGTCAGTGGTTACACTCAGAGAAGGTGTACAGCAGCATGTCAGCGGGCCGCACCGACATAGGAGCAGCGACTAAGGTCACCACCTATTCCACTCTGGGTGGGGCAGTCTCTCTATGGGCAGTTGTGTCCCAAAAAAAACGTATTAAAAATGGCAAATGTGCTAAGATTGTAGGACATAATGATATCCCGTATGTAATGTAATGGTAGCATGAATTGGTTATTTCTGTAACTGAAATACCTAAATGTCACAAGAAACAGAATAAGCAAGCAAACTGCCACAACAATAAGCTTTTATTTAGGCAAACAAGTGAAGTCCTATGCTATATAGTGACCGTGTGTATGTGTCGGCCTGTAAAGTCAGATGTGAGTCCCAGAAATATCCCAGCTTGGAAACTGGAAAAGGTGGCAACCCCAGTAGCGACATGGGCATGGTCACCAGGGTTACCAGCTGTCCCAATGTGCCATGGACAGTCCCTGATTGGACAGTTGTGTCCCTGCAACAATCGGAAAAATGGAAAATGACCTCAGATCCCCTGCCAAAAATATTCCCGCAATATACATGTAATAGTAGTATAAAACATAATACATTTGTATATGAAACACATACATGGCAGAAGAAAATGAATAAGGAACCTAAATGCTTACAGAATAAGCTTATAGCATGGCAAACAAGTGAAGTTCTGTCAACTGCACTTGCCGTGGGTATGTGTAGTCCTGCAAATTCCGAAGTTTCCACATAACATGCCCCACTATGGGCAGTGGAAAAGGTGCCAACCATAATGGTCACAAGCAGTAGTGAGAGTACATAGCCGGGTAGCTGTGTTGACATAACAACAGTAAGGAATCAAGATACCTTAAACACAGGCAAACATGTGCATAGCAACATATCCCACACCCAGCAACGTCTCTGTCGCATACACTGGATGGCGTATGTTGAAGTGTAATATCCAGAAGCAGAACCCATGCATTCAGATGTAATACACAATAGCCTCATTGAAAATGTCAGTCCCACCCATGTACACCTGTGCACCCTAACCCGCTAGCATCCGTGTGCAGCTATACACCCACACACAATGTGCATACCTGAAATGTGGTAAGATGTTTGTGTTAGGCAATGCCACGCGGGCAAATACGCACCCACATGTCACCAACCCACCTCAGGTACAGATATGTAAATGGCTGCATGTGAATGTGTCTGCAGAATGTGTACATCCTGCATGTGGTATGTACCCGTCGAAACCATATAGGTTTGCATACGACACGGTGCACATAACTGTACACATGTGGACAAGTCGGGTTGTTGAACCACCGCATCGATGATTAGCTATGCAGTGAAGTCGATCACATATAGCGGAACACGTGCCCACCAAACAGGACTTTCTAACAGGGTGCTACAGGCAAAGAAGGGGAAGGTGGGACATCACATGTGGAGAGTAGCGTTGACGGACGGCCAAATACACACGGTCAAGGTAAGGCGGAACAACATGCATATGGCGGATGGATGTTGTTCAAAAATATATATAGAAACACATATGAAGTGCCAGTTTAGACTCGAAATACTAGATAATGCATTGAATTGTACCGTACAATATGGCAGTAGAACTAAGCCTGCATGTAATTGGTGAAGCTAAGCTGTAGTGTGATGGAATTCTGATCCTGGCAGTAACCAGTACAGCAGGCTTATGTCTGTCAGCATTAATTATCTGCTGGGTTACAGAACAATAAATGTATGTACATGCATAACATCACCCCTTCCCTGAGGAGGATGGCCTTGTGAGCTCTATCGAAGATAACAGTACAACTCCTTACCAGAGAGACAAAGCAACGTATTAAGAAATTAACCGACTACAGTATCGGAACAGTCTAGGGTCCTTGAAACAGCTACAATCACAGAAGGACACTGTAATTGACAAGGTGCCTTGCAAGGCTGTGTTATTCTCATGGGAAAACATTTAATAAGCATTACCTGAGCACTGTTGTAGGAATACAATGTTGTGGACTCTAGCGATGTAAATGCCTTGTGACTGACCACATCATTAATGTGTGCAAAAGATGATAGTATACCCAATGCTCATACAGCTGTAACATGTATAGAGTAAAACAAATCTCTAAACATTTACTGCATAGTTCTTTGCCTCCTGCTGCACAGTAGTAAAACATTATTAATCTCAGCTTCCTGTGTTATTGACTGTCAGTTTGAAAATACGAATGAGTGTTACAGTTTGATTTAAACAACTTAATTGACAGATGTGTATGGTCTAGCATGGGAATAGGTCAAGCCAACCATCACAATGTCCATGTGTACCACATACAAACAGCCAGTAACATGCAGTAGTAGTGCATGAAGGCATACACAACTGTGGGAATAGTACAGGACATATGGCACGTGCCAAGTGCAGATGCATGACACAAACCCCAGGATGGGTGTCCCTGCAAAGAGGAACATGTGCCAACCACACCTCCCACAGATGTACCGGCAATAAAAACACATGGCAAACACACAGAAACACTACTGTCCAACACACGACTGCAACGGAGCCTGGTCAAACACCAACATGAAGCATGCACAAACAGGGACTTGTGTAATGTTTGCCTTAACACCCCCCCCATAGGCCAAAGAAGAATAGAATGGACATATGCATGTAATGTTGTGAAGGATGTGTGGTAGTCCTCGGTATCACAGTGTTAGGGACACAGATACACTGTCATCAACTGTGACGTATGTGCACTGTACACAGCATACCTGCATGTAATACAGAGGACAATCATGTGCCACAGAAATATACACTGGAGAAAGAGTATAGGGGATAGACAATTGTAAATGTGACAAACTATGAATATAGGTTCATACGTCCATAGGTACAGGGTAGGCCATCGTCCCAGGTTCAGCCATAACACTACACCATAGTTAGGATGACTTTGCCAACCTTCTGTGCTTCAGATAAAATACCCATGATAGTGCTGTACCTCCGTCAAGCAGGGATAATGATGTAATCCCTGGCCTATACCTGCAATTCTCCATCCAATGGACAACACACCCGCGAACAAGGCTAGGAAGGATCTCTGTCTCACATGTACTGTGATGTAGATCCACAGCATTATGAGTGTCTGGGTGATATATGTGTCACTCCAACACATCCCATTAATGACCGTGACAAGGTAAATGTCACCTGCCCTAGTGGTTCTGAGGGATGCAGATACAGTAGGTGAAGCATACACATGACATATGGGTTGACATGGCCTTGTATGTCAGGCACAGGTCAACACTAAACAGCAGGTATGTGACGTAATGTGGCAGGGGTCCTACAAGTGGGGCAGCATTACACAGAATGATGTCATCCTGCATCTGTACAACAATTAACCTATGAGGGTTTCCCAGCTGCTGTAGGTGTATGGTCAGATACAGTCTGAATGGGGCAATGTAGTAAATCATAGGTGTAACACGTAATGGGTACAAGGAGACAATGACCTAGCCTGATGTAGATGTGAATCCCTGCACAAACAGGTGGGCAATGTAGAAGTCCCACACAACCACGATAGCAATGTGTGTGTTGAATGAATGGTGACTGGCAAACTCTGTCCCCTGATCCCTGGTAATCACCCCTGTGCTGAGTGGACAGCCACCTATATGCTGGACAGGGGTGACCTAGTAGTTCTCCACAGGTATGATGTTGCATTACTTAGCATTTAGCTGTGGGACATGTCCCTGACAGCAGATATGCATATCTGGGAGGCCCCTTCGAAGGATATCTGTGTCAGATGTCCGTCCCACTATGGCACCTGTTTTGCAGTCATCTACAAACAATGTTGCCCACAAAACCCCTGTGTGTGCCTGTACCGTGGAAATGTAGATGTATGACAGGAGTGGACCCACGGAAGGGCCCCATGGGACACCACTTGCGACAGGCAGTAGGTCTGACATGCTGCCAGCAACTATGACCGTGTGGGTTGTGTCACATAGACAGTTTCCAACACATTCTGTGATGTACGTGTTCACATCCCAGCCAATGGGTTTATCAACGATACCTGAGGGGGGTAATGTGATGAAGGCCTTTGCCAGGTCAAGGTAGGCTGTATGGACTGCAACACCCCCATCAATGGCCTCGGTGACTGTCCCGAAAATGTCACCCATGCTTTAAAGGCATGAACCACCCCTGAACAAGACAAACCGTGTTGGATGCAAAGTATGTATGTCCCCTATGCAGTCATATACGAGCCGCAGTATGATCGCTCCCCATGTCTTTGCAGATAGGTCTCCTCATGGTAATGGGACAGTAATAACCAGGCTCAGTGGAGGCATTGGCCCTGTGACGTGGGACTACAGTTGCCATGCGACACAACCTGGGTACCTTACCTGAGGTGAGGCTACAAAGAAATAGCTGTCCTAACTGTGGGTCTAATACCTCAATGGGATAGTGGAGTACACAGTGGGGTCACCAGCTGGTCTCATGGATGCTATGTCCACTACCCTGGAGAGAGCATGTCCCACCTGTGTGTCACAGAACATTTGGTGACCACAAACTGCTGGTATAGACATCTCCTCATGTGTGGGGGAGGGTGTGGAGATGTCCTTACTGGACTTGTCAGCCTGTTTGTTGGCAATGTGTGTATGTTGAGTAAACTCCACCTCTTTGTGAACCCAGTCAGAGCATATGTGGGAGTGACCTCCCAGGTGTTGAGCATAGCAACTGAAGGTGGTATGATTGTCAGCCAGGTCCATGTAGGTATATCTGTGGAATGTGCCCTGGACCATGGCACGACAGTGTGTAACTCTACACATATGATGACCAAGGGTGTCATACCTCACAAGGTGTCTGCTCCACCTTGTAGTAGCCACCTCCTCGTGTTGTACATCCTGTGTATGGCTGGGGTACACCACACTGGATGCTTGGCATTGGTACAATGAACCACAGTTGGGTAAGTGAATGCCTGGTTCATGCAGTCCTGTAGGTACTGGTAGATGGCAAATGTGATTGATGCAGTGGCTGCAGTACTGTCGACCACTGGCTCAGGGTCCTTAAAGGAGACCACAGTAGTGTGCAGAATTGTGTAGTCTGCCTCTGAGCAAGCAATGTGTATGGTAACTGGCAACACTCACAGCAACGGATGCCAATAGCAGAAGCCAATGTCCAAATAACATAGATTAACTTCTGCATGACAATATGTCTTATCATACATGTATTGACACGTGTGTGCTAATTACAATTGCAAATGGCTGGTAAGACTGGCCTAAAGTTCCCGTGATTTACACTGTCTGGAGGTGTTGTTCCGATAATAAAGTGGCAATACCTCCTATGAAAGTGGTTGTTAACCTGCAACATTGGATGTACACCATTGGGTTCTGGTGTCGGAAGACATGGTTCCTGTAGCACTACACAGTATGGGTAGTCAAGCAGACATCCACGATTGCTGAACACACAGCATCAGTGAAACCCACTGCTCACAAGGACACAGTCCGACAAGCTCTACACTTTACATATGCACAGTGGTGTCCATTGTAGGACCCAAAAATTGACTAACGAAAAGAATGATGTCTTATTTCAATGCGTACCTGAACTCATTGTCATCACAGGTACACATATGCACCGCAAGCGTGTTTAATGTTGCTGATAGCTGTCCATGTAATGCAGCACAGATGCACAGAAATACCCAGGGTACCGGGTCCATAGAACTGCGTCCACATCACAGTCCCGCACACAAGAAGGATGTGTAATGGGTACTGTCGATTGTTGCAGTCAAGGGATTCTGGGTATGTAGACTCTGGGCTCGGTGTTGTTTCGCAGGCAATCATTTGTCCCGCCCCGTGGGAGGGATGTGTGCGTAGCACCTGCCTTACTCTCCGCTAATAATGCAAACCATCCACCGGAGACTGCAAAATGCAGGTGTGAAATGTGTACAGCCGTATACCAGTGTCCAGTAGGCAATTCACATGGATGGACAAGCGTATGACTAAGATGGCACCCACAACTGCAAACCCGGGTAAATTACACAGCCGCGGTAAGGCATAACACAGGAAATACACATAGGGACTACAGTTGACATTCCACATACAAAGCCGGACCGTCGTGCCAACACCGGCGTACACAGCACTCAATCTGCCAGCAACAGAATGAGGAGCACCTGCTACCATACAGCGGAACAGATGTGCGACCTGTGGAACACATACTAATGGCACACACACAACGTCAAGTAGGATATGTAAACTATGGCATTCCCACCTATGAAGACAACATGGTTAAATGAAAACATAGGTAATCAACATGGGTGGTGTTATATTGGAAATACGGTGACGGATATGTCCCATTGGGATGTCTGAGGTTTATATGAAGCAGTTGCTAACCAGCATCTTTGGATGTATGTCATTTGTTCACAGTACTAAATCACCTGGTTATGTAGCACCATGTAGAATGGGTAGTGAAACAGACATCCGCGATTGGGGAACATACACCAGCAGTGAAAAGCACTGGGCAGGTGGACACAGTCCAGCAACATCTAACTTGACATATGCACATCGGTGTCCATTGTAGGACCCAAAATTCCATTCATGGAATGCCTGCTAGCTTCCTGCATTACTCACGTGATCTCATTGTCGTCACCACGTCACAGGTACACATATGCACCGCAAGCGTGTTCAATGTTGATGATAGCTGTCCATGAAATGCAGCACACATGCACAGAAATACCCAGGGTGCGGGTCCATAGAACTGCGTCCACATCACAGTCCCGCACACATGAAGGATGTGTAATGGGTACTGTCGACTGTTGCAGTCAAGGGAGTCTGGGTATGTAGAATCTGGCCTCGGTGTTGTTTCGCAGGCAATCCTTTGTCCCGCCCCGTGGGAGGGATGTGTGCGTAGCACCTGCCTTACTCTCCGCTAATAATGCAAACCATCTACCGGAGACTGCAAAATGCAGGTGTGAAATGTGTACAGCCGTATACCAGTGTCCAGTAGGCAATTCACATGGATGGACAAGCGTATGACTAAGATGGCACCCATAACTGCAAACCCGGTGGAATTTCACTGCCGTCGTAAGGCATTACACAAGTAATACACATAGGGACTACACTTGACATTCCCCATACAACAAACACAGACAACCAGCCGATGAAGTCCAAAGCAAAGACGAGGTACTGTAGACACCGTCAGTGACCACTCAGAGCACACCAGGAATTAAATGCAGTCACCATAGTTTATTGAAGCTCTTTTCGTCTGCTTCATAAGCAGACTTATTCAGAATACATACAATGCAGTCCAACCTACTACATGTAAAACCCTTAATTGGTCAGTAAATTAGATGTGCTAGGTATTAATTACATGCCTTAAAGGCAAACAAGCAAACAAACTTTACTTGGGTTACAGATTCCACACAGTGAGGACATCAGGCATTGCTTCGAAAGGTACATTCTTCATAGAGAAATAGAAATATATGTATATATATGAAAGATGAACCAACATAATGTTTTCCAAATGTCTGACTGTGTAAGCTACATATATATGTTCTACGGATTGTGCCAATATATTAAAAGAACTGCAGACACCTAGTAATATAGATGAACCATAATATACACAGATAAACCGTATGATTATGACTAATGTAAAATAGACCAACGAAATGTAAAGATTCACAATGTGGTAATGTAAATATTCATTTAGAAGGTTACTTAAATAAATCAATTCAGACATCCATGTCAAAATACTAACACAAGGCCAGCGAGGTGCCTGCCCTCACATGTACTGGGATGTTGTTCCACAGCATAGTGAGTGTCTGGGTGATGAATCTGTCCCACCAACATGTTCTATTAATGACAGTGTCAAGGTGTACGTCACCTGCCCTTGTGGTTCTGAGGGATCTAACTTCTTTAGGTGAAGCATACTCATCAGATCTGGGTTCGGCATGGCCTTGTATGCCAGGCACAGGTCACCTCTGGGCAAGTGGTATGCAACTGTATACATCTGGAATTCTTTCAGTTGGTCAGTATAACACATATTCCTGAGACCCTGCATCTGTTTGTCGATGAACTGTTGGTGCCTTTCCAGCTGCTGCAGGTGTCGGGTCAGATACATTCTGAACGGGGCATTGTACCCAATCATAGGTCTAATAAGTGATGAGTACAAGGGGACAATAACCTCCCCTGATCTAGATGTGAATCCCTTCATGATGATGTGGGCAATGTGGAAGGTCTACCTAACTACGTTAGCAACGTGTGTGTCTAACGAACGGTTAACAACAACCCGGGTCCCCAGATCCCTGGTAACTCCCTCTGTGCTCAGTGGATTGCCACCTATATGGTAGCTAGGGGTAACCTTGTTCTTCCCGAAGGGTATGACAATGCATTTCCTGGCATTTAGCTGTAGGCCATGTCTCTGGCACCACTTATCCACATCTGTGAGGCACTCCTGAAGGATATCTGTGTCAGATGTGTGTCTGACTATGGCACCCAGTTTGCAGTCATCTGCAAACATTGTCACCCATAACCCCCCTGTGTTTGCTTGTACTTTGGAAACGTAGATGCTGAAAAATAGTGGACCCAGGACTGAGCCCCATGGGACACCTGTGACTGGCTGTGAGTATGACATGGCGCCAGCAACTATGACCATGTGTGTTCTGTGACTTAGCCAGTTTGCAACCCATATGGCGATGTATGGATATATGTTCAAGATGACGGGTTTATCACTGATACCCGAGGGGGGTATTGTGTCGAAGGCCTTTGCCAGGTTGAGGTAGGCTGTATGGACTGCTTTACCCTCATCAATGGCCTTGGTGACTGATCCTACAAAGTCAAACACGTGTAAAAGGCATGATCTGACTTTGACCAAGCTAAACTGGGTTGTATCCAAAGGATGCGAGCCCCCTATGTCTTTATCTATGAGTTCCATTATGATCCCTCTCCATGGCTTTGCAGATAAGGCTTGTCAAGCTAATGGGATGGTAATAACCAGGGTCAGTGGAGGCACCATCTATGTGAAGTGTGACTACAGTCGCCTTGTGCTACTACTGCACGTATCCTGAGGTGAGGCTAAGATTAAACAGCTGTCCTAAGTGTGGGTTTAATTCCCCATAGAGTTCATGGAGTACACAGCTGGGACACCATCTGGTCCCATGGATGCTGTGTTGACTGCCTTGGAGACAGCATTTCCCACCTGTGCTACAGATGTTCCAGGATCTACAAGTCTCAGGTATAGATAACTCTCCATGTGGGGAGGGGTAATGTTAGCACTGAACATGTCAGCCAGTATGCTGGCAATGTGTGTAGGTTCAGTCATCTTCACATCATTGTGAACCCGGTTTGAGCATATCTGGGAGTGTCTTCCCAGGTGTCCAACATAGCTAAAGAAGGACTTATGAATGTCTGTTGAGTCCTTGTTAATTTCTCTGTTGAATTTCCCTGGATGATTTCATGACAGCTTGTAGTTCTTCACATATAATGAGCAAGGGTGTGTTACCTTACAAGTATTCCGCTTTAACTTGTAGTATCTACCTCCTGTCGTTGTAGAGCTTGTTCATGGCTGGGGTCCACCAGACTGCATGCTTGTCTGTGGTACAAAGAGTCTCACTTTTGTATGGGATTGCCTGATCCATGCAGTCCTGTAGGTGCTGGTGGAAGGCATATGTACGTGATTCAGCGGTTTGAGTGATGTTCACCACTGGCTCAGGGGCCTTAAAGGAGACCACAGTAGTGTTCAGAAGTGTGAAATCGGCTTTTGAGAAAGGCATATGTATGGTAACCGGCACCACTGTACACATGGAACATCATGGCAATACACCATGGCTGGATGTGGGTAATGCTGGACATACCCACGGCACACATAGCCGGCCTTAGGCATAGGCCAAGTAGGCAGCCGTCTAGGGCGTTGCTCTACTCGGGGCACCTTTCCAGACTTTGTTTGGTGTAGGTAGACCAGGAGGGGGGTAGCGGGTGATGTTGTGGTGGCAACTTCTGCCTAGGGCACCACTTAACCTAAGGCCACTCTTCCCGTGGGTAATACAGCAGTACCCACACCCAGACGCGGGTCATTGCTAGTATGGCATATCATCTATGGCAAGAAACCATATATTCCCAGACATAATGGCACAGCATAATGCCTGTCCGCCGCCCAAACGCAGACATACGTCACCCGCGGTGGTGCGGACGTACTGCGCGAGATGTCCGTTACCAATGTCGACATTGTCTCGCTTTGTGAAACAAACTCCACATAGCGATTCAATACTAAACAGCGACGGAGAACCCGATGTCCCCGTGGCTGAGCTGTTCAACCTGTTCCGCCATGTTAAATGTGTGTAGCACAGCGGAACCGGCCCAAACCAAGCAACGGACATGTCTGTGGCTCAGTGAAAGCCGTCACGCAATGGTAAACCCATGTAATATTGCGACACAGGTCATACATACCGAGGGTTAGTAATGGAAATAGGTCCGTTCGACCAGACCGTGTGCAATTAGTATAACAAGATCTACAACGGGTACACCGGCCAATCGGCGCACACGGTTATGAATAATTGGGGGGGGGGTGACATGGTACCATAGACACGGACAAAACGTGCCCATGTGACTCATCTAACATTCGTACACGGTCAGGGCAGTTCCATACACTGGGCGGACAAGACCAAACCCAAAGCACCACAGCAACACCCTGACAATCGAAGGCCTGTATGCGTAGGGGATATAAGCACCTGTCATCTGAACATCCCGGTCACGACATATGCATCCTGAGCCTTGAGCGAGGGGAATAAGGAATGTTTAACATGCAGTACCGCACCTTTCCCAGCAGGAGAATGGATGCCTGTGACGTGCGTGAGTGCGGGGGGGGATATGTAAATGTACTTAAGTACCATGGGTATGCATATTAATGACACCGAACAGCTAACGTGTAGTGGTCACAGTAACTGGCAAACGTGAATGCAGTCACGCTTTGAATTACGACTATGGAACATATAGATGTGAACGTAATACGTACGCGTCCATGCTGCAAAGACTGTTACATGTATAAAGTTGTAAGTGCGTTCTGCACACGTCCGTCAACGGATCAGACGTATGTTACTGGAATAGTCACAACTAACACAAAACACCTAACCACACAGACCCAGTAAAGATATATAAACAGAATACGGATATGCATGCCTGCGCGTAACCCACAATGTGGCAGGGTTGCACACACAAGTGGGGCAGCATACACACACAGAATGGTATGTCATCCTGCATCTGTTTTAACAATTAACCTATGAGGGGTTTCCCAGCTGCTGTAGGTGTATGAGTCCAGATACAGTTCTGAATGGGAGCAATGTAGTAAATCGCCAAATTGTAACCTTACGTAATGGGTACAAAGGGAGACAATGACCTAACCTGATGTAGATGTGAATCCCTGCGCAAACGAGGTGAGCAATATTAGACAAAGTCCACACACAACCACGATAACAATGTGTGTGGTGAATGAATAGTGACCTGGCAAACAAGCTGTCCCTGATCCTGGTAATCACCCTGTGCTGGTGGACAACCCTGCCTATATGCTGGACACGAGGTGACCTAGTAGTTCTCCACAGGTATGATGTTGCATACTTAACGCATTTAGCTGTGGGGACATGTCTTCCCCTGAGCAGCAGATATGCATATCTGGGAGAGCCCCTTATGAAGGACTATCTGCCTTGTCAGATGTTCAGTCCCTCTCACCTTGTTTTGCAGATCATCTAAACAATGTTGCCCTAAAAGCCCTGTAAATGTGCCTGTACCATTGGAAATGTAGATGTATGACGAGTGTGGACCCACTGTGGAAGGACTTGCCCATGGGTTTCCACTACGACGGGACAGTAGGTCTGACATGCTGCCAGCAACTATGACACACCGTGTGGGTTTGCTGTCCACATAGACAGTTTCCAACACATGTTCTGTGATGTGCGTGTTCACGCTCCCAGCCAATGGGTTTAATCCAGCGATACCTGAGGAGGGTAATGTGATGAGAGGCCTTCTGCCAGGTCAAGGTAGGCTGTTATGGACTGCAACACTTTGCTGTCGGCGGCTAGGTGACTACAACTCCGAAAATGTCGCACCCCACATGCTTTAAAGGCATATAAGTAGACCACCCTGAACAAGGACAAAGCCGTGTTGGAATGCAAAGTATGTATGTCCACTAATGCGGTGTATCCGAACGCGGTATGATCGCTCACCCAGCATGTCTTTGCAGATAGGTCTCCTCATGGTAATGGGACGAAGTAATAGCTCCAGGCTCAGGTGGGAGGCATTGGCCCTGTGACGTGGGACTTACACCAGTTGCTCATCTGACTTTACAACCTGGGTACCTTACCCTGAGGTGAGGCTACAAAGAAATAGCTGTCTAACCAATGGGTCTAATACCTCAATGGGATAGTGGTACACAATGGGGTCGCAACTGAGTCTCCATGGATGCTATGTCCACCTGGAGAGCATGTCACCTGTGTGTCACAGAACATTTGGTGACCACAAACTGCTGGTATAGACATGTCCTGCTTCAATGACAGGAGGTGTGGAGATGTCGCTTACTGGACTTGTCAGCCTGTTTTGGCTGTGGCAATGTTATTGTATGACTGAGAGTAGCTCCACCTCTTTGTGAACTGAGTCAGAGGCATTATGTGGGGTGACCTCCCAAATTAATTGAGCACTTAACAACTGAAGGTGGGTAACAGAGTTGTCTTAGCCAGTCCATGCCTCCGTATATCTGTGGAATGTGCCCTGGACCGCCTTGCGATGATGTATATTTCTCTACACATATGCTGGTAATGACCAAAGGGGTGTCATACCTCACCAAAGGTGTCTGCTCCACCTTGTAGTAGCCAATACCTCCTCGTGTTGTACATCCTGTGTATGGCTGGGGTACACCACACTGGATGTGGCATTGGTACAATGTGAACCACAGTTGGGTGAAGTGGATGCCTGGTTCATGCAGTCCTGTAGGTAGCTGGCCAGATGGCAAATGTGATTGATGCAGTGGCTGCAGTACTGTATGACCACTGTCAGAGGGGTCGATTAGCAAAGGAGACCACAGTAGTGTGCCAGAATTAGTAGTAGTCTGCCTCTGAGCAAGCGAGTAATGTGTATGGTAACTGGCAACACTCACAGCTTAGCGGATGCCAATATGAAGCCAATGTCCAAATAGCATAAGATTAACTTCTGCCATGACAATATGTCTGTATCAGCACATGTATTTGACCGTGTGTGCTAATTACAATTAACAAATGGCCCGGTCAAGACTGGCTATTTCGGTTCCCCATGATGCTTACACCAGTCTGGAGGTGTTGTTCCGATAATAAAGTGGCAATACCTCCCAATCGTGACCTCTGGGTATGAAAGTGGTTGTTAACCTCTACCAACATTGGATGTACACCATTGGGTTCTGGTGGCCGGAAGACATGGTTCCTGTAGCTTTCACACAGTATGGGTAGTCAAGGCGAGACATCATGATTGCTGAACACACAGCATCAGTGAAACTTCCACTGCTCACAAGGACACAGATCCGATTAAGCTCTACTACATATGCACAGTGAGTGTCCATTGCTAGGACCCAAAATTGACTAAAGAAAAGGGTATGTGTCTTGTTCAATGTCATGCCTGAACTCCATTGTCATCACGGAAGTACCATATTGCACACCCATAGCGTGTTGCTAATGTTGCTGATAGCTGTCCATGTAATGCAGCACAGATGCACAGAAATACCCAGAATTGCAGGGTCCATAGAACTACAAGTCCACATCACAGTCCCGCATGAAGGATGTGGCAATGGGTACTGTCGTTATTGCAGTCAAAGGGATTCTGGGTATGTAGACTCTGGGCTACGGTGTTGTTATGTAGGCAATCGCTTTGTCCCGCCCGTGGGAGGGATGTGTCGTAACACCTGCCTTACTCTCCATGCTAATAAATGCAAACCATCACGGAGAATGCTAAATGCAGGTGTGAAATGTTGGTACAACCTATACTAGGTGTCAATGAGGCAATTGTCATGTGGATGGACAACCGTATGGCTTCCAGATGGCACCACAACTGCAAACCGTGGTAGAATTACACGTGCAGCGGTGGGCATAACACGGAAATACACATAGGGACTACAGTTGACATTCCACATACAAAGCCCGGACCGTCGTGCCAACTGGCGTACACAGCCTCAATCTGCCAGCAACAGAATGAGGGGCACCTGCTACCATACAAGCGGAACAGATGTGCGACCTGTGGAACACATACTAATGGCACACACACAGCGTCAAGTAGGATATGTAAACTATGGCATTCCCACCTATAGAAGACAACATGGTTAAATGAATACGCCATTAATCAACATGTTCGGTGGTGTTATATTGGAAATCGGTGACGGATATGTCCCATTGGGATGTCTGAGGGTTTATATGAAACAGTTGCTAACCAGCATCTTTGGATGTATGTCATTTTGTTCACAGTACTAAATCACCTGGTTATGTAGCACCATGTAGAATGGGTAGTAGAAACAGACATCATGATTGGGGAACATACACCAGCAGTGAAAAGCACTGGGCAGGTGGACACAGTCCAGCAACATCTAACTTGACATATGCACATGGTGTCCATTGTAGGACCCAAAATTCCATTCATGGAATGCCTGCTAGCTTCCTGCATTACTCACGTGATCTCATTATGCGTCACCACGTCACAGGTACACATATGCACATAGCGTGTTCAATGTTGATGATAGCTGTCCATGAAATGCAGCACACATGCACAGAAATACCCAGGGTGCGGGTCCATAGAACTGCGTCCACATCACAGTCCGCACACATGAAGGATGTGTAATGGGTACTGTAGGCTGTTGCAGTCAAGGGAGTCTGGGTATGTAGAATCTGGCCTCGGTGTTGTTTAGCAGGCAATCCTTTGTCCCGCCCGTGGGAGGATGTGTGCGTAACACCTGCCTTACTCTCCGCTAATAATGCAAACCATCTACGGAGACTGCAAAATGCGGGTGTGAAATGTGTACAGGCGTGTTCCAGTGTCCAGTAGGCAATTCACATGGATGGACAAGCGTATGACTAAGATGGCACCCATAACTGCAAACCCGGTGGAATTTCACTGCCGTCGTAAGGCATTACACAAGTAATACATAGGGACTACACTTGACATTCCCCATACAACAAACACAGACAACCAACCGATGAAGTCCAAAGCAAAGGCGAGGTACTGTAGACACCGTCAGTGACCACTCAGAGCACACCAGGAATTAAATGCAGTCACCATAGTTTATTGAAGCTCTTTTCGTCTGCTTCATAAGCAGACTTATTCAGAATACATACAATGCAGTCCAACCTACTACATGTAAAACCCTTAATTGGTCAGTAAATTAGATGTGCTAGGTATTAATTACATGCCTTAAAGGCAAACAAGCAAACAAACTTTACTTGGGTTACAGATTCCACACAGTGAGGACATCAGGCATTGCTTGAAGGTACATTCTTCATAGAAATAGAAATATATGTATATATATGAAAGATGAACCAACATAATGTTTTCCAAATGTCTGACTGTGTAGCTACATATATATGTTCTGGATTGTGCCAATATATTAAAAGAACTGCAGACACCTAGTAATATAGATGAACCATAATATACACAGATAAACATTATGATTATGACTAATGTAAAATAGACCAACGAAATGTAAAGATTCACAATGTGGTAATGTAAATATTCATTTAGAAGGTTACTTAAATAAATCAATTCAGACATCCATGTCAAAATACTAACACAAGGCCAGCGAGGTGCCTGCCCTCACATGTACTGGGATGTTGTTCCACAGCATAGTGAGTGTCTGGGTGATGAATCTGTCCCACCAACATGTTCTATTAATGACAGTGTCAAGGTGTCGTCACCTGCCCTTGTGGTTCTGAGGGATCTAACTTCTTTAGGTGAAGCATACTCATCAGATCTGGGTTGGCATGGCCTTGTATGCCAGGCACAGGTCACCTCTGGGCAAGTGGTATGCAACTGTATACATCTGGAATTCTTTCAGTTGGTCAGTATAACACATATTCCTGAGACCCTGCATCTGTTTGTCGATGAACTGTTGGTGCCTTTCCAGCTGCTGCAGGTGTCGGGTCAGATACATTCTGAGCGGGGCATTGTGCCCAATCATAGGTCTAATAA
Organism: Protopterus annectens; assembly: GCF_019279795.1. Classification (NCBI taxonomy): domain Eukaryota; kingdom Metazoa; phylum Chordata; order Ceratodontiformes; family Protopteridae; genus Protopterus; species Protopterus annectens. The sequence goes on along the minus strand of NC_056725.1, from coordinate 1,105,264,061 downwards.
GTGATGAGTACAAGGGACAATAACCTCCCCTGATCTAGATGTGAATCGCTTCATGATGATGTGGGCAATGTGGAAGGTCTACCTACTTCGTTAGCAGCGTGTGTGTCTAACGAGCAGTTAACAACAACCGGGTCCCCAGATCCCTGGTAACTCCCTCTGTGCTCAGTGGATTGCCACCTATATGGTAGCTAAAGGGTAACCTTGTTCTTCCGAAGGGTATGACAATGCATTTCCTGGCATTTAGCTGTAGGCCATGTCTCTGGCACCACTTATCCCACATCTGTGAGGCACTCCTGAAGGATATCTGTCAGATGTGTGTCTGACTATGGCACCAGTTTGCAGTCATCTGCAAACATTGTCACCCATAACCCCCTGTGTTTGCTTGTACTTTGGAAACGTAGATGCTGAAAATAGTGGACCCAGGACTGACCCCATGGGACACGCTTGTGACTGGCTGTGAGTATGACATGGCGCCAGCAACTATGACCATGTGTGTTCTGTGACTTAGCCAGTTTGCAACCCATATGGCGATGTATGGATATCGTTCAAGATGGCGGGTTTATCACTGATACCCAAGGGGTATTGTGTCGAAGGCCTTTGCCAGGTTGAGGTAGGCTGTATGGACTGCTTTACCCTCATCAATGGCCTTGGTGACTGATCCTACAAAGTCAAACCGTGTAAAAGGCATGATCTGACTTTGACCAAGCTAAACTGGGTTGTATCCAAAGGATGCGAGCCCCTATGTCTTTATCTATGAGTTCCATTATGATCCCTCTCCATGGCTTTGCAGATAAGGCTTGTCAAGCTAATGGGATGTGGTAATAACCAGGGTCAGTGGAGGCACCATCTATGTGAAGTGTGACTACAGTGGCCTTGTGCTACTACTAGTGCGTATCCTGAGGTGAGGCTAAGATTAAACAGCTGTCCTAAGTGTGGGTTTAATTCCCCATAGAGTTCATGGAGTACACAGCTGGGACACCATCTGGTCCCATGGATGCTGTGTTGACTGCCTTGGAGACAGCATTTCCCACCTGTGCGTTACAGATGTTCCAGGATCTACAAGTCTCAGGTATAGATAACTCTCCATGTGGGGGAAATGTTAGCACTGAACATGTCAGCCAGTATGCTGGCAATGTGTGTAGGTTCAGTCATCTTCACATCATTGTGAACCCGGTTTGAGCATATCTGGGAGTGTCTTCCCAGGTGTCCAACATAGCTAAAGAAGGACTTATGAATGTCTGTTGAGTCCTTATTAATTTCTCTGTTGAATTTCCCCTGGATGATTTCATGACAGCTTGTAGTTCTTCACATATAATGAACAAGGTGTGTTACCTTACAAGTATTCGCTTTAACTTGTAGTATCTACCTCCTGTCGTTGTAGAGCTTGTTCATGGCTGGGGTCCACCAGACTGCATGCTTGTCTGTGGTACAAAGAGTCTCACTTTTGTATGGGATTGCCTGATCCATGCAGTCCTGTAGGTGCTGGTGGAAGGCATATGCGTGATTCAGCGGTTTGAGTGATGTTCACCACTGGCTCAGGGGCCTTAAAGGAGACCACAGTAGTGTTCAGAAGTGTGAAATCGGCTTTTGAGAAAGGCATATGTATGGTAACCGGCACCACTGTACACATGGAACATCATGGCAATACACACGGCTGGATGTGGGTAATGCTGGACATACCCACGGCAGGCGTGGCTGGCGTTCAGTCCGATGCCGAGGACCACACACATAGCCGGCCTTAGGCATAGGCCAAGTAGGCAGCCGTCTGGCGTTGCTCTACCGGGGCACCTTTCCAGACTTTGTTTGGTGTAGGTAGACCAGGAGGGGGGTAGCGGGTGATGTTGTGGTGGCAACTTCTGCCTAGGGCACCACTTAACCTAAGGCCACTCTTCCCGTGGGTGATACAGCGGTACCCACACCCAGATGCGGGTCATTGCTAGTATGGCATATCATCTATGGCAAGAAACCATATATTACCAGACATAATGGCACAGCATAATGCCTGTCCGCCCAAGCGCAGACATCGTCACCAGCGGTGGTGCGGACGTACTGCGCGGATGTCCGTTACCAATGTCGACATTGTCTCGCTTTGTGAAACAAACTCCACATAGCGATTCAATACTAAACAGCGACGGAGAACCCGATGTCCCGTGGCTGAGCTGTTCAACCTGTTCCGCCATGTTAAATGTGTAGCACAGTGGAACCGGCCCAAACCAAGCAGCGGACATGTCTGTGGCTCAGTGAAAGCCGTCACGCAATGGTAAACCCATGTAATATTGCGACACAGGTCATACATACCGAGGGTTAGTAATGGAAATAGGTCCGTTCGACCAGACCGTGTGCAATTAGTATAACAAGATCTACAGCGGGTACACGGCCAATCGGTGCACCGGTTATGAATAATTGGGGGTGACATGGTACCATAGACACGGACAAAACGTGCCCATGTGACTCATCTAACATTCGTACACGGTCAGGGCAGTTCCATACACTGGGCGGACAAGACCAAACCCAAAGCACCACAGCAACACCCTGACAATCGAAGGCCTGTATGCGTAGGGATATAAGCACCTGTCATCTGAACATCCCTGCGGTCCGCGACATATGCATCCTGGGCCATGGCGAGGGGAATAAGGAATGTTTAACATGCAGTACCGCACCTTTCCCACCGGGGGAATGGATGCCTGTGGCGTGCGTGAGTGCGGGGGATATGTAAATGTACTTAAGTACCATGGGTATGCATATTAATGACACGAACAGCTAGCGTGTAGTGGTCACAGTAACTGGCAAGCGTGAATGCAGTCACGTTTGAATTCTGACTATGGAACATATAGATGTGAGCGGTATGCGTAATGCGTCCATGCTGCAAAGACTGTTACATGTATAAAGTTGTAAGTGCGTTCTGCACCGTCCGTCAACGGATCAGACATATGTTACTGGAATAGGCACAACTAACACAAAACACGTAACCACACAGACCCAGTAAACACATATAAGCAGAATACGGATATGGATGTGCGCCTGCGCGTAACCCTAATTAGAAATCACGGTGTGTGTGTAATGCGTGCGTGTGTGATCCACTGGAAGCAGGGAAGGTTAAGGATGTGTCCTCCACTCATTTACATTCATAATTGTAAAATATATGCTTAAATAGTACTTACTGATTCCATGCTTTGGAATCGTAATGCTACAATTATACACGCTGATATAAAATATCCTGATCAACACACTACATTCTAAGGTTTGCTCACAACAATTATCAACTATGTTTCAAGATACTGATTGTATTGACCAATATTGTATTTATTTTAACACATTGTTGTCGTATTATTGTTTCCATGAAGTAATGTATGCAACACTGATTTGTATATGTCACGTTATAATCAAGACTTGTAGCACTGTCCACTTAACTATGAGCAGGTTTATTGATTATTTGACTTTAAACTGACTCTGAAGGAAGTGTATAAGGGACAACTATGTAATGCATTTCGTGCTCCGACGATGCCCCATGTTAGTAGGTGAAAGAGCTCAGTATCGTTTGACTGTGGAGTCTATCGTTTTGTCATTGCCTGTTTTGGCGATATATGTTCAATAATGTTGTTTATGAAGATGGGCAGGGCGCAAGGTTTGCTGTATTTCCGCTTACTGGCGTGGATATAGATAGGCCAAGTAATACATAATATGGGTAGTCAAGCAGACATCCACGATTGGGGAACATACAGCGGCAGTCAAAACCACTGGCCAGATGGTGACAGTCCAACACGTTCTACACTTTACATATGCACATCGGTGTCCATTGTAGGACTCCAAAAATAGTTGCGTTTACACCTTCGACTCGTTGTGATCGGCCAGACAGAGTGTCAGCCGTGACTACGGCACAACTAGACATGCACCACCAGCGTGTTTAAGGTTGATGATACCTGTCCATGAAATGCAGGACATATGAACAGAAATCCCCAGATTGTCGTGTCCATAGAAGTGCGTCCACATCCCAGTCCCACACATGAAGGATGTGTAATGCGTACCGTGGGGGGTTGCAGCCATGGGATCCTGGGTATGCAAAATGGGGCTCGGTGTTGTTTGGCAGATAATCCGTTGTCCCGCCCCGTGGGAGGGCTGTGGGTATAGCACGTGCCTTAGTCCTCACTAAGGATGCAAAGCATCCACTGGGTAATGCTAAAAGCAGGTGTAAAATGTGTTCAGCCCTACATCAGTGTTCAGTAGGCAATTCCCATGGATGGACAAGTGTACGACCAAGATGGCACCTATAACTGGACACCTGGTGGAATTACACAGTTGCGGTAAGGCATAACACAGGAAATACATTAGGGACTACAGTAGACACTCCCCATACAAAGTCAGACCGCCGTGCGAATACCGGCGTACACAGCACTCGATGTGCCAGCAACAACATGAGGATCATTCGCTTCCATACTGCGGAACAAATGGGCGACCTGTGGAACACATACTAATGGCATACTAACAACCTCAACTACGAAGGTCATACGATGTTTCAACACTAAGCGTTCCGCGATATAACGAACATGCTTCAATGAATAAATAGGGTATGCATGTTCTGTCTGTTTTATATTGACAATACAGTGGCGTATATGTCCTACTGGGCCTTCTGAGGATTACTTAAAGCACTTGCCAACCTGCAGCATTACATCAATACCATTTGGGTTAATCGTAGTAGAACATGGGTTTCGTAGCACAACATAATATGTGTAGTCAAACAGACATCCATGAGTGGGAACATTCAGCAGCGGTCACAACCACTGGCCAGATGGACACAGCCCAACATGTTCTACATTTTACATATGCACATTTGTGTCCATTGTAGGACCCAAAATTTCTCCTTTGCAACGCCAACTGGAGTGCAAGCGGAAGACCAAGATGAACTACAGCCGTGACTACGGCACAGCTACATATATGCACCGCCAGCGTGTTCAAGGTTGATGACAACTGTCCATGAAATGCGGGACATATGCACAGAAATCCACAGATTGTCGAGTCCACAGATGTCGTCCACATCCCATTCCAGCACACATGGAGGATTTGCTATGGGTACTGTCGAGGGTTGCAGCCATGGGATCGTGGGTATGCAGAAATGGGTGTTGGAGATGATTGGCAGATGATCCATTGTCCGCCCTGTGGGAGGGATGTGGAGTACAGAACATGCCTTACCACCCACCAATACTGACAATCATCCACCGGAGAATGCTACATGCAGCTGTGAAATGGGTACAGCCCTACACCAGTGTCAGTAGGCATTTCCCAAGGATGGACAAGCGTCACGGACAAGATGGCACCCATAATAGCAAACCTGGTGCAATCACACAGCCGTAGTAAGGCATAACACAGGAAATACAGATGGAAACAACAGTAGACAAACCGTAGACATCCATCCTGCCGTGCGAATCCCGGCGTACACAGCAGCCAAGGTGCTAGCAAGTATGTGGGGATCACCCGCTTCCACTCGGCGGAACATACGGGCGACCTGTGGAACACATATTAATGGCACACCAACAACGTCAACTAGGAAGGTCATACTATGGTTAAAATATAGTGTTCCCACACATAAATAACATACTGTCATGAATAAATAGGTTCTACATGTACCGGCTGTGTTATCATGAAAATACAGTGGCGGATAGTTCACAATGGTACCTCTGAGGATTACTTAAAGCAGTTGACAACCTGCAGTACTACAGTAACACCATATGGGTAAATTGTGGAAGGACACGGGTTCCGTAGCACTACATAATATGGGTAGGCAGACAGACATCGGGACTGGGAACATCACGGCAGTCAAACCCACTGGCCGAATGGACACAGTCAACATGTTCTACACTTTACATATGCACATCGGTGTCCATTGCAGGACCCAAAATTTCTCCTTAAGTAAGTGTGGGCAGCATAGTGTGAACCAGAAGAGGTGACAGCCGTGACTACGGCACAGGTAGATATATGCATCACAAGCGTCTTCAAGGGTGATGACAACCGTCCATGAAATGCAGGACATATGAATAGGACTCCCCAGGCTGCTGTGTCCATACCGTGCGTTCACATCCATTTCGCACACATGAAGGGTGTGCAAGGGTACTGTCGAGGTTGCAGACATGGGATCGTGGGTATGCAAAATGGGTGTCGGTGTGGATTGGCAGATGATTCGTTGTCCGCCCTGTGTGCGGGCGTGGCCATGGCATATCGTTACTCCGCAATAATAATGCCGATCATCCACGGAAATGGAGAATGCAGCTGTGAAATGTTTACAGCCCTATACTAGTGTCCAGTAGGCAGTTCCCATGGATGGACAAGCGTCGGCCAAGATGGCACCCATAGCTGCAAAGCTGGGGGCATCCCACAGCTGTTGCAAGGCATAACCCAGGAAATACAGATAGGGACTACAGTAGACACTACCCTTACAAAGCCTGTCCGCCGGGCAGATACCGGCGTACACAGCACTCAATCTGCCAGCACATCAATGGGGATCTGCGCTTCCATACAGTGGAACAGATGGGTGACCTGTGTAAAGATCCCAATGGCACAATCTGAGCGTCTGCTGGGAATGGGATACGATGGTCAAACTATGGCGTTCCCACCAATGAAAGACATCCTTCGGTGAATTAATAGGATTGATGTCAATAGACCATGGCAAACACCCAATGAACAGGAAAGACTTGCTGGCACCTTATGGCCACACACCATGTCACACATAGGTAGATGGAACAGTCAACTTAAACATTTAGTCCACGACCGTGCATATGGTATCCAAAGGTACTTCATAGACATGTATGCGCTATCACCCGTAGGCCTCGTGAGACTTACACATAACATGGAAGTATCCAAGCTGTAAATGTCCACCCTTACACTTCCATTTGTCACTTTCTATGCGAACAATGAACATGTAGCCACAGCATAGAAAGCACAGACGCACTGCTAATGAAACACACACATGTCAACATCACAGAAAGCATACTATGAACACACGTATTACATGATATTGTACTATGAAACACAAACAAACCAGCAACCTGTGGCAAGAATAGTCCCCGTAGTTCGACACAACACAAGTCTTCGTAACATTTAAACAGTTTATTAAAACATGCAACGTTCTCGTTGTTTCCTAACGTCTGCAGAAAAAGCAAAGTCTAAGAATGTTCACAATCAACAATGTGAGTCTTAACAAGATTTTAAATATCACATTGTTGATTGTGAACAGTTTAATTGCTTTTTCAGAAAAGTTGTGAAAGCAACGAAACACACACACACACATGGAAGGGACGGAGGCGAACCTATGCCTATCTACATGAACTCACTACAGTATGAAGCATTTACAGAGCAGCTACGGGTTTACTGAACAGAGCTGTCAGAGGCATACTTGTAGGCTGGTGACATCACCAAGACAATAGTTGGCAATAGCCAAGGTATGTGTTGCGGGCGTCTAAAAGCATGTTCATTTGCAGAGGCAGCTGGAAACACACACACACACACGGAAGGGACGGAGGCGAACCTATGCCTATCTACATGAACTTACTACAGTATGAAGCATTTACAGAACACGCTACTGAGTTTACTGAAGAGAGCGATGTCAGAGGCATACTTGTAGGCTGGTGATGTCACCCGCAAGACAATAGTTGGCAATAGCCAAGGTATGTGTTGCGGAGCATCTAAAAGCATGTTCATTCGCAGAGGCAGCTGGAAACACACACGGAAGGGACGGGAGACGAACCTACGCCTATCTACATGAACTTACTACAGTATAAAGCATTTACAGAACGCGCTACCGAGTTTACTGAAGAGAGTGATGTCAGAGGCATACTTGTAGGCTGGTGACGTCACCCGCATGACAATAGTTGGCAATAGCCAAGGTATGTGTTGCGGAGCGTCTAAAAGCATGTTCATTCGCAGAGGCAGCTGGAAACACACACACACACACACACACACGGAAGGGGCGGAGGCGAACCTCGCCTATCTACATGAACATACTAGAGTATGAAACATTTACAGAGGGCGCTACCGAGTTTACTGAAGAGAGCGAAGTCAGAGGCATACTTGTAGGCTGGTGTCGTCACCCGCATGACAATAGTTGGCAATTGCCATGGTATGTGTTGCGGGCGTCTAAAAGCATGTTCATTCGCAGAGGCAGCTGGAAACACACACACACGCACGGAAGGGACGGGAGACGAACTTTTGCCTATCTACATGAACTTACTACAGTATGAAGCATTTACAGAGCGCTACCGAGTTTACTGAAGGCGATGTCAGAGGCATACTTGTAGGCTGGTGACGTCACCCGCAAGATAATAGTTGGCAATAGCCAAGGTATGTGTTGCGGAATGTCTAAAAGCATGTTCATTCGCAGAGGCAGCTGGAAACACACACACACGGAAGGGACGGAGCGAACCTCGCCTATCTACATGAACTTACTACAGTATGAAGCATTTACAGAGCGCGCTACCGAGTTTACTGAAGGCGATGTCAGAGGCATACTTGTAGGCTGGTGGCGTCACCCGCCAAGACAATAGTCGGCAATAGCCAAGGTATGTGTTGCGGAGCATCTAAAAGCATGTTCATTTGCAGAGGCAGCTGGAAACACACACACACGGAAGGGACGGGAGATGAACCTACGCCTATCTACATGAACTTACTACAGTATGAAGCATTTACAGAGCAGCTACGAGTTTACTGAAGAGGCGATGTCAGAGGCATACTTGTAGGCTGGTGGCGTCACCGCATGACAATAGTTGGCAAGAGCCAAGGAATGGGTTGCGGAGGGTCTAAAAGCATGTTCGTTCGCACAGGCCGCTGGAAACACACACACACACACGGAAGGGGCGGAGGCGAACCTCGCCTATCTACATGAACTTACTACAGTATGAAGCATTTACAGAGCGGCTACCGAGTTTACTGAAGAGGCGATGTCAGAGGCATACTTGTAGGCTGGTGGCGTCACCCGCCAAGACAATAGTTGGCAATAGCCAAGGTATGTGTTGCGGCGATCTAAAAGCATGTTCATTTGCAGAGGCAGCTGGAAACACACACACACACACACACACACGGAAAGGGCGGAGGCGAACCTCGCCTATCTACATGAACTTACTACAGTATGAAGCATTTACAGAGCCGCTACGAGTTTACTGAAGTAAGCGATGTCAGAGGCATACTTGTTGGCTGGTGTCGTCACCCGCAAGACAATAGTTGGCAATAGCCAGGGTATGTGTTGCGGGCGTCTAAAAGCATGTTCATTCGCAGAGGCAGCTGGAAACACACACACACGGAAGGGACGGAGACAAACCTCGCCTATCTACATGAACTTACTACAGTATGAAGCATTTACAGAGCGCTACCGAGTTTACTGAAGTGGCGCTGTCAGAGGCATACTTGTAGGCTGGTGACATCACCCGCCAAGACAATAGTTGGCAATAGCCAAGATTTGTGTTCGCGGGCTAAAAGCATGTTAATTCGCAGAGGCAGCTGGAAACACACACACACAGACACACACACACACACACACACACACACCACGGAAGGGGCGGAGGCGAACCTAAGCCTATCTACATGAACACACTACAGTATGAAGCATTTACAGAGCAGCTACCGAGTTTACTGAGCAGAGCGCTGTCAGGAGGCATACCCTCGTGGGTGGTATCATTTGCAGAGGCAATCGCCCGATCGGGAGTTAGGTCAGAGTGCGCAGTCCGCGGCCTGTTACCATCCCAAGGTGGCCGTGCAGTGCTGCGTTAGTGCTGCAGTCGGGAATACCAAGTAACTACTGATCAGTACATCACTGCCTACTGGGCATGCTCAGACACTTAGACTCGGCACAGAGCAGACATGCATACACATGGTGCGGCGGCATGGGTGGCGGAATGTGGACTGTCGTGTGTGTCCAGCCACACAACAGAAACCTGGCCATGCCACAGGCGTGGCGTTGCGAAGGGATACAGGCATGCACCCGGGTATAACTGCAGTCGGCGGTGTGCACTGTGCTGTGTCTATCTACACAGCTGCCTACTGGGCATGCTCAGACACTTAGAGTCGGCACAGAGCAGACATGCATACACATGGTGCGATGGCATGGGTGGCGGAATGTGGACCGTCGTGTGTCCAGCCCCACAACAACGGCCATGCCACAGACATGGCCGTTGCAGCGGGAATATCTAGGTGCAATTAACCATGTAGGACTGGCCTACAGTTTGTTGCATGCTACAGACAACCCTCCCAAACACAGGCTACCTGCACAGATGTCCTGAGGACACTGGTGAGTGGGCATGCTCTCACAACAGCACCGTATTGGGTGACATGAACCACCCATACATAGACTGGGAACATCAGCCATGGCACAACACACTCGCCACTGGTCACAGGTGTTCTCACACCTGGCCACTGTTAAACAGCCATGCACCATACATACTAGGGGGGGGATGTCTGACAGTTCTGCCCATCACACATGGTGAGGATATGCCCCACACAGGATGTACAGCCCTCAATGGTGATGCCAGACCATATAGTGGATCCACTGGTCATCCACATCCTGTAACCAACACCGGCATGGGGGACCTAAGTGATGACCTCTCCACAACAAACCACACACATCATACGACCGGTGTGGTACCCTACAAGTCCTCCATGCCAGTATTGAACCCAGGCCAGACCGGCATCCCCTAACGAATGCATTCTCTGAGCACCCACATGCATGTCTGCAACAGGCAAACATGATAACATCAGGACCTTGTCCACCACAGGTAGGCACATGGTGTGGTGGAGCCCCACTGACTACCTGTACATCAGCAGTTGGAGCTAATACATGACAGAGCAATGTCAATACCAGGGAAACCATCTCCCATTCATACCGGCGTCACCATACGGCCACATACAATCATCCACGGCCGCTTGTGGGAGTGGTACTGCAGAGGGCACATGAGACAACCATAGGGCCTTCCTTAACTGTGGTAAGGACATGGTTGGGGGCACACAGACTTGGCTGGAAATGGTCCAGAATGGTACAACGGTCACTGCACCCACAGACATTGTCTGCAAACCAGCGGACATGTTCCATGCATACACCCCCCCCCAAGAGGGGACATATCCATCCCACCAGAGTGTAGCCTCCCAAACATCTCATATGGCCTGGGTGATCCCATATCTCTATGGCGGTTGACACAGCACCAATGGGCACCGATGGTGTTCCTGGCTGTGTGCTACCCATCCTCATTGAGGGCCTCGGCCCACACATGCGGCCACTGTGTCATGTTAGCCTTACTATGGGCTATGTCCCCAATGGATGGCATATGGCATCTGTGGTCCCACTATGCCAGGGTAGTGCTCTTATGGACTGTAGACAGCCACACCCTATCCGCTTGACAAGCCTTGTCTGCAAAGCTGTGGGGAGGTCCATACAGGTGCCCATGGATACAGACAGCGGTGTACAGCCAATACGGAACATACCCACAACAACATAGTCAAAGGCGGATCCTGCCTCCCGAACCTGCTCGTCCTGTCTGGAGTGGTCACCAAGGCCATTGATGGGGATACGTGGGTTTGCACACAGTACCATGACCTGGTGGGAGCGTTCAGAGCACACTACACATGGGACTCATGGAAAGGCTCGCCAGCATACATGTGGGGACATATGTCACCCGATGCTTCTCAAAGGTTGGAGGTCACACCACACAGGGTTGGTGTTCCTGGTGCCTTGTCACACTCATATCTGGTCTCCAGTGGAGGCCCACAGGGCTCAGTCCTGGGCCCCCTGCCATATGGCATTCGACCTTCTAATGTGCATGCAATCATAGGGGAATTGTGGCAGACAAGGTATGCAGATGACTACGCACCGGCCACCATACCCAACACCCCATGTGACACGGACATCCACCTAGGCGTCATAGACATGGATAACTGGTGCCAGAGCCATGGCCTGCTACTACATGCCAGAGAAGGTGCAGACCTACCCAGTGTGAAGGACATGTTCGGCCCAATGTCACATGTAGGTGGTAAGCCATTCCAGATGGTGGACATGTTCATGGAAATGGCTACACCTGTCGTTAACATCTGTCAACACACACAATGGCAATGTGGGTGTGAAGACATTCCACTGTGGCCTCCTGGTCTGGAAGGAATCGCATCGACATCAGGGGTGTTCATTGTACCCTGTACATCACACACCAGAGCAATGACTGCGTGCATTGGCACATCTGGCCTGTAGCTAACCTGGCGCCTGCAGCACTCGGAAGGACCGCAAGCGTTACACAAGGCGGGGATGGCGGTGCTGGGACATGTGTCACAAGCTGCACGACCAAGGGGACTCCGGCTGTAAACCTTCACAGCACATCTGCTCTGTGGTGATCTGTGCCTGGCATACACGGCCATGTCTGACCTGGGTGACATGGGCATATTCCACTTCCTAGGCTCCAGGCAAACACGGACACAGATGCGCCTGTCACACACATCACCACAAAGATGAGTGTGGCGTGCTGAGAACAGGGTCAACGGCGAGACCCCTACAACACGTAGAGGAGTGCCAGCCCATGTGAAGGAAAGGCACTGACTGCCTTCGTCCAGGAGTAATAATGACGTGTGGATGTGTGGATATAGTTATGCACCAGGCATCATCTGTGTGTCAGTGCTGGACGAGGGACTGGGGACTGATGGATGTGGCATCCCCATCCTGAGGGGTGTTAGCAGCCACACACAGTCATGCTAGGTCCACACATGTCGAGGGCACATACCTGTTATGTACGTAATGGCCTATGTTCCTATGTAGGGGTCCATGCCGAGTGCGGATACCTGTGCTATGCTGATGTTGCCAGACATGCCTGTGGGTACCCCACGTCTACGCATGGGGAACTAATTACAGTGCTCCCAGTAGGCACATGCAAGTACACCATCATTGTCATATGGGTTAACTGAACCAACATGGTGCTACACATGTAACCACCACACATACTGTGTACACAGATCAATGAATGCTGCACCTGTCCTGCATGGTATGTCTGCTGCATGATGTCAGTGCACAACCCACATCACATACACACCTGTCACCAGCCATACACACACACCACAACATACACATCACTATGCGGACACAGGTATCACATACACCTCTCACTATCTTGTCCACCCTGTGCATCAGAATATGTTTGCATAACCATGCACTGATGGTGTAGCTCACAGTTATGCGGCAGAGACTTCATCATATGCACAGGGTGATATGTGTGCCACAGGCATAGGCTGTACCAATGGATGACATCATGTGTGTGTGTAAGGGCCTGTGCATTGACTGGGCATGACTGTGTACATTGCATGTGGGTGTGATGGAGCCCTACAGTCGTGTTTGCTGTGTGTGGGTTTGTGTGTACACAGTTCAGTCATCTGTGATGCCTACACGGGGTATGCTTGGCAGCCCCAGACTGTACAGTGCAGGTGTTACGGCTCACTGTGTCCACCTGCCGCGACGTGACCCATGCCTGCCTGGGGTCGCACGGGCACGACCGGGTACAGAGACAGTCCACTCTCCGATGTCACATGTCCGCTGGAAACGTGCCCACGCCGGGGCCATCCAGGGCCACATCCACGTGGCCTGCTCTGTCCTGGTGTAGTCGGTGTAGTAGCAGCTGCACTGCTGCTACCAGCACTGGGTGGGTGGGCATGGGAGGTGGCACGCACACGCTGACCTGCACCAAGTGGTGTTGCTGGCCTACGCCCACGTGCCCTATGCCTCACCCCTACCTGGTGTTCCTGCACGGACAGCCCACGCTCAAGGATGGCCATGCCTCGGTCGAGGATACCAGCCATCTCACCCAATCTCCTATCCAGAACATCGGCAAGATGCTGTTGGGCATTCGCCAATGCCTGGATGTTGTCATTCAAGGAACGGATTGCAGACCTCTGCAGCCTCTGCCCTTCCTGGTTCTGCCGTTCGACACTTGCCTGCGCCGCCATTACAGTCTGGAACATCGTCTGGTTATACCAGCTGCTGCACCCTGTACGGCAGGTGTATGTCTAGCGGTGCTCCCCCTACGAGCAGCACCTGCCATATGCCTGCGTGGCACTGCACCAGTCATTACACTGGCAACATCGTGTGTACCCACACCTTCTGCAGCCACCACACATTCCTGCTTGGTGCCAACAGAGGCTGACTGACCGTCATCTATGGGCAGCGGTGTTGGGGTATGTGTCGGCATCCGAACCGTGTTCAGGGATGAAGGGGCGTAAGTGTGATGTTCTCCAATGGCACAGTGTGTGCCTGTGACGACCCTGCCTGTGCCTCATGCACATGGTCATCACCACTAGTATCTGTGGGGACACTAGCATCAGCTGGACCGCAGGAGGAACTCACCTACAGCACCTGTCAATACAAAGGCATACCGTCAGTTACAATACACACACACACACACACACACACACACACACACACACACACACACACACACACACACACACAGACATCATGCATGTGATAATGCAGGTGGCATGCAGCATTCACACACCACAGACCAGTGAATGTAGACCAGACATTCCTAGTGGCAGTATGCACACTGCCCTGGTGGGAACAGTACAACAGGCAGGTGTCTTTTAGTAGGCATGCAGTACACACATTCATGGTAGTTTGCATGCATCGCCGTGATACACCGTGTGGCCACGGGTGTGTTGACAGTACACATGTCTGCCGACACTATGTCATGTACACTGCATACATGTGTGGTATCATGTGGAAATGTGACGATGGTGTCCCACTGCATGCAGCACATCACAATGGCTGTCATGGTGCAGTGTTATGTGTACAGTCTACAGATACAATGTATGGGTAACAGGGATGTCTGTGCAGGTGCAGTTGGTGTGAGCTGTATACATAGCTGTACAGTGTGGAGTGCGGGCACTGTGCCACTGCACAGTAGCAGGACACAGTTATGTTTCTGTGTGATGCGTGACCTGGACGCATTACATTGCCATGTCTGTAAGTCGGTTCATCCGCTCAGCAGCACGTATGTGGTGGATATTGGAGGCACCTGTAGTAGCTGTGGAGAGGCATTCCATGTCAGTGGTGTACTACATCGGATGTAGAGGGGCGCCACTACAGTGATGAGCCCACTATGTGTGTACAGGGTGCAACGGTGACTACCCACTGTGGATGTACTGTGTGGCAACATGCCTGTAGGTATCGACCATGGCCTTGTCTGTCTGGGTCATTGACAATTGTGTGTGGTGGACATCGTGCACATGGCCCTGTGGTGGCCCATGTGACATACAACCATACTAGTGTAAGGTGTCACATTCCTACAGATATGCAGACAGTGTGGATGTCTGCTATGTCGTGCATAGGTCATGTCATGGTGTGAAACTGTTGCAGCCAGACATCCACGTGCATGGGACATGGCATGTGCCATGTCACAACGTGTGCACCTGATGCAGGGGCATAGGTCACATTGGTAACACATGTGCTCTGGCAAGATCACAGCTCACTATGTGGTACTGTGTGCATACTGCAGAGGCATACCGATGCATACTACACATGCAGCCATTGTGGAACACCTACACCATTGTATGCATAGCTGAATGCACGTAACACACCAATAGGTGGTGTGGTGTCATGCCACTGTGCTAACGGTCGTATCTACTGTACATGGGTGGTGTGTGTGTCGGGTGGTGCAACCTGTATACCGTGACTGGGGCACACACAGGTGTGCATGTCATGCCTGGACACATGGGGAATATCAATACACCATATCATGCCTTTGACTAGCAACAGACTTACCTGCAACAGACCCTTGTGTTTGCGGCCGCCAGGCGAACCTGTAAAGGGATGACACAAAGGTATACACATTATCCATTACTATCGCCACAGTCAGCAGTGTGCATGTCACATCATGCATCTGTGAGTTAGCATGTGCTATGCACATGTCTGCTAACACAACATAGCATACTGTAGTATGCGTCCTGTGTGGCCATATACCTGGCATGTATTGCTATATTATGTGTTGTACTATGACACCCACCCCCATGTCACTTATCATACAAACATGCATCCCTGACTTACCATGCAGCTCCAAGCTCATAGTTCGGGAGACACCCACCTCCACGATGGACGCATGGGTTTCTGCGTGTTGTTCCGTGGGTGTCCCCAGACTGGCCAGGAGCTCCTCCGTGGCTGTGAGTGGGGGCTGGGTTGGTGGCCCACCACCTGTCCCACGTTGTTGTCTGGCGATTGCAGTGGCACACTGTCTTGCATGCCGGATCAGGTCTGTGCAGTGCCTGCGGATCTGCTGATAAGTGCAGTTGTATCCGCCCAGGCTGTTCACCCTCCTGCACATCTCCTCCCACATCTCCTGTCGTTCCCGTGCCTGCTGTGGCACATGACTGAATAAGACGTCATGATTACTATGGAGGTATGGGATGATCACCTCCTCCTCCTGTCGACTGAAAGCGGGAAGCCGGGAACGTGGCATTATCTGTAAGACATAATGATGGTGGCAGGTCACATTTACACTGCTGTGCTGGCATACTGTTGGAAATACATTGCTATGACAAGTACGACATCTGCACAGTAATCTGTGAAAGGCATCGTGGCAGTGACACAGCCGATGTGTTGGCTTCACACCATTGAGCAGTGGGTGTCACATCATATCTGTTTGCCACCCCATCACACTGTACACGCACCATGTAGATGTTAGCCAGCTGTGGACATGTGTACCTGGCTGCACCTGTGTCCATATCACTGGCATAGGTCCCCATGTGACGTCGGTGCTGCTGTTCACCTGGATGCTGTGTATATGTCAGTACACATCATGTCTGTAGCCATTGTGAACGTCAGCAGTGGCACTGTACACATACACATGGACACCTGCACATGCATGTTTTGTGCCATGTACATCCACACAGCACTGTACGGGTGTTGGACAACTTGCCACAGCTCACCTGTGTTGCACATGTGATAGACATAGGGCAATGTGTAACCATGACACATTAGCAGGACAGGCCATGCATAGCATGTACACACACACATTGTCCAGAGCATCACACAGCACCTGTGACACCACAGGGTGCATCACCGCCACATTACTGCTGTGTATGGTTGATAGTGAGAGTGCCTTTTGTCCATTGCACCATGTAGGACTGTGATAGCTCATGCAGCCTTGCTGGGCAGGTCTGCATGGTATGGCAGGGTATGCCACATACATGGCACTGGGTTGTGATCCACCTGGGGGTTTACGATATTGGCAGGGTGGCTGTCAATTCCATATGTCATTGCTATGTGTATATGGACATTCAACATGTCTATCACCATGGTGTGGACACTGGCCTCAAGCAAGGTATGCTGCACGCTGCTTGCTGAGGGTGTGTCTGGTGCATGCAGGTATCACACATCCATGCATACACTGTAACCCAGGCAGGTGCTATGTGCTGGGATATTGATCAACACAGTGCTGTATGTGGACACACACCGCTATCCCGTGCACATGGATGGTTGCCTGCACTGATGTGGGTACCACATATGTGTACATCCAGTGCCTGCTGCCACCCCATGTCTGCTGCTGCACTACACACCGCCATCCCTCCCTCTGTGAATGTGGTGTTGGGCACAGCATAGGTATCCATGTATGGGGACAGGGATGTTCACATAGCAGGGTCACTGATGGTATTGTCGATCAAACCATACGCGTATGACGCACCCCTCACACATATAACCCATTCATATTGTTGTTCACAACGGTGACACAGCTATATTGCTATACCGGAGACATTCACAGCCATACATACACAGATGCATGCACGTCCATCTGTGGCATGGCCTGGACTATTGGTGTGGTTCAGCACATTACATGTTTGACTGCAGCTGGCGCAGACCTACTGTGCACATGTCTACACGGTAAGCCTGTTCTACAGTAGGCATCTGTGATGTGCTGTGCACATCTCATATCTGCACATTTGGTTGGTGTCCATCGGTCCACGGGCCAGTGGTGGGACACACAGGGATGTTGATGAACATATATGCATGCAACCCTGTACAGCTGTAACACTAGCCTCTCAGATGCTCATGTGTCGTGGACGTGAACACCGTACACACACATGTGGTTGTGGGCTGCCGTCCATACCCATCTCCTCCTGTGGGTTGCTATTATCCCACACACTCCTTGTATTGTATGTTCAGGCTATGCACCTATGTGGGGCTTGTGGGCATGCAATACGATACTATATGCCTTTGCACCCATCACAGACAATGTCACACAGGTACACCGGCAGCCGTACACATCACAGCTTGTTGTCAGCACGTCACATGTGGTACACACATAACACATCTCCTGTATGACATGGTCATTTGTACGGGCATGTCCAGCAGTCACATACCACAGCTACCCCTACATGCCGGCTATGCAGGACATGTGTCTGTACAACTACTGTGACATGTACACGAGCAATGCCCCCCTACCTACATCACATGGTACTACCTGTGGAGTATGTGTGTCTGCATCCATGCTATGGACATAGATGACAATTGTACATCAATATGTGCAACATAACTCATTGGGGTTGTCATGTGCACATGTTCCATGTGTCAATGCATTGTTTGTCTCTGTTGGGCGGTCATTGTTGTGCATGGTTTACATGGCTGACATAGCGTACTGTGTCTGATTCCAGGTACTTCATTGGGCTACCAGCATTGTACATTTCTACAGCACATTCCAGCCATCATGTAGCCAGCTTACATGACAGTGGGAGGTGTTCCGCCATGTGCACATATGTCACACAGTACGGTGACTGACACACATTGTCAGGACTGGGTTCTGACTGCTGTGGATGTGTGTACTGGTGTTGACAACCATGACTGCACCAGATGGTGTCTTCTGGATGTGTAACATTCACAACACACACCTACATTCACATAGCAGCACATCGTCCACGACAATGGACATTCCTGCATGAACACTGTGTACGGTATGTCTGTATGACCACTACATATATCACTGGTAGCCACCAGCATGGCTGCCTACAACAGCGGTGTGTATCCTGTGCAAACATGGGTTACACCTGTCACAACACACCTGTGTCAGATGGCCCTGTAGTGGGTGACAGTGCAGTTCCATACATCATGTAACAGTATACATCGTGCACCAGTATGTTGCAGACATGTGAACGGCTGTGCTAGTTGACATATGCACACATGACACATCACCTGGTACACCGTGTCTGCCTTGCCACCTGCTATTGTGACCACCCTGTGATGACATTGTACGGCCCACATGGACTGGGACATGTGATGGCTCAATGATGAATTAACCCTCCAGGTGTGTGTCTAGCCAGGTGTCCAGTAGCCAGTGGTCTGCACGCAGGGATAGTGTACATTGGCCTACTCTGTCACTGGGACTGTTGACTATGGTCATACTGTAGTTATGCAGGCATGTAGTGTTTGTCCAGTCTGATAGCCATGTTCAACCACACTACCGTGGCACACATGACCTGTGGACATCTGCCTAAGGTGTGCAGCCCACATGTACATCTTCACATGCTATGCTGCCTGTGCAGTGGTGTCACATGTCTGTCTCCGGCAGGGCTGTCACAGGTAGGCACAGCATGCAGTGATGTGTGACAATGCTTACACCCTCCACTGTGCTGTACACAAGCACTGCACACACAGTACAGCACACATGTCATTTATCTGCAGTGCCTGGGACCTGCCTCCATGCCCTACACGGCACACCTGCCAGTCCAGAGTGTACACAGATCATACATCCCAGGCACATACCTGGACTGCAACACACACGGGTGGGTGGTTCCCACACCACACAGTGATTTACACACATACTGTATATTCCCAAGACACATTGCATCATAGGTAATCCATGTTCAGATACCCATGTTCGTGACCGCTACGCACATTGTGACACGCGACAGTGAATACACTGTACACCACAGGTTACATGCTGGTCGTGTTGGCATACTGTACATTGCACCTAGGACAGTTGCTACTGCTATGTATTGACAGCAACACGCCCTTCCCTAGTATGGACTCCCATGTACCCACACATGCTTAGCCATGCAGTACGCATAGCTGGGTGACACATTACACGACACATACCATACCTACACTACCCTCGGCATGCACCAAACCTCCATGTGTCTGTGTGCTATGCCTACACACATCCCCCCTCTGTTTGCTGAACATCCATGCTTCTCATCCCTGCTAGCCGCACCCTAAACACACAACCATAGCAGCATGCATGGTACATACACTCTACAGCCGGTATTACTGACATCCACTGACAGAGGTAGTTGATGGCATGGCACCCCATACAATGGACAGTCTACGTGCCTATGCCAACACTGATCACAGTGCACTTCTGCTACATTTACACACTGGTAGGGACCATGCTATTCCACACAGAGACATGGTGGTACTGGCCTTTTCACAGACGCCACAGTGGTATTCCTGTTCCATGCACACATGCTGTATGGGCACATGTGCAGGCTGTTGCACGGTAGTTATGTTCACCTGTGTGTGGTGTGTCACTTGACAGTCATGGTGTGTCCTCATGGTGCATCACATACTCCACAGCTAGCTACCTACACATGACTGCCAGACATTGCAGTGTGGGCCCTCATGCAGTGTGGTGGTATGTCTCTGCTGTTTGACTACATCCACATTCAATGCAGCATACCACAGTCATGCAGGCATTGCCAACACAGATGTTGCTGGCATCGTGCCTGCCAATGGGGTACCTACCAACAATACACACTCTCACTCACTACAGGGTTCCAATCCTTGGCTGGACATTGTATTAACCCTGTGGACACATACATAGTACTGCCATGCACATGTTAAGTCCGGGAACACAGTCCCAATGTCACCTCCAATCGCCGTAGTTGTTGTATCCCGCCAACCTGGCTGTTACATGTCTCTGCAGCAGCACACTGCATTGACTGCTAGCCCATTCATGTATGTTGTGTACCCTGACCACCACACTACCACATCTATCACACTACACATGGGTGGTACTGCATTGCACGTATGGGGCTGCATTTGTACACCCATGACTGGGCCATTCAGTACGGCACTGGGCCACATCTTGACATACATGCTTCACACACTCATTGACTACCTGCATGCCTTTACTGGCACCCTTGTTGGGCTTATGTGCGCCACAGCACACCACATCCCATGCTGGCCACCTGTCATACTATTGCATGGGTGGTTGGGGTGGTACAGAGGGTATCACATCAGACATGATCCGCTCTTTGCCCTTCAGCGCCATTCCACTTTATGCTATTGCCAATGTACACATCCAGCATCACATACCCTATGTCTCGGGATGTTACGCCATGTGCCTCCTGTACAGGTCACACAGTGGTGCAGGCATATCATGCTAACTACAACAAGTCAGGGACGTGTGACATTGCACAGTCCTCAGACATGTGGCCCTCATGCTCAGTATTTGCATTCCTACACTACCTGCTGTCACACAGTATTGTCCATGCCTACATATACCACATCTACATACCTGGCAGCATTCTAGCTCATCCTACTCATATTGCTAACAACCATACAGGTGTCAGTGTGGCAGATATATCATGTAGATATCATTGCATCAGTTACATCACACATAGTGCATACACATCACCTTTGCATAGTGACAGTCATGCAGTGTGTATCACATGGATACTGTCCCTATACATGCATATCACGTTGTACATGGTTGATGTACACACATGCCCCACATGGTGCTGTGGTTGCCATATTCCACCATGGCGTGGGTACACATGTGCAGGACCACGCATTTCTGGACCGTATGTCTAGCTGATACCTTGGGTGCCTTTGTACCTGTGCCATACACACATGTACACGCGGGCAGTGTTACAATAACACATGTGTGGTGTACCTTACACAATGGATACAACGTTACATGTCTCAGTATAGTCATGCTGTGATCTCTACCCGGCTCAGACAGTTTACATATGCAAATGACAGTCATGTAACACATCTGTACTCACCTGCATACCACTAACACAGGGGTGTAATCTACTCTGCCATGGGCCATGTTCTCCGCAGTACTGATGCATGTAGTACTCCTACATGGCGTTTGCAGTGGGCAGGGTGGGAGGAGCAGTCCTGCATGTGTGCACACATGCCACATTGCTCAGCCCGGGCGTCTGTGTGACATCCATAGACTGGACACACACAGTGCTGTGGGACATAGGTCCTGTGCACATCCCACAGGGGCACACTGTGTCACTAGTCATGTGATAGCTCCCTTGCTGGTAGGGTGACACAGACCCATGGTACCACCACAGCGGAAGTACTGTATAGACATACAGTTGACATCCACTTCTGCCGTTCAGTGGACACTACCATGGGGGGGGGGTAACACTACTGTGTACATTGCACATGTGTTTACACATGGCCCTGCCGGACATCATTGTGGCACACATTGCACCTGCTACGGAACATTTGGACATGGTTACTTGCTGTTCCCTCCATTTCGGGTACATATTCTGCTACTACATTGTCCCATATGTGCAGGCCATACATATCTTGTTTATGTACATAACATTAGGCCATCCCTCCATCATGCATGCTATGCCTGTGATACTGTCTATGATTTCTGAACATATCCATCATGACAGCTTTGCATTACACATAATTGACATAGTCACCCCTACTGCGAGGGATACGTGCACGTCGTGCGCACATTCCGTATGACATCGACAGTATATGCCCATGCACATGTGTGCTTTGACACTATACATACATGGCCTATCCCCTGCTGTGGGGCTTCATTGTTCGATATCCACTGACAGCATCGGCGTGGGTGGTGGCATTGTTCTGTGTTTGGAATCCCTATGGCGGACCTTGGGTTATCACGTCTGTGTACATGTTGTCCCACTGCTGTGCACACGTTGTCCGCAGTCGTTGGTATGCTCCGCGGCTTAGCATTACATGACCACCTTTCACCACTCTCTGCCTAATGGACAGGTATCTTTACTTACACATCGTTCACATACAGTGCAGATTAGTCATACGTATCATCGTTACACATCAGTACATCTC
The DNA here is from genome assembly GCF_019279795.1 of Protopterus annectens. Lineage (NCBI taxonomy): Eukaryota > Metazoa > Chordata > Ceratodontiformes > Protopteridae > Protopterus > Protopterus annectens. The sequence goes on along the minus strand of NC_056725.1, from coordinate 1,105,241,014 downwards.
GTGGGTTTGACATACCTTTCCGCCTTCGCTGTATTCGTCAATATCTTCCTCTCAGTATTTTCTTTCGATAGCGTTTGTGTTCGTTGTGAACATACGGTTTGAATATCCAGGAGTCTTCCTTTTATTCGTCACCTGAGGCATGTGGGTTCATCACGCCAATAGCTGTTCCTCGGTGTGTACTTATGCGCATATCACTGGTGATCCTCCTTCATTAAATGCGTTACCCGGGAAACTAGGCCATGGTTCATTCCTCGTGTGGCCGTTAGTTATTTGCACTACCTTCGTGGGGATGGTATGTATTTTATAATGTTTGTGTGACTGCATACGCTATGTGTGGTGTCAGGTACATTACGCTGTGGTGTTAGCCATGGATTGTGTGTGTTGGGTATGGTATTCTGTTTGACATGTGGGTGTCCGTGTCCTGGCGGCGTCTGTCGATGGCATTGTGCATTCAGATGTGTAACATAGCTGTTATATTCCTGTACACAACGGATGCAAGGATGCATCAGCTGCTGCTAGTGTTTCCCACGCGGCTTGTTGTGGGTATGCCGCTGTCATTGACTGCCTGTATGTGTTTGCTACGGTTTTAGCTGTTATCCCTTTGATATGTGCGATGGGGTATATCTGTGGATGTGGGTGACGGTGCGGGTGTGGGTCTTGCATTTATACATACAGGATATGCTTGTGTGTGTGCTCCATCCCTGCTTGGGGAGCTGCAGGTTACCTGTCTGTTGTTCTGGGAATGTTTGTTTTGTTGATGTCGTGTGGTGTCGGTATCGCTTGCATGTGTGCTTCCTGCACGTATTCCTCCTTCACATCGGTTATATATCTGCGGATGTTCATCCGTGCCTACTATCCATTGGCATTTTGTCACTGATAGTTACGGTGATTGTGGTCCTATACTTGGGACGGCCTGTATGCTACCGGTAGCCTTCTATTCGTGTGCCGCTTGCTTACTTAACGGTCGTGGAACACACAGCGGTATTTACGGGACCGTAAGTGTTCACGATCGGTGCCGGGATAGCACATTCGTATTTTCGTCGTACATGCCTGATGCTGTGTAACGTTGCCGACGTATCGTGTTGAGTCTACCTTATGGCCGCCATACATACGGTCATGGTTTGTACATGCGTCCTTTGCATCTCCTGTTGGCTATGGCCCTGTGGTACATTCTGGGACATTTCCGCTTTGCATCGTTTTATGTCGCCACGCACATAGCCACTGAGGAGATGTCAGTACTACTTTGTGGGTACTGCTGTACATACGCCTATGGTTCCTGTACTGTATGCCTACACACTCCGCCTGTGACATGTCACCTACATACACATTTTACAGTGGCACACACATTACACACACACAGCGGAACACACGACAACCTCACCTCACACATACACATATTGCCGCCATGGCTCTCAACCTTCTATTTCCAAAATGAGGAACACACACATTAGTAATGTGGAACAAATGGGCATAATGTGGAACACATACTAATGGCATAGTAACAACTTCAGCTAAGTAGGTCATAGGATGGTTAAAATATGCTGATTTACTTACAATGAAGAACCTTTAATGAATTACTATGATTAATTTCTATTTACCAGGATGTCATTTAAATACATTCCTAACAATGGATGTTTGACAGACATTTTCAATGTGGAACTTTGAGGAACTGCGAGGAACATGAACTGTTTTAGACCCCACTTGAGTGCGTTCCTCATAATGACGTACACTTCACTGGTATGCTTGCGCTTCGCACTGACGGTTGCACACAATACCCTCGTTGGCGCGGCGGCGTGTATCTCCGCACTCATATCCTATGGATATGACACGCACATATCCGTTACTGTACCGTGGACTGGTGATCATCCCGACAGCGGATATGTATTGATGCAGGTTGACATTTCCATGGCTGGCGTTACCTGCTCTGCCCACCCTCCCGGATGATCGGGTTGTCGGTCACTATGTTTACTATGTGGAGATTTCGCGTCTTACTTATCTGTGAACTTGCATCCCTGGGTTCCATATTAACCTGTTGTACTTTATATCTGTGTATGCGTACATATATTTCTACATGTGTACTGATATCTATTTCCGTATCTGTGTATGCACATAAGTACATATGTGGTCGACTTGCGGCGATAGTGGCAGCATGACTCGCCGTGTGCTGTAGAACCGGTGTGCGGTGAGGTGTTGGTGTTCCATGCTCTGCTGGCTATTGGGTGTGCAGTGTTTGGGCGGTGCCTTTGTTGGAGTCACACATAGGCCCGACCATACGGTACACATTATGGGCGGACATGTTTGTGTGGCGTCCATTTCACTGTGTGTGCAGGTAAGGAGGTGTCAGTCCATGGGGCCTACACTGTCAAAGTATGTGCTATGCGTTCCCTCTTTGCCAGGGCGTAGGCATATTGGGTACGCCTCCGTCTACCTACTGGGGCTGGCACAGCGTGTTCATGGCGCTGAACGCCCTGTGCCTGTGCTTGCCTTGGCAGTTGTGGCGGGCTTGGTGGCCCTACACCATTATGTCCCTGCAGCAGCTGTTTCCGCAGAATCATATCGTGTAGCATACAACATACTATGAATATGTGGGCACATGTGCCTGGAGAGTACTGCAAGGCTCCACCGGATGTATCCAAGCACGGAACCGTGATTTCAACATCCCAAACACACGCTCTATGATTATTCTGGTTTGTGCTTGTGCCTCATTATGGCGTTCTTGCATGTGTGTGTGTGCATTTCTGATGGGTGTCATCAGCCACGGCTCCAGTGCATAGCCAGCATCCCCACAAGGTGACCTTGTGTGATGTCCCCCCCTGGCGAATACCTGATACAGCTGTGAGGCATGCCAGATATGGGAGTCGTGGAAGCTTCCAGGGCTGCCAGCACACACATCCATGATAATGCCCTGCGCATTGCACACGACCTGGCAATTGGTGGAGGGTATCCCTTGCGGTTTATGTAGCGTCTATCCTGCTCCCGGCGGTGACTTGATTTCTATGTGCGTACAGTCGATCGCACCCAGTACCTCCGGTATTGTGCCACACGGTGGAAGCGGCGCATATTGCTAGCCAACTCCTCCTGAGATCTGGGGAAGTTTATATACTCATGGGCATGTCGTAACATGGCATCCAGGAACTGGTGTAGTACCCTAGATGCTGATGCCTGTGAGATACCCATTATATCCCGGTTGGCCTTTGAAAGGTACCTGTAGCCAGTATTCGCAAGCTCACACATACCTTTGTGTCCACTGGGATGGGCTCCCCTCTGTTGTCTCTTGTTCTCAGGCGTGGCGGCACAGCTCCACTATTTGCTGTAACGTGTCCCTGTCCACCCTGTAGTGCTCTACTATCTCCAGGTCTTGCAGCCCCTGGTAGGTCACCCTTGGTCTGAACACTCTCCTTCTCCTGTGAGGCCTACGGTAGTTGTCGGCACCGTCCTCCACAACTCCGTCTGTCTCTGCCACATACCTCTGCATCACGGCCACGCGGCGGCACCCACCATATACATATTAAAAGTTCCCGTGTGTTTACACCCTACGGTGTGGCGTTTGGGAAATGCGCTGTGTGTTGTGTGCATTCACACTTTATACTGTTGTGCTGTATACCGGTGATGTCATTGGGTGTGTCTGTGCAGCCGTATCCATGGATTATTTTCGGTGTTTTACGGTTGCAACTGCAACGGTATTGCCTTTAGTGTTACATTACAGTTGCCTGCATTGGCTTAGCTTTGCATCTTACATTACTGCATCCTGCAGGCACATGGCATATGATGCATTTTATCTGCAGCCGCAGTTATGCTACCTCTGTACTTGGCTGTGCTATTTCGGTTCTTTGTTCTTTGCATTTCTACTACATCCCCTACTATCTTTGCATTCATATGCCTCCCCTTTCCCGTTATGCAGGAGTCTGCATACAGAGTTGTCGGCTGCCCCCGTTTGCCCTTCCTGGATTGATTGGTGTTGATTGCTCATTACGGCTCCAATTACACTGCTTCCGCATTTCCTCATATTCTCCGCATTACCTTCCTATATCCGTGGTTGTTGACGGGGAGGCCGTCACATGACTGGGTTGGGGAACATAGTCATCCTCGTGCACATGCATCTGTGCGCGCATTATGTACTCTCAGCGCATCTATTTCCTCACACGCCGGTCCTGCTGCTGTGATGTGCATTGTACAGCCCAGGTTTGCTGGCCTCCAATATGCTTCCTCCTACAGTGGCACACCCCTCTGCAATTGACATGTATCTCGTGTAGGCCACTCCTCGGTGTAGTACCGCTGCGCCGTTTGCTCCATCCTTACACGCGCCAGCTTTGCGATTCACTATTATCTGCCTCATTTGCATGGCATTGACTGCTAATACATGGTTACGGTGCCGAAAACTGCCACCACTCCTTGACAACCCTTGCGCTGGGGTTGAGGCTTTCCATACATACTATGGTGTGTGGTGGCTGTACAGCTGATGTGTATTATACAGCTCTTTTAGGACATTGTCATATTATTTCATTGCTTTGCACCTTCTGTACACATATCCGGGGGTTCTGCTGTGGTTTCTACGTACATGACATTTTTGTCATTATTTACAGTTTGTGCATGTTTTCTTTGGACATTCTCGGTGCCTTTCCCCTTTGGCATATTGCACCTGTATGATACCTGATGTTGACAGCCTTCCGTTACTCCTTGGTCATGTTTGGGTAAATGTAAACCGTTTTTTTCGGTTTACATTGCCGTGCCCTTACGCTACGCATGCCCCACTTTGTGAATCGCTATTTGCCTTCATTTGCATGGTGCAATACCGCACACAGTGTGATTAGCATACCTACGCCGGGCGGCAGGTCCGCACACGCCCGGTAGTGCACGTGGGATTGCTTCATACCTGAATCGCTCGGTGGCCATATTTGGCTTTATAACGCCGACGCTATGCTGGCGCCTGGCGCAAGGTTCATGAATCCCGGGGTTCAACTATCACTTTATTAACTGAGAAACCTACAGCACCACAAATGCATATGCTCAGAGACTCCTGGCCTTCATTAATGCCAACTCCTTAAGCCCACTAATCTGAATCCCTATTACTGGCTCAGAATACTTGATCTGGTTCTCACCAAGAAAGTCCCCCCTACAATCAACACCTATACTTACCAAAGAACTTGTCAAATCTGAGCATCATGCAGTAATGCTTAATTTAAGTATCAGATCTGAGCTACCTAGAAATCCAACTATCTTTAGAGATTATAAGCCCAGGAAGTTCAAGCACTCGGCAGTCGGTTGTACCACAGCAAACTCACATAAATCCACGCTGTAAAGGATGAAATGAACTAATCCTCAGCTATAATGGACCGTTTATTGAGATAACATCACGAACAGCAGTACACTTTAAAACCAGCGACAAACACATTGACATCCACGAAAACAGTACACTGAACCAGATAGCAAAAACGAATTTACCCGGGTTTCGTCCGATATGACGAACTTCTTCAGAATGCAATACACAAGTGTTACCTTACTTTAAATACACTGGTCCCACCCCAATTTTGGATTAATTAATTAATCAATTTAAATTCAATCAATTAGTGGTTTTAATACACCCTTTTGTAGCAAGCCACCAACTCTTGATCATACTAGCATTACTTAAAATTAATTGTGTCTCAGTATATATTTTATATTCGTATGTATATATATGTACACATTGATGTGTTGGTATTCCCATGTTGTTACATCCTAGATGTTTTTGTGTATACATAATATGTAATAATACTGATATAATATTAGAATAATGCTATTATAATGGCTAATATAAAATTCTATGTTCTGTGACCCACATTCATTATTACCTTACATGAATTGTATAAATACACATAATACAAAAACATTAGACAATTAATAAAAATGATACTAATAAAAATGAAAATAAATATGGATATAAATATAAATATAATATTGAACCAAATAAAATTAATAGGTAAAAAATATGGTCAGTGAAGAGGATGATTTCATCAAAGAATTAAAATTTATGGCAACTATGTTTACCAACAGGGGATACCCAGAGGCTTTTTGTGAAAAAATACTTGAAGAAGTTAAAAATAAAAGACTTATGGGAATCTATGAGGCTATACTGAGTCACGGGTATAGTAATATTAACACAAACAATAATAAAGTCGACAACCATCAATTACCATTATATATTTCTGTATTTGATGATACTTATGAGATTATCAGAAACATCATTAGGAGAAATTGGGGGATCCTAACAGATGATAATAGTGTGGCGCATATATTTCAAGGACAACTTAAATTTGTATATAAAAAGGACATGTCCCTTAAAGAATCTTTTGAAAACAATATACACTCAACTAAGCCTAAAACAAATAGGAAAGTGGGTAATTTTAAATGTGGGAGGTGTACTGTCTGTAAACATATTCAATGTACAGGCAGTAGACTTATGGTCAACTATTATAACATTAGTGTAAGTGAACATTTTAATTGTTTTACTTCCAACGTCATTTATATTGCATTATGTCAGGACTGCAAGGCATTCTATATTGGTAAAACTAGCAGACATTTTAGGAATAGAATTAAAGAACATCTGCTAGACATTCAACATATGAGAACAACGAATGCCTTAGCCAGACATATTCAACAAAATAAAAATCATACATTTAAATTTTGTGTTATTCAGCATATTGAATATGATGTCTGTGGAAAATATACCAAATATGATCTAGATATTAGTGAATTAAAATGGCAAATACTATTAAATGCCTATAATTGGCCAGGTTTAAACGAATATTGTAGTATTAAACCCATATTAAATAACAATTACATCAAGGGTAGAATACACTAACCCGAAATTAATTATCAAATCATTGATAATTAATTGGTCTATTATTTTGGCATTTATTACCTATAAAATGATGGCCAAGGTGGATAAAATATATATATATATGTTTTACCTATTAATTTTATTTGGTTCAATATTATATTTATATTTATATCCATATTTATTTTCATTTTTATTAGTATCATTTTTATTAATTGTCTAATGTTTTTGTATTATGTGTATTTATACAATTCATGTAAGGTAATAATGAATGTGGGTCACAGAACATAGAATTTTATATTAGCCATTATAATAGCATTATTCTAATATTATATCAGTATTATTACATATTATGTATACACAAAAACATCTAGGATGTAACAACATGGGAATACCAACACATCAATGTGTACATATATATACATACGAATATAAAATATATACTGAGACACAATTAATTTTAAGTAATGCTAGTATGATCAAGAGTTGGTGGCTTGCCAAAAAGGGTGTATTAAAACCACTAATTGATTGAATTTAAATTGATTAATTAATTAATCCAAAATTGGGGTGGGACCAGTGTATTTAAAGTAAGGTAACACTTGTGTATTGCATTCTGAAGAAGTTCGTCATATCGGACGAAACCCGGGTAAATTCGTTTTTGCTATCTGGTTCAGTGTACTGTTTTCGTGGATGTCAATGTGTTTGTCACTGGTTTTAAAGTGTACTGCTGTTCGTGATGTTATCTCAATAAACGGTCCATTATAGCTGAGGATTAGTTCATTTCATCCTTTACAGCGTGGATTTATGTGAGTTTGCTGTGGTACAACCGACTGCCGAGTGCTTGAACTTCCTGGGCTTATAAACATCAGTTTAATTACTCTTCTTGGTATTGGTGGCAATGGAAGGCGAGGTTGTTCCAGTGCCGGTGGACACCGGTTTGTTACTTCAGCAGATTCGAGAACAGCTTAGAGAGCATTCGGCTCTCATACACCAAGTATTGGACAAAGACAATCAAGTCCATATAAACTCAACAACCGACAGTTTTGGGTTACCCTTAACACAGGTCACACCACAAATGCCAGGTACGGGCACTCAAGGACAACGTAATGATGGAGAGAAAGTACATTCCATTGGAGTTAGAAACGATAAAGCATGGCGAGATAACAACTACTCGTTTAATATGGGGAACAAATCTAGATCTTTTACACCGAAACACAGTAACACTTCCATGCAAGATATGTTAAAGGCTTTTGAGATGAAACTCTTTAAATTTAAGAGAATTCAGTTGGAAAATAGTTATTTACAAAAAAACATTGAACTTAACATGGTCCCCAAAGGTTTGCGCCTTTGGAGATACCCCAATGGCTGTGATGACAACACCAATATGTTAGATGAATTACATGAATTGTTCAATGATACAGGCATTAAGCTTATGGAAATTATGATCAAACATAATAACCTGAGGACAGAGACTTTACTCAAAGAATTGGACTGCTTAAATCTTAATATTAGCCAGGACTTATTGTTTGAGCGAAATTACACGAATTATACCCACATTATACGGGATGTGGATAACATCTGTGATAATTTGTACAACAAAAAACTTTCAAAAATAACAAGAGATATCCATAGATATGAAATTGGGGATGTTTATCCAAAAACTAAATGGGTGAATCATAGTCACGGCAACCAGTATCAAGAAGGGCGTAAAAGATCAGAACCGGAAATGAATGACGTCATTTCCGATGGAGAACACAATGAAGAACACAGCAATGGTGAAATCAATGGTGGATTTATTGAAGATGGGGTTCGGCGATCTGAGAGGCTCTTCAACCGAGGACAAAATATGGAAGTCGGAGATCCAAGGAATACGGGGGCGCGACCCAAAAAAGATTTTTTGTCAAAAAACGACAAACATGCCTGGAAGAACCGCAGATAGTTAGCGGGGAAGATACCGACAACACCCGTAGTATATTCAGAATGGTGGGATTAAGGAATGGACATCATATACACCTTGGCTATGACATCCCAAATTTCAATAGCGATCAAAGTTTGAGTATCGACAGCCATAATATATGGGACTTATTCCAATCAACAACGGACAATCGGACACATAATAAACATTATAGAACACAGACTGGTAACTATGTCAACCTCAAGGGCAACCTTGGGGAAACGAATATAGAAGTGGGTATGCACGATGGTTTGAATGGCGACGTAACCAATGGCATGAATGAATATGTTATTAATGGTTTAAGCAAAAGTTTGGAAAATAATATGAATTTAGAAATTACAAGACAGTATGAACAAAATGTAGAAATATATTTAAGTGACCCAAACAATGATTGTGACAAATGTTCTTCTAATTCACAAGGAATTACAACCTTACATGATGTGAGAACAGCTAACTGTTACCAAGGCATACATAATGATAGAACATCAGTAGATGTGAGAAATAGTATGATGAGGAAAGAACTGCAGGAATTAAATGAGGGGGATCATACATTATTAAATCTTTCTACATATGAAATTATGGATATTATAGAGGGACAAAATCTGACAAATGAAAATAGATTTGAACATACTTATGACGATCCAATTACAACAGTGGGGGAGAATAATTTTATACCCCAGATATGTACTGGTATGATTATTCCCATTAATTTTCATATTGATTTGAATCCTGAACAATACTTTGAGGAAAGCTCTCAGTCCTTTTCAAGTAATAGCCCTGAACTAACCAAGAGTGAATTTTTGAGTAATCCGATAATAATAACTAACACTCAAGGGGATTTCAAAATATTCAACTATTCGAAGAATATTATGAGTAGGGAACATGCCAACCTGTTCTCAAGGGGATTCAACTTTGTACCTTGTCGGAAGGGTAGATTGGTTAGCTCCCTTATTGATTTGAAATTATTCATCAGGAAATTGAACCTTAAAACTTTCTTTAATAATACATCTAATGAAAACATGTTTCCTAAATATAATAATAAACTGACCAAACCTAGTGTTTTCAACCCCCCAACACATGAAAAAGTAGCCCTATTTGAGAAAATAACTGAAAGGGACATAAGGAATTTTTATAGGCAATACAAACAACCTATACATACCAATATGGCAAAGGAACAACAAATTACACTTGAACATATATTGGGACTCAAGGACATCAGAATAATGAGACCGGATAAAGGTAGTGGGGTTGTTATAACAGACAAAGGGGATTACATTTCGTATATGACAACGATGCTATTTAGTGAATCATACTCAGAGGTCAGTTTAAATGAAATTCATATAGCTAACCAAAGAATTGACAACTTATTGGAAGACATGTTGATGCAAGGAGAAATCTCAGAGGATGAATATAGTTTTTTGAAAAATGATTACCCTGTAATAAGTGGAATTTTTGGAATACCCAAAATTCACAAGGGTCTGAATAATTTGCAATTCAGACCAATAGTTGATGGTAAGAGAAGCAAAACGTGCTTCATTGGACACTATTTGGACAATCACTTTAAGAAATGCCTAGTAAAATATCCCTATATTACCAAAGACTCTTGGGATTTTTTGGCAAGGTTGAATGAAATCAAAATGAATAATGGAGATATTTTTGTCACAGTGGATGTATGTAATTTATTTACATGCATCCCACATGACATAGGCTTAATATGGTTAGAGGAACAACTTTTTGAATCTAGAATATATGAACAAACCAAAATTAACACACTAATTAATCTTATGGACATTGTGTTGCATAATAATTTCATACATTTTGAAGGGAATTATTTCAAACAAACTGATGGAGTGGCCATGGGGGCAGCTTGTGCCCCCATGTATGCAAATCTCATAATGACATACTGGGAACAAAATTTTGTATTCAAAAGTGGATTTTGGAAACACATTAAAATGTATTTAAGATACCTAGATGACATTTTTATCATCTGGGATCAAGATGAAAAAGAATTAAAAACATTCTTGGAATACATTAACAACAATGTCCGATTTTTAAAATTCACACATACCATTGGTGTCGAAGAAACTACATTTTTGGATGTGAAAATTATATATAATAAAAGTAGTGGTTGCTTGAAATCTAACATATTTAGGAAATCAACTTTTTCAAATTCTTACCTCCACTATGACAGTTGGCACCCTGACCATCAGAAGAAAGCCGTGGTCAAAGGCCAGATGGTCAGGGCGGCCAGAATGGTCAGTGAAGAGGATGATTTCATCAAAGAATTAAAATTTATGGCAACTATGTTTACCAACAGGGGATACCCAGAGGCTTTTTGTGAAAAAATACTTGAAGAAGTTAAAAATAAAAGACTTATGGGAATCTATGAGGCTATACTGAGTCACGGGTATAGTAATATTAACACAAACAATAATAAAGTCGACAACCATCAATTACCATTATATATTTCTGTATTTGATGATACTTATGAGATTATCAGAAACATCATTAGGAGAAATTGTGGGATCCTAACAGATGATAATAGTGTGGCGCATATATTTCAAGGACAACTTAAATTTGTATATAAAAAGGACATGTCCCTTAAAGAATCTTTTGAAAACAATATACACTCAACTAAGCCTAAAACAAATAGGAAAGTGGGTAATTTTAAATGTGGGAGGTGTACTGTCTGTAAACATATTCAATGTACAGGCAGTAGACTTATGGTCAACTATTATAACATTAGTGTAAGTGAACATTTTAATTGTTTTACTTCCAACGTCATTTATATTGCATTATGTCAGGACTGCAAGGCATTCTATATTGGTAAAACTAGCAGACATTTTAGGAATAGAATTAAAGAACATCTGCTAGACATTCAACATATGAGAACAACGAATGCCTTAGCCAGACATATTCAACAAAATAAAAATCATACATTTAAATTTTGTGTTATTCAGCATATTGAATATGATGTCTGTGGAAAATATACCAAATATGATCTAGATATTAGTGAATTAAAATGGCAAATACTATTAAATGCCTATAATTGGCCAGGTTTAAACGAATATTGTAGTATTAAACCCATATTAAATAACAATTACATCAAGGGTAGAATACACTAACCCGAAATTAATTATCAAATCATTGATAATTAATTGGTCTATTATTTTGGCATTTATTACCTATAAAATGATGGCCAAGGTGGATAAAATATATATATATTTTTTACCTATTAATTTTATTTGGTTCAATATTATATTTATATTTATATCCATATTTATTTTCATTTTTATTAGTATCATTTTTATTAATTGTCTAATGTTTTTGTATTATGTGTATTTATACAATTCATGTAAGGTAATAATGAATGTGGGTCACAGAACATAGAATTTTATATTAGCCATTATAATAGCATTATTCTAATATTATATCAGTATTATTACATATTATGTATACACAAAAACATCTAGGATGTAACAACATGGGAATACCAACACATCAATGTGTACATATATACATACGAATATAAAATATATACTGAGACACAATTAATTTTAAGTAATGCTAGTATGATCAAGAGTTGGTGGCTTGCTACAAAAGGGTGTATTAAAACCACTAATTGATTGAATTTAAATTGATTAATTAATTAATCCAAAATTGGGGTGGGACCAGTGTATTTAAAGTAAGGTAACACTTGTGTATTGCATTCTGAAGAAGTTTGTCATATCGGACGAAACCCGGGTAAATTCGTTTTTGCTATCTGGTTCAGTGTACTGTTTTCGTGGATGTCAATGTGTTTGTCGCTGGTTTTAAAGTGTACTGCTGTTCGTGATGTTATCTCAATAAACGGTCCATTATAGCTGAGGATTAGTTCATTTCATCCTTTACAGCGTGGATTTATGTGAGTTTGCTGTGGTACAACCGACTGCCGAGTGCTTGAACTTCCTGGGCTTATAAACATCAGTTTAATTACTCTTCTTGGTATCTTTAGAGATTACTCTGATACAAATATACTTCATCTAACTTCTCACCTCATTACTCTCAATTCACATAATTCCATATTCCCAGATGTGTTCTATGCACAGCACTAAGCTTCATTGAGCCTTCAGTCCCCATAAGGCACAAGCACAGTGCCAATTTCAAGAACAAATCCATCTGGTAGAACCACAGTATAAATAAACTATATAATAAGAGGGAGAGTCTCATAGCTAATAACAGCAAGCTTAACACCTCAACAGCCTGAGGGAGGGGGACTCAAAAAGATCAACAAAATTTATACACAAAATCAAATCCTACAAAATCAAGCACCAATTGAGAATTGCCACTCATGCTAATAGTAAACACAAAGCTTTCTTCAGTTACCAGAAATCTTGGAAGTAATACTCGGCAATGCTTTAATAGAAAATAACTCCACAGACTCATCCCTTGAAGACATAGCAAACATACTACCAGTCAAATTTAGCTCAAGCATTACTCCCCGGTCTCCTCCAAACTTTCCACAGCATGTTAGCATGCCTAAACCTCCCCTCTGATCTCTTCCGAGCAAGTGCTAAGTGGCCTTTACGAGGATAAGATCACTAGCTTAATACACCTAGATAATGTACCAGGCTGTCTTGTTGTAGCATTAAACACTGTCTGGCAGACCAGTTACTAAATCTATTCAGCCTTAGCCTATTCCCTCAATTTGGGCCAACATTATAGAGAACTGCTGTATTTATCCTACTGCATAAAGGGGGACCAACTACTGAGCCATGTAATTACAGATAGCTTTAAGCCTCACAAGCTGTATCTGTAAGGTAATGGAGTGCATAATTACCAAGCTCATTAACAAGGATATAGACAGTATTCAAAACCTGAACCCAAACCAGTCTGGGTTTGTTTAGAACAGATCATGCCTTCAAAACCTGGTGGACTTTTTTGAACAAATCACTGGGACAATACACTAAAGTAAATTATTCCATATTGAATACTTGAACTTGAATAAGGATTTTGATATCATGCTGCAGTAGCATTGTCGCCTCAGAGTAAGATGCTGTCCGGTTCAACTCTCACCTAGAGCGTCTTCTGCGTGGACACATGCGTGAATGGGCGTACCTTCATTGAAGGTTGTGCATCAGGGCTGGCAACTTGGTATGTAAAAATCAACTGCCAAACATTAGTGGACTGGAGTTCCACTGTGGTGACCCCTAACCGGGAAAAGCCGAAAGACACCACCTCATTCTGGCATTGCTCATAAGATAATCCAATTAAAGTAAACCTCAAAATCCCTCTACCGTTAGTGACTTCTCCAAGGCAAATATACTCCAGCTAACTCCTCACTTCAATTATTTCACTTCACACACAGCCATATTCATGAATAATTTCTATGTACACCCGCAAGGTACTCACTGGATAGCAAACTGACTGACCAACATAACCTATCTAGCAGTTTTGGAGGTACATTACATTACATACTCAGGGCAAACAACTAATCAAACTATGATCTAACCTAGTTAGTCCTAAAACATCTTCAGTCCGAACTCCCAGACCTCTGCATAGTTGCCGCCTACATTCACCTTCCTTCTTCTAACTGAAAGTAAGACAACTCAACACTGCTATCATTGAAATTATCCCACACAATATCTATTTAATATTTATTGAGGACTGCAACTTTTATCTTCTACTCCAGAAACATCAAGGCTTATATGAATCGCTTCCTGATTTAGGACCTTTCTAAGTAATATTATAAGTCATGAAGCCCAATTTCAAATGTACCAACAACTGCCTGTTAAACCGTCTTATCAGTAATATTGCTCACAAAATTACAAACACCTCCATTCACCTGCTTCAAAAAGTGACCACTGCAATATTCTCTTCACAATCAAAGACTTTGCCACTTCCCCAAACTACTACAGTAATAAACTTCATCCCAAAGGTTAAAGACATCTTTAGAAACCTTTAAGCTGCTCTTTCACAACAGGACTGGTCAACAATCATGTCCATGCAAGACTAAGGTACTGCAGGTTCGTCTCCAGCCATAACTCTACAAATACTTCAAAACAAATTCTTTCCCATTATGTCAGTATTTGACAAACTAAGCCAAAACAGAAGGTTAACCAAAGAACTTAACTCTACTTAAACTAAGATAAATCTTGAAAATTGTGGAAAGAACATTCCACAAGCCAGGCACATATTTTTTAGCCTTAGGAACCTAACCAAAATAGCATCAGGATGCACAAAGCTACATACCTACAAAGCCAACAAAACAAGTTTTATAAAAAGCCTAAGACATTCTGAACAAAAGTTAATCAAATTGCTGGAAGGAGGATTACTGACTACCCTCAAACAACTCCTGCAGTATACCTAATGGCTTTCTTTCCCCACACTTTCTGCATGAATTTATCAAATTACCCCTTAAAAAGAATTACATAACTTCATACATGAATCAACATTCTAGAATATCTCCAGATGTTTCACCTTAAACAAATCAATAACCAACCAAAACAAAAGGTATTAAAAACTCATTAACAAGCTCTGAGATGACAACCCTCCATGATCTGTTGGGCTACCATGGTTTTATTAAAGCCTGCATATACTATAAAATAAAGTGCACCTTTAACTTTTCACTATGTACAAATAGCTTCCAAGCAATCTAGAAAACTTCACTGTCTAAAAACTGCTTTGCAAAACAAGCAGCCACACTCCATTTTAAACATTAGATACATTTCTAGACTACCCACACTAGTGAAAGTATTTGGGAAAATAACCTACAACCAATTATCAACTGCTTTACTGTTCAATACCTGCTCTGCTCTACCCAACACAGGCTCTAGGGAAACTGTAGCATCATGACAGCCAGCTGGTCTTTCACTCACTGATGGCATATTTGAGTTTATGGATAAAGGGCAACTAACTGGAGAAATCATCACAAATATCTTCAAAACCTTTGACACAGTTGACCATCCTCCTCTCAGAAAAGCATTATTCTAACATGGAATTAGTGGCAATGCCTTTCAATAGCTCTTCAATTTCCTGCCATGTCGATCTTCCAAATTAAAATTAGGCTCCAACCACTCATTTGGAATACTCTCTTCTCAAGGGAGTTAAACAGGCTTCAGTTCTTTCACCTTTCCCCGGCGATTCTTAATATGTATCAACAAACGTCTGACACCAATGCAATTTTATCACTTATTATGTATGCAGATGACAACCCCAAGAAAAACACCTCTTTCCTCAAACAAGACGTCCTTTCATTCATTAGTTGCCTGAATTGTAGAGAACTTCATCTTAACCCAAATAAAATTAAGGTTATGCTTTTTTGGCTTGCCTTATAAACTCCAAATGACTTGCAAATTATAGGCAGCATTAGTATCCCCCCAAAACAACCATTTATATCAAATACCTAAGTCTTTAGCTTAACAGATGCCTCAACTTCCAACTTTACAAATAACATGCAAAATCAAAAATATATCAATTACTTTTCTGTTTGTGGGAAAGTTCATAGTTCCTGTCCCCAGCAGAGAGAAAAGTCATATGGAAAAGCATCCTCCTATCTCATTGAGAATGTAGTATCCCACTAATGCTTCAACAAATAACCTCACATGGTTACAGTCAACAGTCAACAAGCAGCTAAATCTGTCTCCTTATAACATATCTTCCAGATGTGACCACATCTGTATCCTACTGAAAAAGCCAGTAGACTGCCCATCCAACAGGGAGCTGAAGTCTTCCTCAGTTTTCTTCTGTTCAGACTCCTTACTGAAAACACCAACTACTTGAATGTTGGAGTGTCTGTAAGTCAGAGATGCCACATTGTCAAATCTCAACCAACACATACAGCTATTTTTCACATGCCTGACATCACCAAAATGTTTCATCCACAGCTTCTCAGATGTAGGCCACAAGGTCTGTCAATCTTAACACTCAGACATAATGGACTCAAATAATTGCTTCCTTTTTACAAAGAACCTTAAAACTACCTAAAAAAACAAAGTCAAATGCAAACGGGTCCCTGGAATTGACATAACCAAACATAAAAATCACCCATTTAGACTTCACACCTTCTAATTTTCTTTGGAACACCTTGCCTCAAGAATTTAGTCTTACTTAAGCATCTGTATAACTCACCATAATTACCTTTTTTCTACCCTATATGTCCCTCACCTTCACCTATTATCTCTCTCACATATCTACCTGTCCTCAACCCCTGTCCCTCATTTTCCTCTCTTTTCCATCACCTCTTACATACAGCCTACTTTATTCAAGTTTTTTTTCTCTTTTCTTCAACCACTATTAAACCTGTTCAGGTACAATATAATTGTAATTTTTTGCAAATCATTGTTATTTTTCATTTTCTGGTGTGTTATTCTTTTGCACCTACACAGAAACTGAAATAGGTCTTTTGGGAAAAGTGTTCCTCCCTGGTTAAAAAATTTAAATAAATAAATAAATACATACATACATAGCAAACTCCTACACAAAATATTTTTCCCTTGGCCTCTCACAATATACTCTCAGCTAGCTCAGAAGCTTCTTGTCTGACAGACAACAGTAGTTAGCTTGCTCAAGATCCTATATTCTTTCCTCCTAGTTACCACAGGTTTACCACAAGGTCCCGTTCCCAATCTCCTGCTATTTAATATACACACCAACAATCACTTTATTTCTTCCTAACAAGCCTCTCTCATACAATAAGCAAATGATTAAACTCATTTGCTCCTCTGATAGCCAAAGCCATCTTTGACAAATAACACAAGAAACCTTTAACTCCATTGAAAGCTTGCTCCAACATGCTAAATTGTTGCTCAACCCTAAAAAAATAAAATACTATTGCTTTTTCCCAGCTCACATAGCCTTGACAAAAATAACATCAAACTCACTTCCCTAAGCAGCACTGACATTGAAGTATTATCTCATACTAAATTACTTGACATGGCAATTTAATATATTTGATCTACACATTCTAAATGCAATTAAAAAATGCACCAAAAGTTAATATTGCTGTACAGAAAAAAAACAGTTCCTCACAACTAATACCAAAGTAACCCTAGCCAACACTTACCTACTACTATCCCTTCTATATGGAGCACCTATCCTTACAAACTTCCAAACCTCTCTCATTACTAAACTTAATCAAGTTTATAATTTATAACAAGACTGCACACTTTGATGTAAACAAACCCAATCAAAGCCACCAATGAACTACACCAAAAGAACTAAGTCAGTTACAACTACCTCACCATCTTATAAACACCCAATTTATCATGGCACAAAAATAATCACCGCGGTAGTGGTGCTGCGGTAGCGTTGTCGCCTCACAGCAAGATGTTGTCACGTTCGATTCTCAGCTAGAGCGTCTTCTATGTGGAGGCATGCGTGAATGGGCATACCTTCATTGAAGGTTGTGCGTCAGGGCTGGTAACTCAGCACGTAAAAATCCACTACCAAACATTAGCGGACCGGAGTTCCGCTGTGGCGACCCCTAAGCCGAAAGACACAACAACAACAAAAATAATCTTTCAGCCTGCACAGCTGTTAGTGCAGTTCTCCAAAATTACAACCGCAGTATCCCTTAAGATCAAGTCATAAACGAATCCTTATCACAACCAAACCATAAAATTATGCAGGATATTCCCTATCCTCCTAACCATAGTTCTCAGCTATCCAGATTTTCACAGAATATCCAGATTTTTTACTCATATTAAAAAAAATTGTGAGTTTCTGAATTTTTGTGGCAAATCAGTGAGGACTGAATTTGCTAAATAACGAAAAACATTTGAGTTTCAGATTTCATATCCTTCAGCAAATGTATGGTAACACAAGACCTTTTATTCTAGCAACTTTCTAAGTTTAACAGAGTAATATTTAAAATTTGTTCTTTTTTGTGGGCTTTGCCCCCCCATTATTTTTGGCTTTCTCCACATTTTTTGTGCTAAGAGGTTGAGAGGCATCCTCCTAACCATCAGGTCATAAGCGAATCCTCCACATGTTGCAAATGTCTTAAAATAGACTCCTAAATAATTACTGACTCTGCTCATGCTCCTTACCAGGCTAGTCCCATTCTATAATACCATCTTTCTATTTGATCCCACCTTCATCTTCTAACAACAGTTTTTATCTCTCGCCCACTTTTTTATCACTTTTCTGATCTACTGTCCCTCTCTACTACCTTACCACCATCTACTGTTCCACTACTGAAAATCTCATTCACTTGCTATGCTGTCAAAATACATGTCCTTCAAATGCTCATTTGTAATTTTAAAGTCTTTCTTTTTCTAGTAACGTAGCATACATACTTTCTCGTCTATTGTTTACACATATTCCTTACATTACTAACCCCTTTTCACTTGGTCTCTCATCTCTGACACTCTTTGTCAACTTATTTAGTAATCTTTTTCTCAACTAACCACTGTCTCTTTTTATCTCTATGAATTTGTGTATTTTTTCCTACTTATTTTGAAGCTTTTCTCCCGAGGCCTCCACTGAAAATAGTTATTACCCAGTAGGCCTTTTTCTACTAAACAAGTGTCAATAAATAAATGCATGCAACATGAAAGGAAAGCCTCTATATTTGTGAGAGTGAAACTCATATCGGAATTCAAAAGAAATTAACTGTTTTGACATTAATAATAATAAAAAATAGAACCAGTATGTTACATTTAGCAATTAAAAGCCGAGAAATGGTTTTGGTCTGGTACTATTCGTGGATGTGATACAAAAGAGCTATCCATTGTATGAAACTGGAGATGGCAGAAAACATCTTCAAAAGTTTAAAAAAATGTTGCGCAACAAAAATACAATAGCTGGTGTGAAAATAAGTTTATTTCTGCCTCATAATATACCTACACTGATAAAGGAGCAAAAAGCGATTAGATGTGAGGTGCATTTAACAATAGCCTTTACTGCATTGTACTGATGAAGTCACATGGTAGTGGTAACTCCCCTTAAATAAGCACGTACCAGATTATCACTAACGTATTCTAAATTGCAGCTACATTTCTTGCACATAGAGTTAGACAAAAGAGACACACAGAGTTTGGCCCTGAGACACACAATCTGCAGAATCCTCTGTTTCAAGATCAAGGTCAACTGACTCACCAAACTCGCCACTTCAAGAAGACACTTGATTTACACTGAGTAGGCATGTCAGTATTAGTTTTTTTAGAGTTATTCACAATAGTTTTTTGATGAAAGGTCCTGTTTCAAAGACAAAAGGGCTGAGCTTCAGATAAGAGAATTTTTTGAATAAATACTGCACCTAGTAACACTGAGGATGGATTCAAGTGGCATTGTCCATGGAGAAAAAAAGTTGAGGTGGACCAGACCTTGTGGATTTACTCAAGTGAAATAGCTGAATAAGCCTCACAGGGAAAACTGTATTGAACTGAGAGAACAAAAGATATACTCAAAGAAGGGGTGAAGTTCCCAAGAAGAAAGCAATGTGATGGTAAAGAACTGACTAGACTGTGTGACTAGCTGCATGATGAAAAGTGGAAAATATGTAGATATAATGGTTTAAGAGGCATAAGCTAACACAGAAAGGATGTTAGAGTTGGAACTGATAAATGAACAAACACAAATTAGAAATTTAGTGCATTATCTAGAAACATGAGGACAGCTGCTGGCTAAGAATGCAACTCATTTTCAGGCAGATGGCTGGGGAGAACTTCCTGAAGGCACCCTTCAATTTAACTCATCAAGTTAGTTTACTGAGTAAAATATGGGAAATAAGAAAAGCTGGAAATTTAGGTTGAAGGTAAACTAGTGGGTCAGGTTAACAGTTCCAAGTATCTGGGGGGTGGATGTGAAGATGGGGAGTCTGAATTAGGAGGTCAAAGCTAGACTTAGAGGTACTGCAGCCAAGTGACAAAAACCACCAGGGGTAGTGTGTAAAAAATGCAGATAAAGCTAAAATGCAACATGTACTAAACAGTGGTTTAGCTATTGCTTCTGTATGGAATAGATACTTGGCCAATTAAGGCAGAGAAATTGAGAAAGGTTAAGATGACAGAGATGAAGTGCCTGAGATGGGTTGAAGGATTCAAATAGTTGGACATATGTAGACATAACATCATAGCAGAAGCCAAGGTAGTGCCAGCTGCACAAAATGTCAAGGAGAAAAAATTACAGTAGTTTGTACACATGTTCAGAAAACAGAAGATGATTTGGTAAACACAATTTGGTAGAAGCAAAAAGAAGACAATGGGAAAGCAGGACATCAAGCCAAGTGATGGGTGGATTTATGTGAGGAAATACCTGAGACATTCAGATCTACCTGGTGAAGAACATAGGATAGTGTCACTGAATTAACATTAATGGAAACAGTTGATGTGACACTCAGACCCCATGCGGAAAATGAAAAATGGTAGCTGCTGCTGATGTTGATTACATGATATAGTCAGCATCATTTAGTTCAGCTTTTGCATTATTTGATCTACATCCCTGTGAAGATAAGTGATGGCTGCCACCCTAGTCAGATGGAATTTTGTAGATAATTCTGTCATTTGTAAATATTAATATAAGCCACAGGCTTGTTCTCTTAAATGGGAAAAAATGGTGTTAAACGTGGAACTGCAAAAATGTAACAACAGTGCACTCTGCTGTAACAAAGCTGATAAGTCAATTCTTTGGTGTCAAAATTTGGAGCCGATATGTCTGGATGAAGGTATTCTGGCTATTGTCTTGAGACCAGAGTTAAATTGCTATGTTCTGGCTTCCTCACCAGCTGCAAGATCAAGGGCTATTAACCTCTGAGAATCTGTTAGCATGGGAACCAGAAAGAAATGATGTAATCTGAAATGAATCAGTGGTACTATGTTATCAATTTAAGGACAGACAGAATGAGAGCATTAGAGCACTTTTCTTGAGAACATCCATCTCACCAGCACTCTGCCTGTTTCTATACATACGTAGGATCTTAGACTTTAGTGTTTCTTTCAGACAAATTCTGATTAACCAACTTATGGAAACTGTATTATCAAATAATGTTTTTACATTCAACAGTAAGTATTATTTGCAAACATGGGGAGTTGCCATGGGCACCCCATATGCAAATACTTACGCGAATTTAGTCCTATATTATTGGGAACAAGAGTATTTGTTTAATAGTATTTGGATGAATAGAATACAGTTATATAGGAGGTTTGTTGATGATTTGGTCCTGTTATGGGTGGGTACAAAAACTGAATTAGAAGAATTTGTAAAATATTTAGAATCGACCACTGAGTTTTTCAGATTCACTCTTGAATATTCACATACCAATATTAATTTTTTAGACGTTAATCTTTATTTTGATGATGAGGGGCATTTAACTTCTAAACTTTACAGAAAGAAATGCTGGAGAAATACAATGATAGAATACAGCAGCATGCATCCTAGGCATGTGTTTGCAGGTGTAGTAAAAGGACAATTCTCTAGATTGGTGAGAATATGTAAAGACCCAATAATATTAAGAGAAGAAGCATGCTTTATGGAAAAACTTTTTAAAAAAAGAGGCTATGCTTCCAAGTGAATAGAAGGAGTAAAGAATGACATCTTTCATACTCCATCCAAAAAAGATAATAGAGATGTTATTACACATGAGTTTGAAAAAAATAGAGAATGTTTAACAATTGGCACATACCAGGATTGGACTTATGAGAATAATAGGATCAGATACGTAATGAAATATACTAATGATAATGCAGGCATTAGGAATATTATCAATAAGAACTGGAATGTACTGACCATGGTGGAGGATATCCAAACCGTGGTTGGCAACAAACCCAGTTTTATATTTCGTACATGTGATAATCTAAAAACGATTTTCTCTAGAGATGTTAATAATATAAGTATAAGAACCAATAACATTCATGTGAAAAATGGAACGTTTCCATGCATGAAATGCAATATGTGTCCATATATCACATCTAAGCAGTACTTTAAACATCCAGATGGATTATCAGAATTCACACCTAAGGAACATACAGATTGTAATACTATGAATTTAATCTACATGGCCAATTGTACAATATGTGAAGCATTTTATATTGGTCTTACGAAAAGAAGATTTAAGGAGCGTATATATAACCATGTGTATGACATTCGCAAAAGGAATGAGTTGAATGCCCTGGCAAGGCATGTTACTCTACACCCAACACATGAGTTTAAATTTAGGGTTTTACAGACAGTTAAAAGTAACCTGAGAATGGGAGATAATGAGAATTACTTAGCCAAGCTAGAATTGGATTGGATTTTTAGATTTGGGGCGCACATGACACCTGGCATTAATAACTATATTTCATTAAAACCTATTTTAGAAAGAAGATGAGTCTGTTACAGTATTTAATATGAGATTTTTCATTGATAGTGCCACTTATAAAGAGAATTCAGAAATGACTTTATTTCTGTGTAATTAACATTTTAAGGATGGTCAACATGGAATTATAGACATAGTATAAATAATTTCATATAGATGTTAGTAACATTTTTAATTTTGATAGACTTCTTTCAGATTCACTATATTTATTAATTAGTTTTTAATATAATATTTGTATTTTATAATACATACATTTTAAGAGATTCTTTAGATATAAGTGAATATCAGATTTTAGATTAGTATTATAGAATAGAATTCATTTATTTATGATATTTATATTCATATATAACATTTAATAATTTATATTCAATAATTCAGACATCAATTGATTCATATATTTAAGTAATATACTTAAATGTAATGTAAACATCATTTTGCGAATAAGCTCTAGCAATGATTCCAAGAGATGAATATCGATTATTAAAGAGAATTATGGACGGAGGTATAAATTGCACCTCGGGTATACTATAATTGTAAATATTATAATTATTGAAATATTTTAACAAGGATACATAATGAACAGGAATATTAATAGATATATATACATATAGTTAGTTAAAAAATATATATTAGAAAATTTTTTTAAGGAGGTCTGTTGAGGATTATTAATGAATGTTTTTAAGAACTTCGTTCATGTAAAAAACTTCCATGTGAAGTTTGTATAAAGCCTGTGTTAAGGAAGGATACTGTTGCAGGGCATGCAATGGTTAATATCTCTGACTGAATCTGCTATTTGCATGGTTACATTGTCTGGTTGGAAACATCTTGTGATTTATTTTGATATACATATGTTGCAGAAGTGTAGAGAGACAAGAAGAATGACTTATCTGTATGGAACGATCCGTTCGTTCCATTTATTTATTTATTTACTTAACATTATGGGCTTGTTAGATTGACTATAAATTTTGAAATGACTACGAAGTCTAACTAATGAAGATAGAAGCCCTAGTTCGCAAACATTTTTTATGATATGTTTTAAAGCATAAAAACACAGACTTGCTGTTATTATTTTTTATATGGTTTTGAGTTTGATGGTTGAGCCATAGTTCTGAAAATGTGAACGCTTATAATAGCAGAATTCAAGCCTAAAAGCACTGAAGCACTTTATAATTATTTAATTGGATAATTATTAATTGATGCAATTGAATGAGTTGTTTCATAATATTTAAAGGGCATGCTTGAATGATTTAGATAGATCTGAAGAAGCGTGCATAGTGCACGCGAAAGCACTCATCTCTCCTTTTTTGTTTTGTATATGTCTATGGAATAAAGTAAGTTTATTTTACCATTGCTGAATTCGTGATTTAACTGCAATCAAGTTCTCGTGGTGTGTCCTACAGTTTCTTTGCTACTACTTTAGTGTTTCTCTTAAAATAGCTAGGAATTAGGAAGCATAGACTAAGCATTTTTCTGTGATGTCAGAACTTTTCCACTGTATTATTTTAAACATTTCTCTGTCTTCTCTGAATTCTTGACTAGCACTGTATAGTAAGAAATATTGTCTTGTGTTTTTATTATTTATTATTAAATATTTTAAACATTTCAACTGTGGCTGCTTTGTGTGGAGATAATTTAAGCTCTAAGAGTACATTGCATGTATATAGTGATACTTTACCAAGTCACTCCAAATAAGCTTTGCTGTTCAGTCACACTTACCATTTGGATAATATTGCACAGTAATAATTGGACACCCTTTAATAAGGGCCTTTGAGTAGCTGATAAATATTAGTGGAGTTCAGATCACAATTGTTTTCTTTCTTTTGTTAACTTAGTTAGTCAAGGAGAGCAGGCAGTATGTCAGCAGAGGAGTAAGGAAAGCTGACAAGGAACAAGCTGGCTGAGTTGTGACAGGCTAGGGGACTGGTGCATGGAAACCTGACTAAGGCAGACCTGAACGCAGCCTTGGTCACAGCTGCATCAGAAAACAGCAACCAGGAGGACAATCGGACTGGTAGTGGAGATGTACCACCCTCAGAGAATGGACAGCTCAACCTTTCTGCAGAGGACTTAAATATCCATCTGGAGCTAAAGAGACTTGAGTTGGAGGCCTGACACTTGGAAATAGAAGCAGCTGAGAGACTGAGGCATCTAGAGAGTGGGACAAGGAGAAACTGCGATGGTTGCAGGCTGAGGAGAATGAGAAACTGCTACGCCTGGAAGCTGAGGAAAAGGAGAGGCAGAGGCAGCATGAGAAGGAGATGCTGACTCTTCGCCAGAGTTATGGAGGTAATGGGAAAGAGAGTGAGGTAGTTAATTCAGGAAGGGAGCTACTCTGTAGCAGTGTGACTGAAGGTGAGCCACAGCTGTTTGTGGGTACTGATGTTCTCTTGGACAGAGTGACTGCAAAGGTAGAGGTGAGTAGTAGTCCCCAGACTGACAGTGAGGCACCACTATCAGAGGATGCCAGACTTCCTGTGGAAGGGGAGCTAGGAGGGGTTACAAAGAGAGAGTTGAGACAGGCTCAGCTCTCAGACCCTACATTGCAAGGCCTGAGGCCAATAGCTAGTGAGGCACCTAATTCTTAAGGGGAAGGAGGAATCTTTATATTGGGACAAAGGGTTACTGTATAGAGAGTGGATCCCTGAGGGAGGGCTAGAAAGTGAGAAGGTACAGCAGTTGGTAGTCCCTAGAGCCTGCCATCTGCCACTTCTAGCCATAGCCTATGATATTCCCTTCTCAGGTCATATGGGTATAAAACATACAAAGAGACATATTATGCAGAACTTCTTTTGACCTGGAATTTCCAGAGATGCAAACAGGCATGGCAGGACCTGTGAGCAGTACCAAAAGGTAGGCAAGGCAGGAAACAAGGTGAGAGCTCCTTTGATGCCTTTGCCTGTGATTGAGGAGCCATTTCAAAGGGTAGCTATGGATATTGTGAGGCCTCTGAGTACTCCAAGTTTCACAGCAAAAAAATATGTCCTAGTGGTAGTGGATTATGCTACACCTTACCCTGAGGCAGTGGCTCTGTCCTCCATTGAGGCAGAAAATGTGGCAAATGCTTTGTTAGAGATTTTCAGCAGGGTAGGTTTCCCAAAAGACATACTGACTGACAGAAGTGCCAATTTCATATCAGACCTGCTCACTTCTCTGTGGAAGTACTGTGGGGTGAAGCACAGCACATGAAGACCACCCCCTACTATCCCCAGACTAATGGTTTGGTTGGGAGTTAAACTCTACAATCAAGTCCATGTTATGGGCATTTGCAGACCAGTTTAAGAGGGAGTGGGACAGATATTTGACTCATCTGTTGTTTGCTTACATACAGATTCCCCAGGAATCCACAGGCTTTTCACCCTTTGAGTTGCTGTATGGGCATAGTGTGAGGGGACCTCTAGATTTAATTCAAGATGAGTGGGAAGGTGAGTGCGAACCTCACAAGGAGTATATTGTGGTATATGTCCTAAACCTGAAGACAAGGTTCAGGGAACTCATGGGCTTGGCCCAGGGGAATCTGGCAGAAGCCCAACAACAGAAAAAGGTGTGGTATGACAGGAATGCTCGAGCTAGAGAGTATGCTGTGGGGCAGCAGGTAATGGTTCTCATTCCTGTCAGACACAACAAGCTGCAAGCAGCTTGGGAGGGACTCAACAAGGTGGTAAGAAAGTTAAGTGATGTTAACTACATGGTGGAACTGCTAGGCAGGAGGCAGGGACACAAATTGTACCATGTTAACATGATGAAACCTTACTATGATAGAGAGGCCCTTGTACTGAGAATTTGCAGTGGATTGTAGGAGGAGTCTGAGGGAGATCTGCTGACTGATCTCAGTGAGGCTCGGACTGACACCTCAGTGGAAGGGGTAGCAATGTTCCAGCAGCTATCTACTACCCAGGTTTGAGAAATCCAAGCAGTGCTGCAGGAGTTTGGGGACATGGTCACTGGGAACCCAGGCTGCACCCACCTGGTGCAGCACCAGGTGGATACAGGATCCCAAAGGCCTATTAGGCAGGCCCCTTATAGGGTGCCTGAGAGAGTCAAACAGGTTCTGAGGGAGGAGATACATGAAATGTTGGAACTAGGGGTGATTTAAAAGTCCAACATTCCCTGGGCCTCCCCCATGGTGCTGGTGCCAAAGATGATGGCAGCACCATGTCCTGTGTGGACTACAGTAAATTAAATAGTCACACAGAGTCAGATGCTTACCCCATGCCTAGGATAGACAAGGCCCTAAAGCAGCTGGGTGGGGCTAAGTATCTTACAACCATTGATCTTGCCAAGGGTTACTGGCAGGTGCCTTTGACTCCCAGTGCTTGAGAGAGGACAGCCTTTGTGACTCATTTTGGCTTGTATGAGTTCACACAGATATCCTTTAGGATGATAAATGCCCCAGCAACTTTCTAGAGGATGGTAGATCATATCCTAGCAGGAGCATGAGGGTTTGCACTTGCTTACCCAGATGATATTGCCATCTAAAGCAATTCCTGGCAAGAACACTTTCAACATGTCAGGGAAGTGCTGGGCAAACTATAGAGGGCAGGGTTGACCATTAAGCCGAGCAAATGTCAGGTGGGTATGGCAGAGGTCCCCTACCTGGGACATAGAGTGGAGAGTGGTAAGATTAGGCCAGAAACTGCCAAAGTAGAAGCCATTCAGCCATGTCCTGCACCTGTTACCAAAAAGCAGGTGAGGGCATTCTTAGGAACAGCAAGGAACTACAGAAAGTTCATTCCCAGTTATAGTACCATAGCTGCTCCCCTCACAGACCTGACAAGGAAGATCAGGCCAGATAAGGTAGTGTGGACCCCAGCATGTGAACAGGCATTCCAAGAGCTTAAGGAAGTTTTGGGAGGACCCCCCCTGTATTAGCCAGTCCAGATTACAGCAAAGAAATTGTTGTGCAGGTGGATGCTTCAAATCATGGGGTGGGGACTGTACTTAGCCAGATTTCTTCAGGGGGAAAAGAGCACCCAGTGGTTTACCTCAGTCATAGGCTCCAACCCAGGGAGGAATGCTAGCAGCTGTAGAAAGGGAATGTTTAGCCATAGTGCGGGCACTGCAGAAACCTCAGCCTTATCTGTATGGAACAAAAATTCACTGTAGTCACAGATCACAATCCCCTAACATGGTTAAACAAAGCCAGTCAGCAAAATGCCAAGTTGCTAAGATGGAGTCTAGGTTTGCAAGCATAAGATATGTCAGTGCAGCACCACAGTGGGATTAGCAATGCCAATGCAGATGGGCTCTCAAGACAGGGAATGGGGTAAGGTATACTCATCTAGACCTAACCCTCTCAAGCAACGTTTCTCAAGGGTCACTTGAAAAACTAGCTTGGGTTCTCTGGGGTGGAGATGTGTGAAGATAGATGAAGGGTGCCAGCTTAGCCAGATAGAATTTTGTAGATAATTCTGTGATTTGTAAATATTAATATAAGCCACAGGTTTGTTCTCTTACATGGGAAAAATTGTGTTAAATGTGGAACTGCAAAAATGTAACAACAGTGCACTCTGCTGTAACAAAGCTAATAAGTAAATTCTTTGATGTCAAAACTTGGAGCCGATATGTCTGGATGAAGGAATTCTGGCAACTGTCTTAAGATCAGAGTTAATTGCTAGAATTTGCATGTATAAATTCTTTTATTTTTCTGGCTTCCTGACCAGCTGCAAGATCAAGGGCTATTAACCTCTTAGAATCTGTTAGCCTGGGAACCAGAAGGAAATTATGTAATCTGAAAGGAATCAGTGGTGCTATGTTATCAATGTAAGGACAGACAGAATGAGAGCATTAGATCATCTGTCTTGAGAACACACAACTCACAAGCACTCTGCCTGTTTCTATATGTAAGTAGGATCTTAGACTTTAGTGTTTCTCTTAGAAATAGCTAGGAATTAGAAAGATTAGACTAAGTGTTTTTCTGTGATGTCATTACTTTTCTACTGTATTATTTTAAACATTTCCTTGTCATCTCTGAACTCTTGACGAACTCTGTGTAGTAAGAAATATTATCTTGTGTTTTTATTATTTATTATTAAATATTTTTAAACCTTTCAACTGTGGCTGTTTTTATGGAGATAATTTAAGCTCTGAGTACATTGCATGTATATAGTGATACTGTACCAAGTCATTCCAAATAATCTTTGCTGTTCAGTCACACTTACCATTTGGATAATAATATTGCAAAGTAATAATTGGACATCCTTTAATATGGACCTTTGAGTAGCTGATAAATATTAGTGGAGGGTGGCAAGTGGTACTACCGTGCAGTCTGGGTAAAAGGGGCACAGCTGGAGAACCTGTGCTAGCCTTCCCCAGGAGTGTCTGTGTGGTTGTATATAACTCTTGTCTCAAAGCGTGTGTGTGTCAGCTACTTGGGCAGGGACATGAAGCACTGGTTGGACAGAGAGGGTGCTGGAGTTTTAGCTTGCCTGCTAGGCTGAGATCTGGACCCTGTACCTGTGCCAGTGGGGAGTCTTATTGGGGACCCGAAGAGAAAGGGAGAAACCAGCCCCAGACTGACTGTGATCTCTGTGTGTTCTTAAGGGAAATTGTATTTTACTGTGTGTATTTATTATCCTTTCCCTATATGGATGTCCCTCACTGATGTTAGTGGTGAGGATTGAGGCTCCTTGATTGCTGGGCCAGTGCATGGGCTTCACAATCCCCACCAATGATTTGTCACACTAAAATTCTCTGGCAATGAAATGAAGCAAACAACAAAACCAAAAAACTCTCCCACTTCAGCATGATTCATTAATAACTTCCACATTCATAGCATAACCATTAACTCAAAAATTCAATTTGTCTATTTTCAACACATTAATTCTATATGAATGGCAGCCTTCCTAGAATTCCCAGCACCAGTCGTCTAGAATATTTCAGCATTGTACAATTTATTAAAATACAGGTGAACAGCTTTTATTCAAACAAATCTTAAAATGCATTCATGATAATTACAATCTATTTCACTATGAAATGCTTTCTTCAGGTTTTAATACCTGAAACATCTTATCAGGCCAATGAAACCATTGTTAAATGGTTAAAAGAATTATCAATAAGCCTCCAAAAATGCAAGTGTCTCTGTATTCTACACAGTACATCTGCTAATACACCTTAATAAAATGTCTTGTCATGCAACACAATAAAGTGGTTGAATAACAAGTTCTGTAACAGACGACTATAAGTCAATTTGTCTAATACATTGTCCACTACTGTAAATTTTTAATCTGCAACAGATAATACTCATTTCTAGACCTGTACATTTCAACATATTTATTAACACACTTCCCTTTGACCTAGATCAGTTAAAAATAACAAATTTTGCTGTTAATCCTTAACTTCAACAAACTTCACCCTTCACCTTGAATGTACAAGCACTACATTTGCTCTTGGTTCTTCTACAGAAAAATGACTATTAAATCCATCAAAAATGTATTATTCTGTAGTAATATGGCCAATTTTTAGCAAGGATGTTAAGACACACAAGATGCAGATAAAGAAGGTGTTCTTATATTTTTGCAAGTCAGTCAGTTGACGAGAATGAGATTTTGTCTAGCACATATGGCACTGTATATGTGGAGGAATAATTGCAAGCTTTCAGGTATGAAAATGTAATTATTGTTTTTACAAGGATGACAGAAAAGAGAGTCAATGTAAATAATTCCAGACCAATCACCATCTTAAGGTATGCCTTGATAAGACCTTTAGCAAGTAAAGTGTAGAATGTAATGGAGACTTTTGTGAAAGAATTGCAGATGGGATTTATGAAGGAGAAAATGGAAGGAAAAAATGACAAAAATACTGCAGAAGATTCTAGTGGTAGAAGACACTGATGGAAATGGACAACATTGTGATCTGACACAAAGAGAGCCTTTGACTCGTGAATTTGATAGTCTGGAGAAATATATAAAGGGCTGGGATGTAGAATGTGGGTAATAAGAATTTATAAAGAGAAAAATAATCTCAAGTCAGGATTAAGAGTAAATAGACAAATATCAATGTCATTTAATTTCCTGTGAGGGGGTGAGATGGGAAGCCCCTTCTCACATTTAATTCTATGCTTATAAGGGTCAACAGAGGTTTGGAATTAGGGGAGTGGGGATAATAAAAGTTAGTTTTGTTTTTCTGGCTATAGTTTGTGTGTTAATTACAAATAAGGGAAAGGAAAGTATGTGTATGTCGGATGTCTTAGAAGTTATCAAACATGATACAGAAAGAGAACAAGACCATTTCTAGTAGAGATGGACTGATAGAATATATAGGTTCATATGTTCATAGGTGTTTACTAGGCTACTAACCACAAGGGCCTTTTTAAGCCTAGCTATGC
Organism: Protopterus annectens; assembly: GCF_019279795.1. Classification (NCBI taxonomy): domain Eukaryota; kingdom Metazoa; phylum Chordata; order Ceratodontiformes; family Protopteridae; genus Protopterus; species Protopterus annectens. The sequence goes on along the minus strand of NC_056725.1, from coordinate 1,105,209,645 downwards.
ATCCCAAACCTCTGACAAATTCTGATACCCTTGGCAAGTGTAAGCATGGGGCTGGGAGATGAACCATTTACAGGTTACCTGTTTGCATTAGAGACATAGGTGCCAAACCAGGGATTAATTTCCGGTTTCCCATCCAATTGTCCAAGTTGCACTTGAATTGGGTTAGGGAGGAACTCTGCTTCACATGGATGGGGAGCCTGTTCCATAGACGGGGTAGTCTCTGGGATACATACCTATCTCTCCAGCAAATCCTATTTATATCATAGACAAAGTCTTTAGAATGGGTACTTCTGGGACTGTTTGTTTTGTGGATATGCAGGATGTCCATCAGAGTGGGCTCTGACAATGTTCTGTATGCCAGGCATAGCTCTCCCCTCAAAAGCATGTAAGAGACAGAATACAGATGATAGGGCCTTGAGGCAGGCAGCATAGGACATATTACTTGCACCCTGTATTCTTTTAGTGAAGAACCTCTGTGGGCGTTCCAGTTGTTGGTTATGTTTGGTTAGGTACATTCCAAATGGGGCATTATAATCAATGATAGGTTTGATGAATGCCGAATACAGTGGAACAATGACTTCTTTGGACTTAGATGCCATACCTTTGTTTATAAGTTGTGCAACATAGAATGAGTTCCTCACCACTGTAGACACATGATGGTCAAAGGCTAGATTACTATCTATAGGTGTCCCCAAGTCCCTGACTACTGGGTCACCTCTAAGGGATGTGTTGTCAATACGATAGTTACCAGGGAGGTTGACTTTCCAATACATTTCTTGGGATTTAGTTTTAGTCCATGGATCTAACACCAGTTGTTTGTCTGTCAACTCCTCCTAGAGAATATTTGTGTCAGTATGAGATTCAATGACAGCTCCTAATTTACAATCATCTGCAAATTTAGTCAGCCAGAGACCAATGACATTGGCCTTGACTTCTGAGAAGTAAATGCCAAAAAGCAGTAGTCCAAGGACTGATCCCTGAGGGACTCCACTTGTGACTGGCCTCTTTGTAGAGGTGGACTCCCCAATTATAACTTCCTGTGTCCTATCTATGAGCCAGCTGGTTACCCACCTGGTGACATACGGGTTTGCACCTAACCTCTTTAGTTGGTCAACAATGCCTGAGTGGGGTATTGTGTCAAATGCCTTGGCCAGGTCAAGGTAGGCAGTGTGAACGATTTTGCCCTCATCCATTGCTTTGGTGACCTTCTCAAAGAAGTTCACCAGGTTGAGTAGGCATGATCTGCCCTTGACAAAACCAAACTGGGTTAGGTCCAGTGTCTGGAGGTTTAATATATCTCTGTTGATCAACTCCATGCTAATTATTTCCATGGCTTTACATACAAGACTAGTGAGACTTATAGGTCTGTAGTTTCCAAGGTCTGTAGATGGCCCAACTTTGTGCAGAGGGATGACTGTTGCCTTTTTCCATTCATGAGACATGAAGCCTGTTTGGAGGCTACAGTTAAATAGTAATTCCAGAAGCCCTGATAGGTAATGTTTCATGCTATTTAGAAAGCATCCTGAGATATTGTCTGGACCCACTGATGCAGTGTTCTTGGTCTTAGACAGAGCATTAAGCACCTGTTCCCGAGTGATAGTAGGGGGAGTTATATTTGATATTTCCTGAAGGAAGGTTGAGGGGGAGAGGAGTAAAGTTGGAGATGAATTTATTAGCCAGAAGGTTTGCTACATATTCTGGCTCAGTAATGGTGGCTCCATTTACAATGAGCTCTGCACACAATTGTGTATTGTCTTTGAGGTTGCGGACATAGCTAAAGAGTGCTTTGTGGTTGTCTTTGGCCTGGTAGACCAAACTTGGCTTTGGCAGACTATTTGTCATCTGAGTTGTTGTTTAGTTTGAGGAGAGTGCTTTTATCCTGCAGGGATGGACTCTGCTCGATATGAATGAGGAGACTGTTCAAAAGCATGGGGATCCTTTGATACACACATGTCACCAACATATCTTATTTCTGTCACAAAGATTAAACGCTTGGATCTAGTGGTTCTGATGTGGTTCATTTCTCAGCTGTGCAAAAAGGTCCATCAAAGCTGGATGATGGGATGCGCAGCATGTCAGGCATATATCCTCTCCTACAAGTTACTGAGAGGTGGAATATAGAAATAGGGCTTTAAGGTGATCCACATAGGAAAATATGCTTAAATCCTGGATCCTCCTGGTAAGGAACCTTTGTGGGTCTTACAATGAGTTCATTGAAATAGTGGAGGATCTTAACTCTATTACTGATTTTTTGGAATTTAAAGTGAGTGGATTTGGTACATCTATTTCATATTTAGATTTACATTTAAGCATTGACAGGGAAGGAAATACTTTTTCTAGTAAAATATACAGGAAACCTGTTTTTGCTAACCAGTATTTGCATAGGATTAGTCTACATCCAACACACATGAAAAGGGGTGTTGTTAAGGGTCAGATGATAAGACTCAGTAGACTAACCACAGATGACAACACATTCATTGGTGAACTCTCTTTTCTAAGGACCCTATTCTTGTCTAGATGATACACATTAGACTGGTTGAAAAGGATAGAGAAAGAAGTTATGGTGTTAAGAAAAGGAGTGGCTTCACCTATTTTGTTATCTAAAGACATTTGTATAGGTTCAACACCAGAGGTTGCTACCACTGACGCAACTAATTATATAACAGCATTTCCTTTACCTATAGTTAATGAAATGTGGTTTGTTAAGGAAATAATTGAGAATAATTGGAGAATTTTATTGGGCAACAAGGATTTGGCTGCTTCAATAGGTATTAGACCAAAATTCACCTTCAAGAAAGAATGTAACCTTAAGTCTATATTAGAACTAGGTAACAAAAAAGAAGAAAAAAAAGGCACATATGCTTGCAAAAACTGCAAACAATGTAGATTCATTAGTAATAGTTCCTTTATTACTTTAAGATATTTGAATTACACTTTTTGGGCAAAGGACTACTACAATAGTAATACAGAGTTTGTAGTTTATATTGCAAATTGTGTTTCGTGTAACCATTACTATATAGGAAAAACTATAAGAGTTTTAAAGAGGAGGATTTATGAGCACAATTTGGCTATAAAAAATAAGGATTTTTCAAACTCTTTGGCAAAGCATGCTTCTACATGTGTAGATTTTCAAAAGTTTGAGTTTTTTTCTTATAGAAAAGATAGACAAAATTATGTTTGGAGGTGATTTGAATAACATTTTAGAATGTAAAGAAGCCTTTTGGCAGTTATTACTTGGAGCTGATGATGTACCAGGACTGAATGAGTCCATTAATCTAAAATGTTTTTTTTTAAAGAATAGATAACTTAAACAAAATGAAAAAATGTTTTAGATATATTATTAATACGAGTATATGTACATATATATTTTTTAAAACACAAGTTAACAACTTAGTTTTTATGTACATACAAAAAATGTGTTTGAATAATGAGGTCACTTCCTGTAAGATTCGATATGAAAGGAAGTAAAAGGGTTAGACAGATTTTTTTCTGAAAAAGTTCACTAAATAAATTGTGAATGAAAGCGCTAAACAACTTGTTTCAAAGTGGTCATTGGATTTACATCTAGATTTCAGTTTTTTGGTTTCTTGGTTTCTTCGTTTTGGTTCCTGAACCTTTGTGGGTGTTCCAACTGTTGCATATGTTTGGTCGGGTATATGCGGAAGCGGGCATTATACTCAATAATGGGCCTGACAAGAGCCAAAAAAGTGGCACTGTGACTCCTTGGATCTGGATGCCATGCCCTTATTATAAGCTGGGTGACACTGAATGATGTTCTTACTACCTTGGTCACTTGTTGGTCAAAGGCCAGATCACTCTTTATACAGGTTCCCAGATCCCCAACTACTGTTCAAATCTTAGGGGGTGCCCTACTGATGGGAGAAATTAGCATGGGGGGCAGTTTTCTGAAAAGGCAAAATAATGGATTTCTTGGCATTGTGTTTTAGTCTGCTGCTTTGGCACCAGCCATTTGTCTGTTTTAGTAACAAGTTTGTGTCAAAGGGGGAAATCTATGCCAGTTCCCAGTTTGCAGTCATCTGTGACCCTGGTCAGCCAAAGACCCTTGACATTAGCCTTTACCTCCAAGAAGTAGATGCCAAATAGGAGCGATCTCACAGAGCCCTGATGTATCCAGCTGGTGACCAATCTCTTGGAGAAGGTGGTATCACCAATCCTGACTTCTTGGGTACTGTTTGTGAGGCAGCTAGCAGTCCAGTGAGTTATGCAGAGATATATGTGTAGTTTGATGATTTTGTTTCTGATGGATATGTACTTAAATAGGTTACACACCAGACAACAATGAAAGAGAGGAGGGACATTTGGAAGTCAGCTTACCATAAGGGAAGGGAGCCAGAGACACAGCCTTTTAAATACACAAGAAATGGGTGAGAGGGCTCAAACTGGACCTCAAGTCCTGCGGTTAGAATTTCCGAAACTTTTATCCTAATGCCTCAGTGTGGGGGGCAGACACAGAGCAGGTGAAAAACCAGTAACAAGGTAAATAAAAAGGCACTGCAATGCAAATTTAACAAGATACACACAGCTATAAAAAGTAATGAAGCACAAATCCTGGAAAAAAATTCACAATACTGTCACTACTAAGGCCCCAGACCATACAGAAATTTACCAGTAACACTATAATAAATGACAAAACAAAGTCAAACCTGGCAGCAGATCACAGTCCAGCCACAACATAAAAGAAGCTACAAGATTGTCCAGACTCGCATTCAAAATGCAAAAAAAAAAAAATCTACCTTTTACATGTAATTCTACTTATGAAAATACAATAGCAGTATATTGTATAAACAATGCTAAAATCTTGCAATAATATACAATCTTCATACAAGTATAAATAAAGCCACAAGACTAAAGCCCCAGAACAAACTAAAGAAATGCAGGTAGATACATGGATACAAAAGTATCACCACACAGGTCACTGTAAGTGGAACTTAAAAATATTTAAGCAGAATTTAAATAAAAAAGCTTTTTTTTCCTCCCCTTTTGATTAAAAGCGTGCATCTCACACCTCTCAAGAATCTTTCAACAAATAAACACAAACAAATATGTGCAGGACATTAGAGAATGTAGTAATCACTTCTGTAATGCTTAAAGCAAAACCGTATTTCAAAAATGCAAACACATCGGACAGCCTAGATAGTGGTCCTCCCCAGATATGCACTACAGTTTTGCCTACCTTTCATGCTGTAGGCACACAAAAACATTAATGTCCAAGGACAGCCTGCTATGGCTGGTGAACTCTGAACACAGACGTGCTGCCTCCGGGGCACATAAGGATAAAGCCATAACCCCTGATGAACCATGAACAAGTTGAATTGGCTAGGGAGGGTGGTAGCTCACATCAGTTCACCCTTCCTGTGGTATAAGAAGCCTAGACCACTGCACACCTGATATTAAACACAGGTGAGGTTACAACTAAGATGGGGTGAAAGAGAAGTTCCCACAGAGCAGCAAGTGCATTATACCCAGGTGGAAGATGGCCTCTCACACACACGCACGCACACACGTGCACACACACAAACACAAACACACACACACACGCACACACACACAGGTCAACAGGTTCCCCACTTTTGAAAATACTGCTCTTCCAGGCTACTGTGAGGGGACAAGTGCAGATAGGGCAAGCAGAATATCTGATGGTTGCTAGGCAGCCTGTTTCCTGGACTCACAGAGAAATGCAAGCATAATTTTATTACACCTACCCCAACAAATAGCTAGACTTAAACTGTTTATATTTAATGTCACTGCAACCATGCCTGCAAAATGTATTTTCCATCATTCCCCCCTCTTTTGCCAAGGAGGATGAAAACTATTAAAGCAAACTATTGGAATGGGTAACTTTCCTGCAAATAGTGGAGACAAAAAGCTACTTTCAACTCTATTTCTAAATATGTTTGCATCCAAAAAATTAATTTCTCACATAAATTATGCTGAAAGCATTATTAATGTAAGTTATACATTCAATAGGTTCTTAGTATTACTAGAGCATAAAATGAAAATATCATCCAAGTACTATACGGTCAGAAAATGACTGGCAGTGGAGTTTTACTGTGTCAAGTTGCCAGCCCGGCACCCAACCACACACACACACACACACGCACACACGCACACACACACAATTTATGTGGGAGGAAAGAGAAGCACCTAGAGGAATTCCATGCAGCCTCCGCTCAGAAGACACCCCAGCTGAGAATCAAACTGGAGAACCTCTTGCTGTGAGGCGGCAACAATAACTGCTGCACCACCGAAGCTGCCCAGTAAAAAATATATCTATCCTATCATTAAATAATAAATCATCCAACCATAAATCAATCTTTGAATAAGCAATATTAACCTCATTCTTCTTTGCAGAAACAAAAACTACCCATTATTTAACTAAGCCAACATTTTCTGTGAATCCAGAAAACTATCCATTAAAACCACTTCACCTCCATTAAGTTTCATCACCCTTACAAACTTATTGTTGCAGAAATCATACAAACTTCTCTCTTCAAAAGTTAAATTATAATATGTATTGTGAAGTTGTGGTGCCAACAGTCTCAAGTCCACTCTCACACATCTTCTCAAAAGTAAACATCCACTTGCACCCACTCTAAACATTATTGAAAAACTACTCAAGTTATGTTTTATGCAGTACAAATATTGTCCTTAACCAAACTGGAATATTGTTACAATAAAATTGTCAAATTTGCCACTGATGCCTCCTACAGAACACATCACTGTACAGCTCTTAAAAACAGCTAAATTGGCTAGAACCGCTTCGTCTCCTATATTTTAATCAACTTATCTTCATCCACAAAATGCTGCACCAACCGGAAAAAAAACCTGCTCTCCAAAATCTTACACAAACATCCACCACTTCCAGAGCCCTCCGTTCTATTAACAAACTCCTCCTAGACATCAACAAAGCTAACAACTTATCTAGGGACTCAAGCTCCTCAAATTTCATTCCTAAATATAGAATAAACTGCCAACCACAATAACCTCTACTACTACAGTTCAAAAAGCTCCTGAAATCACATTTAAGAGACACTTGACTCTGTTGTTGCAACTGTCCTGGATAGGCCTTACCTCAGTCTTTCTAACTAATTTTTATTGAGTGTTATCTTACACCAATATTTGACCTCAACTGTATGGAAAATAGTTCTCTTCTCACTTAAATTGTACATAAATATCAACTTCTAAAGAATGATATTGTTCATTATTATCTGTTTGAGAATACTTCTGTAATTCCTTACATGCATGTCAACTTCTACAATATTTGTATTGCTAATATTATAACTGGAGCTTTGCTCCCTGGGCCTCCACTAAAAATGGATCTGTGTCCAGTTGGACTTTCCTGGTGAACAAATGTAAAATAAAACCATAAGCCTAATTTAATTTACAAACAAAATTTCAACTCCTGCACATGCCCCACAAGACTGAAACTTGAAGAGGTAATAAACATAAAGCTTTGATCAACAGCATCTAAAAGGTGTGATATCAAAGTATAACTATAAAATTGTTGATTCCATTAAAATTAAAAACAGTACCTTGAAAATCACTTAAAAGTCCAGAACTCAATTACCTCCACTGCTGACCTCTGCCCCTGCCCCTCTAACTGGTTGCGGGACACCTCTCCATATCAGCAATTCCCAGAGATCTTTCTGTCCTGTTCTTCTTGCCCTGCAACATTCCAGAATAGCGAAGAGATGGGTTTGTTCCTCCAAAAACCACCACCGACTAAAGTCTCTGCTGTACCAGTGCCATCACCATCACAACCCTTTACAACATACAGTCCTTCATTACAAGACAGCATATTCTTATATGGACACAAATGTGTTTTTATAACCCTCGTCATCCCTCAACTTTTTCTCTTTCCTTCTCTTATCATAATATTTCTCAACTTTCTGGAATACCCGAAGGAAAGAATCCCGCAAAAAAGAAACAGGTTGTTGGTGATATCATCCTGCAATACCATTACTGACTCCTCCAGCCTTCTAATTTCTCTCATCACCATGTGCCAAAATACACACTAGCTCTATACTCAACTGATCAAACACCTGCAACAAATCTCCATGGAGGACAAAGTCTTCCACCAAACCATTAGTGCCCATTTGAAGCCACCTATGCTTAGAAAGCAGATTTTCAAACTCCGCCTTCTCTTTCAGGGTACCAGCATAATCAGACTGAACAACACTTGTACCCTTCATAAAATGAAACAACCTGAACAACCTATCCTTAAGTTAGGCACCATACTTAGCAGACAAAGTGTCAATATTCAAGCCATCACACTGTCTTTCTTTTAAAATTTCAGGCATCTGTTCCAATCCATTACACCCGGAAACTAAAGTCAGGCCAACAAATGAATGAATAGTTACGTCCAATGTATTGTGTCAGACAACTATCCCTTTCAGCATTGACGAAATGTGAACTGGATAAATTATGCAAATCATCAATAACACCACCCATCCTAACCAACAACTGTTTAAGAAGTCCCACCAGAACAGAAAGGAATGGGTGTTGAGACTTCCCAAAATCCCTGTCCACCCTTCCCATATAGGCCCAGTAACATTACCCTGGTAAAAAGCACACAAAGGGCTAAATACACTTTCAACTTCGCAAAACAAAAAAAAAAAAAAGACGAAGCCACCAGAAGAGTAGAACAGCACAAAATTTATTTAATAAGCACTTTTGTTCTTAAAGTACACAAAAACGTCATCAGATTAAAAAAGTAAAACCCTGTTTCACTAACTCTAGTGAGTAATACAGCGCCATCTAGTGAAAAAATTGATTGAACTATCAATCATTAATTCATCAAAAATAAAACTGTAAAAAAAAAAAAAGAGAATAATCTTTAAAAATACAATAGGCAGTAAAGTAAGTGAGTAAGATTATCCCTGCAATCAGGGGATGTCCATAAGCAGGTGTGAGATTATAGTTCAGATTTCCAGACGTTTTCAGAACACTATCTCCTGAAAGATCAAATACATTTCCGGATGCAGAACAGACCAAGGAGAAAATAAAGTTTACCCAGCAAAGACTGAGCTAGGAAGCTGAAGGGACTCTGCTTCTCATTCTTCTTACAATAGCAAAGCCCATCCAGTGAACTTCGCAATGAAACACACACACACACACACACACACACACACACACACACACACACACACACACACACACACACACACACACACACACACACACACACACACTGGACATTTTGTTGACAGTGCTAAATTGGAGGGAGAACACTAAATCATATTTCCCATTTTGGCATTAAATATTTAGCATCAAAGACAAACCTCCTGCGCGTAAGCAGTTGCTCGGCTCAAAGAAACAGACTCATACAGGAACCAAAGAATTGAGAGCCAGCAAACAGTGACTAGAAAATAAAAATCTTGTATTAGATAAACATAATCACAGCAAATGCAGCAGTTACAAACTGGTTTCGGCTGGCAAAGCACAGCCTTCTTCAGTGTACAAAAATCATGACATACAAAGCTGTATATATACAATAAGCAAACATCCTATTGGTTGAGCCCTAAAGATGTTCATTAAGTCCCGGGGGGAATAACCCTCCCAGTCTGATGATCCATTTATTTTCTTTGATGTTTAATATGGAGTGCCATCCTATTTTGTTTGCCCTGTTTCCAAATATTGTATCAATAATAATGAAATTAAAATTAGATGTTGGGTGAACAAGTTGGTGTTTATAAAGGGCATTATGCATTCTTTTTTGTTTGATGTTACTGATGTGTTCAGAGATACGTATTCTTAAATGTCTGGACGTTTGTCCCACACAAAAAGAACCACAGTTGCAAGAGGCCAAATAAATAATCCAATCACTTGAACAATTGGAAAAAAAAGTTAAGGTCAAAAACCTGGGGACAGTTAGACTGGAGAATTGTTTGGACTTGTTAATGTATTTACAGTTGGTACAATGTCCACATGGAAAACAGCCATGTAACGGTTCACCAGATAATGTTGTTTGTAATAAATCATGTGTATTGTTGTCCCTATGTTTGTAGTGATTGAAAAAAGAATTGAGGTTTTTGCCTTTCTTGTAAGAAAATAAACAGTTGTCTGGAATGATACTGCTGATATCTGAGTCACATTGCAGAATGTTCCAATGCCTACGTACACTTTGAATGAGGCGGTTGGAATTGCGGGCATATGTAGTCATGAATCTGAGGGGCTGTGAAGGCTTAGTGTTATGTGTCCTGTATGTAAGTAGCTCTGATCTCTCCATAGAGCTGACCTTGTTGCTGGCCATGGATATGTCACCACTCTTATAACCACGAAGTTTGAATCTAGTGGTTAGATCCGATTTATGTTTCAAATAGGTAGTATCATCTGAACAGATGCGTTTAGCACGTATAAATTGTGACTTTGGGATATTGCGTGCTATGTGCGGTGGATGGTAGCTGGAGGCATGTAAGATGGAATTGTATTCTGGAAACTTTCTATATATCTCTGTGCATAGAGTATGATCCAAAGACCTCTGAATTGATATATCCAAAAATGTGATGGTATCCCTATCAAAACTGACAGTAAAATGCAATCCCCATGCATTATTATTTAAGTAAGTTACAAATTCCATTAATGAACATTCGTTCCCCTTCCATACCAACCAAACATCATCAAGATAACGCCTCCATATATCAATCTGTGACAAAAAAATGTTTCTGTCCCTGTCATATATAATATGATTCTCCACAAAAGCCATAAAGAGATCAGCATATATGGGGGCAAAGGAAGCCCCCATAGCTGTCCCTTTGGTTTGCCAGAAACATTGTTCCTTATAATAGAAGACATTACTTGTGAGAACATAGTGTGCTAAACCAACCAAGAAGGCATTGAAGTCCGAGCTATACAAGTTTGAGACTTCGAGCCAATAAGCTAATGCATTTAATCCATCTTGGTGCGGAATGTTAGTATACAGGGCACTTACATCCAATGTGCATAATAGCCAACCAGGCTCAAGCTGTGTGTCAGAAATAATCTGTAGGAAGTTTGTGGTGTCCTGTAAACGTGATCGAATATTGGTAACAAAGGTTTTAGATGTTTGGTCAGAAATAGTGAAAGAGACTCTGTGATGTATCCCCTGCCAGATACAATTGGTCTGCCTGGTGGATGGGAAAGATCTTTATGGATTTTCGGTAGAAAATAAATGTACTAATTGGGTCATGGACCAAAAGTTGATTCATGATGTCATTGGTTATAATAGCATCCTCCCTCGCTTGTTGTAAATACATCTCAATCTGCTTGCTAAACATGGTGGTTGGGTCTATAGACATATGCGAGTAGTATCTTTGATCATTAAGTTGTCGCATGGCCTCATTGTCATAATCAACCCAATTGAGGACAACCACAGCACCACCTTTGTCAGCTGAAATAATGACAATATCCCTATTGTTTTGAAGTTCCAGAATAGCTTGTTTTTCATTGAAAGATAAATTATTATGTTTTAGTGGAATGTCTGAACCAAAGAAATGTAAATCCTTGAGTACGCTGTTCTGGAACTGCAAGACCATCTGATGCATTGGTGGTGAAAAATTGGATTTGTGATATGTAAACCTGTCATGGTTATAAGCAGAATCTGAATCACCAAAAAACAACTTTAAGTTCAAAAGGCGACAGAAACTAACAACATCTTGAGCAAATGACTCCTCGGACACAGTAAAGCCTGGCATGAATGTAAGGCCTTTATTTAACATTCTGGTCTGTGTCGGAGATAATTCAAATTCTGACAGGTTTAAAACATTATAATGTGGTGTATTCATTTCACCAAAGCAATGTTCAGAAGACCCTGAATGTTCTCTATTTCTACGGTGTTTGCGCCCGCCCTGCTTGATTTTAGGCCTAAAGGGGTGGACCCTGGTATTCTTTTTGGAGATGGTGACCCTGAGACTGCTGGAGATTCATTATCAGTGCATGATGAAGTGTCCTCAAAAGAGGAAGTAGTCTCCATATCATGCCTTCTTAGGATAGGCCTAGGTCGTTTCCTCTTATTGGTAGGCTTGTATGGAGTAGTGGTAAACCTGACGTGTTTAGTGTTAGATAGAAATGGGGTACCCCTTTTGTAATCCTCCTGGTCCCTGGTAAACTTTTTGGTTTTTCTGGATTTGAGTTCAGTATCAAGTTTCCATAAATCTGAAGCTATATTATTTAATGATTTCTTAAAGAATGGTTCCTGCTCATAAACCTTGAGTTTGCCAACCAAAACATTGATCTCCTCCAATTCTTTGTCAATGGCCCTGTTGTAAAACTTATATAATTCAACAACAAAGGCCATAGTGGCTTCTTGTTGTATCTTTAACCATTGTTGATTGAGTTCATCATCAGCATATGTAACATGGGGAATGGTGCATATACGCAGCCCCCTTGGGGTGATTCCTGCAGTCTGGTAAGCTTTAAATAATTTGCTGTGCCAGATATTAGATCTCAGTGATCTAAGATGCTTATTTAAATTATCAAAAAGCATACCACAATTGGATTCTGAACCAACCAAATCAGGCCCCCCAGTGTTCCCTTGATTAGATGGACCAAGTCCAAAGACCCCAAGGTCCTCTCTATCAGCAGCCAGCCCAAGAATAAAGCTGGAAAAATCCATCTTGTAACAACAGAACAATAGTGATCACTAACCTTCAAATGATAAGGAACAAACTGACAATAATGGCCAAAAGACACTACAGCCACGTCAGTCAAAACATATATAAGTTCAAATGAGTAGAAGGACCATAACAGCATTCAATATTGATTGACAAAGCTGCGTCCAAGAGCCCAATTGTTTGGATACGGAACACTGAAGGAAATCCAGATTGGTTTGCACAAAATGTAAAATATCTAGAGGGAAGATCACAGCAATTGGTGATTGGCAGTAATTGTGCAAACAAGGGGATAGAGCAGCTCCAAAATATTAGATATATCTGAACTCTGTAGTTGATACTGAACCAAGCAGAAAGATAATCAATAATTGACGAATATTAACAAGTTATGATATAATGACCATTATTTAAGACCATTATTAAAGATGAGGGACCAAGAGGAAACAAAAAATGGGAAAAATAAAGCGCTCAATAGCTGGCCCACAGATACCAGTATGGTATATAAAAATGATGATGAAAGATTATAAATGGTAACAAATCAGGGCAGTTTAACCAATCTAATATAATATATACATCACTAGCAAAACCTCATGGGCTAGAATCATAACCTGATATTGGGTGATATACCAAAGCAAGAAAAGGACATATAAACATCCAAGAATAATACTGTGAAAGGCCACTATATAAGTCCCTGAAAAGATGGCACGAAAACAAAGTATAACATGAGCATGTAGAAAACTTGGTATATGGTCAATTAGAAACAAGTATGACCAATCAAACCATATAGATTGTGTATGAAAAACATAACATACACTAGCTTATAGGCTATTGTGGTTTGATGACCATATAAACTGGGATATAGAAGAAAGACCTATGCATGTGCATTAAAGAATGCAAATACAATAGTCAAAAAATAATATGTGTATACATGAATTGAACTTGCTTGGGCGAAAATGAAATTAGATGAAAACATACACTCATAACATGAAGTAAATAATTATTAATGACACTAAATGAGTTAAGCCAACAGAATGGGCAATTAGTAAAAAACGAAATTTCCAGTTACCAAAATCACAGTATTTGTTTAAAGAACATATATGTAAAAATTAAATATGATCCTTATTATACCAAATCAGTTGTTGGTCAAAAACTGTACGCATATACATCTTGATAATCCCAAATATGTTCACAATGAAATAATAGAAAACATTCAAACTGGTTAAAGTTTTACATGTACATCCATAGACCCTAGCAGTGGTGTACACTAAAGTATTATGATGAATGACTCTTAACTATAGTTCAAAAAGTGAAAACAAACAGTTTGAACTAAATTAACTTGTAAGATGAGAGTCTGTAGTGCCCTGTATGGAGGACGTATGGAACTGCAAAAATAATAATTTTTTGATAACACCTGTACGATCCAAAATATGGATCAAATGTCCAACCCTAACCAAGTCTAAATGTTAACATAAGATATAACAAAAGATAATAGCAAAGAAAATAAGACACTCATAAAACAAAGACTACAACAAGTATGGCAATCAAGAAAAGTTAGCCGCATTCACAAATTACATTATTTTGATGAATCCAACAAAGAACATTACAGTACTATAGAACATTTTGAAATAGTTTCAATTCTTTTCAGTAAATAAAATTACTGAAGATGAAGGTTATAGCTGTGCAATACACAATAATTCATCAGTATCAATACCTATATATATATATATATATATATATATATATATATATATATATATATATATATATATATACACACACACACACACACACACACACACACACACACACTGGGTCTTGAGCAAAACAAAGTCCTTGGGTGCATGGATTAAAAAGGATTCTATTACAGCAGCTAAAGATTCATGGAAGACACTAAAAAGAAGATACAAATCTGAAATATTGGAAGCTCTTGATTATGAATATGGATAGAAAGATGTAAGCTGTGAATGTTTCTAATGCCTTTAGTTTTACGTACGGGTCAGCCACATTTTTTTTTAAAACACCAGAAGACAAGTTGTAGACCATAGTAAAATGCTGAAGGAATTTATTTGGAAGGGGAAGAGTTAAGTGAGGCAAGTTGTTTCTCCCCAAAGAATAAGATGCTTTAGAATTACCCAATTTGGAGGGATGCATTTGAGGCTCACATAAATAACACAAGCAGAAGGTTAAAACTCAAAGTGGAAAGGAAAGGTGTGATGATGAAATGGGGGGGGCAAGAAATAAAGAAAGCAGGACTTTGGATGTAGGTCTTCAAAGACAGCAACCATCATACAGAATATTACATTTATATTCTGCAGCAGAAAGTGTTCTAAGAACTAGGCCAACACGGAAATGGAAAAAAAAATTAGACTTTACCAATAGGGATTACTCCATGTAGGGGTACCGAAAATAGGCAAGATGGGGGCTGGAATTTACGGGAGGAAAATCAGCCAAGAAACTACTGCAGTCAGTTATATCTGACCCCCTTCCTCAACTGCTGCTATCAATGAGATCATATTAGAATTATTTCCTAATAGATGCGATAAACACACATACTTGTTGACCTTGATATTGATGCATTACTCCAGAGTCTAAGTAACTGAACAAAATGCTCCTATAGTTCAGTCTTGAGCAACTAGTGAAGCAAACAACCAGGCTCAATTTTAATAGAGGTAACTATACCACACTAGATCTCATAATAACAAATATATCACATTACTGCAAAAATACTACCTTTCTGCCTAATTCTTTAAGGGATCACTAACCAATTGTCAATTACTGACTGATTCCTTTAAGACTATTAAACTTCAACCTCATCCATTCCCAAAGCAGCAGTTTCCCCCCTCAATAAAAAGCATTAGTGTCAGACTGATTTCCATTTTAAATGATCCCACTGCTGCCTTATCTTTCTTCATCAACACTCTCTCCACTTTTTAAGATACCCTATTCCCATGCTTAAACCACTCAGGGGACAGGTCTGCTCTTGGCTTATAATACAAATGACTTAAAAAAAAATCACAAAGCAGAGACATGTGGCTTGGTCCAACTAAAAACAAAACCTGAATGACAACACTCTGCAACAAAGTTACCTCAGTTTAAGAAAACAAACTAGAACAATCACCACATCCCTCTATTAACTTACTTAAAAAGCAAATTTCAGCTGATAGCAATCCTAGCAACCTTCTGCTTAGGAATCTCTGTAAAGAAAACAAAAAATCTACTAAACAATTAGAGCTCTACTCTACTTTTCTTACTAAAACCACTAACAAAATTGCTAATCCTCTGACTTATGTGGACAAATTATCCCTCATACACGTACATTCCAACTAGTTCTAAAACGTTCAATCATCACTGTCCCCCCATTCCAAAATACCATCCCCCAAAACCCATGAGGACTTGCGGGCATCTCTCAATTCTCTGTCCCCTGGCCAAGATTTTTGAAAAATCTTGTTTATATACAACTTCAAGTATATAGTCTTCTTTCAAATAACATGTTGTCAGAAATGAATTCAGTAGCACTACTGCTCTACCCTCTGCTACCAATTCTTATCTACTGAAAAGTCAGTATTATTATTGTTGCTGGCATCTCTGTTTCAAATGTCCTAGTTTTATCAACAGTCAGTCAATCAAAATATTAACATTCACAGGCTTGATAAACGACGACAAAACACTCCTTTTCACTGTATTATACTGAGAACAGAACATTTTTAGTTCACATAACCATTTATCCACACTTGGTACAGTCAACACAGGGGTCCCTCAAGGTGCTGGTTTAGGCTCCCCTGATCTTCTACTGATACAGCAATGAACCCCCTTATAATCTTCCCTGTTTAAAATACCTTGCTTTACTCAGACAAAAATATTTCTTCAGGAAACCAAATGCCATATTAATCTGCAATCACAGTGTTATGCCCTTCACCAATCTTTGCCAGTAGGTCATGTCCAGCAAGCTATTGATTAATCACAAAAAACTATAAATGCTCCAGTGTCAGTCTTGACTGCTTGCTTAACTTCTTTTCCTCATGCAGATTATATTGTCTTTTCTCAACTACAGATACTGGCCAAAAATGTTTTTTTTACCCAAACACTGGTACAGTCTTTCTTTCCTTGCCTACCACTCCTCCTACAGCACTAAATGATTACAGACTATAGAAAATAAAATTATATAGATGTGCAGTGCTTGCTGATTCCCAGATTCACTACTGCCTTATTTTGCAGAAGCCAATTTGGGTACCTGTAACAGAAACAGCCACTTACTTTGTCTCACTAATATTTAAAATATTAAATGAAGGATACGACCTCTTCTGAAAAGACTCCTCACGTCTTCTGATGTGAAAGCTAAAGTAGGCACCTGTAACAGAAGAAATCACTTATTACTTGGCTCTCTAATATCTTAAATATTAAATGAAAGATACTACTCCCTCTGCAAAGATTCATCCCCATTAGGGAAGCAACCCCCTCACCAAGAAATTCCCATGACCACCAAATCTCTCTCTCTACAGACCACCGTTTAAATAAGTGACGGGAGAAAGGGCATTCTTGAGATTTGGACCAGCCCAGTGGAATAATCTTTCCCTGACTTAAGGGAGTGCTGACTCTCTTGGCAATTTCAAAAATTGACCTACATGTTCGACTGCATACAAATGCTTCACAGATAATGGCTGATAATACTGACAACCACTCCCACCTGTAGCTGGCTCCCTCTAAAACAGTCGTAGTCACCTGTACTATTCATATATTAAATCATTCTAACTGTCACTGCTTGCATTCATTTTTAAAATCATTACGCATTCGGTACCTACTAATTCTTGGAATACATCTCCAGGATTGTATTGGATATACTTGTATTACTATTACATTTTGGTCACAACCTGAATACAGAAGTACAAAAGGTCTTAGGGCCAGTACACCTAAATAACTGGTCATCAAACAAATAAATGTGCTGCAGTGTGGTTTGCATGGGGTAGAGCTTAAAGGCAATATCATCATCAAGTCATGGGGGTTGTCAGCATCAAAACATGCTATAATCATTTTTAAAAGAAAACCAAAGCAATTTATGTACCAATACTTTTCAAAATTGTATTAACTTTACACAACAAACAATGGCATAGGTATACATACATTTACAACAGAAAAACCATTGGCAACATTAAAGGAGAACTGGACCCACAGACTCAAAAAAACATGTTTATTTCAACATGGTTTGGTGTTTCCTACATTTTAACACCGCTCTGGGACTATTTACAGGTTTTCAAACATTTTCATACATAATTTCTGAGTCTGACCACATGGTGTCTGGCATCTTGAAGTAATTCTGATTGTTTAGTCTGACAATAGGTAATCCCACAAAGCAATGATTGTCTGTTAAAAATGACATCAAGCAGGCCTCTTTCTTCCTGAAGCTCCTGTCACTGCACTGATTTTACATGCATACACTACTGTCTTTCAGTCAGTTTTAAGTAACATTTCATGCCGTTCAATGGCGACTTAAAACACAAACAGTGCAAATGCCACAGAGCAGACTTTCAAAGTGCTTTTTACTGCTGCTTCTTTTCAGAATGGCTAAATTGCAGTTTTCTGTGAAGCCTGAATTGTACTACTATGGCTCATCTCCCACCCCCTTCACACCTAACTTCCCTAGCTGCCAAAGTGCTAAGGGTAATTTGAGCTGTTACCTGCCATGCTTGACAGCTCACAGCAGAAGACTTGACTTGTGTACTGTTTCCTTGATCTAGCCTTTACTTTCTGTATGGGTAGGGGAAGGACCAGGGAGCTGTGACATCACAGCATAGATGAGTTTTTAGGACAATGGTGATTTCAGTTTGGGGAGAAATTACAAAACTACCTGTATTCAGTGGCCTTGATAACATCAATGAATTGGAGACTGCAGCAAGCTTTTCCAAGGCAGGATAAATGTTTTTTGAAAGTGAAACCACTGCAGTACAGTAGTTGAGAGAAACAGTCAATTTAAAATATTTTAAATGCTGTATTTTTGTTTATTCATAGCAGGGACAGTAGATAGGGAGAAAAAAGACAAAGGTTGAGCATTTAATAATAGAATCCCACTGTTGACCTTTTTCTAATGATTACCATTCACTCCAACACAAGTCCTGCTGTCCTTTAAATTTCACTCAACACAAACATTATTTTGCATGCAATATGCCCACAAAATTCACTTCTATGTAATTTGCACCCCCCTTTTTGAAAGATATCACGTCCAATTATTTTATCTGTTTTACAACATTCAATAATTCACTTACAGCTGGCTTAGATGTTTGGATTTCTACAATTGACATTTTCTAGCAACTGCTTTTTTGGCAGCCAATGGCATTAAACTTAGCAAGGACTTACTGTGTCAAAGAAATTCAGATATTACAATCATTTGATATCCAACATTTCTGACAGAGTTGACTGTGAGGAATATATACAATCTGCCAACACATTACTTTTCCAAACAAAATGTTCCCAGTTACCCCTTTCCCTCCACACCTCCAGGCTGTCTACTTCAGGAAAAAAATTAATCTATGAAATCTGCTTGATGTATAAAATACCTGTGCGAACACTTCATGCAAAACTCTGAAATTTTCTGGACTTTTTTTTTGCAAACTGGAAGCCATAAAGATGTCACTCCACTGTTTCTTTACAAATTGCCTTTCTAGTTTCTACTCCCAATTGTGCCTAAACCATTTTAATTGTAGTTATGCAATATTTTACATACCCTACTGATTACCCCATTTATAACTACATGTTCTGTTCTAGACAATTAAAAACTCAACCAGAGCTGGCCTTTTTAATTTCCACTCCCTATCACTTTCCTTTTATCTAGACACTTATCAATCCCTGGTATCGAAGGCAGTCTCTAACCTGCAGCCCAAACTTTGGCCCAGTCTCATCCCACTCTTTTCTTTTCATATAGTTATCTAAAGACAGATTGCAAATTACAAAGTTAAGGGATTTGGTGTTTATTTAAATAGAAGTGGTTGAGTTACACAGCTCACAGAAGTTATTTTTGAGAAGAAACACACTCCCCGCCAACTCTTGGTCTTGGTCCATTGTCACAAATGATTTGTAGTTTCAGTGAAAAGAGGTGGAGGGGCAGGTGCTATCCTTTATCCATGTTTCAGTAATAGCTAAAATATGAGTTTCTTCAGTAACATTCCAAGACTCAAGACAGTGCCTTTATTGTTAATGCCACATGAGTTTATGCAGCTTAATCTAAGGTCACCACATCTAGTGGTGACATTGTTGTGTGGCCTATGCCAATGGACTGGGATGTATCTATTTGTCTAATGAGGCAAGGGTTCAAGCAACTGTCAGACTTAAAAACTTTGACCAGATATAGAACAGCCATTTTTGGAGGAGGTTTAGATCACTGATTTTTTTCTTTTTTTTTGTCCTTTATAGTGTATATAGAATAATTAGCAAGTTTTTTTGCACATGTTTAAAAAAGCAATTAAGTATTAACTGGAATATGGTTCAAATTGACAAAAAGGGGTAGGTGTAATGGGGAAGTGATCTATAAGATAAAGCATGTTGGATAAAGCAACGCTGGCAAGCAGAGATGAAAAAAAGCTTAAATATGACAAATAGCTTAAAGAGAGAGTTACAAAAGATAAATTAAGTATGTTGTGAAAGAACCATCAAAGCATAAAAGGCTACAATTTGAAAATGTCATTTATAGAAAAGAATACAATAAGCCCAAGTGAAATCTGAGTTGATTAGTATATAAAGCAGCACTGAGAGTGCAGGGAATAGAGTGGAGTGGTGTCCTACCCACCACTTAGGTCAGGTGACAAGGATATGCTAAGATTACAACAGAGATACCTACCTGCCACCTAGATCTGAAGAATAACAGCCCAGCTGCCACTTAGGCTAAGAAGATGAAAGATGGCCCAGTGGAGAAAAAGACTGAGAAGATATATGTTCCTACAAACTACTGTGGCCGAGTATAAAATTCCTATTTCCTGTTAGACTGGAAAAATGGAGAGAAAGATAAGAGCAAGAGTAGATATTGTCAGTTAAGCTTTTACAAATTCGGAAAGCTAGGTGGCTGACATATAGCTTATCAAAGAGTGAAGATCAATTCAGGGATGGCAAGGGAACCAGCCACCTAGGCTAGAGAAGTGTTAACAGCACAACCACCTCCAAATCTGTGTTACATAGAGATGTGTGAGAAGCTATCCAGTGGTTAATACAATGCAAGGAGTGTAATTCATCTGCCACCTAGTCAAGAGCTGAGAGAGTGAAGTGGTAATACAGCCTGAAGGAGGAAGAACAGAGCTAGAGTTAAACAAAAAGTATAAAGAAAAAGGGATCAATGGAAAAAGAGTTAGTATTAGTATTTCTGAGGAAGGACGAGAAGAGAAGTGAAAGCAAATGTCCCCCAATTTTGCCTGAATGGTCGACAGATATCCACTTGAGAGATCAGCCGGTCAACTGTGCCAGTGAGAGTATGTGGGACTGGGATACACGTCCTTTCCCCACTATTAAGCAATCATGAGGATGACATATACCAATTTTTTCTGTTTTGCTCTTACGACAGACAATCTGATACAACATTCACACTAATGTGATTTTGTCTGGACAAAACCTTCTCAGGCCCATAATGTACTGTGTCCTCACATCATGAATGCATAAGGTCATAATAACCGACCCCCCACCTGCAGTTTCTCTCCATTTACTCTAGAATGGCAGTTCTCAAAACACTTGCATGGGTGGAAAGATGCAAAAGTATTTGATTTTGCATGTAGATAAAACAATGGAGGAAGCAAGTAGGTTCATGTATAATGAGATGTAATGGAGGCAGGATTACTTAATAGATAGAAAAAGATAAAAAATGGCTTGACAAAGAAGATGGTAATGATAACACATTAGATTGTACTCAGTGGCATTTTCCTTAGGGAATGTATTGCTATGGATGAATAATTTGTGTAGTAGAGCAGCTCCAAATAATGGTGATGAGTTGCAGTGGGAAGAAAAATGACCCAGTACAGGGAACAGAATAATGTTTTGTAATAAGAAGGGCGGAGGTATGGAAGTCACCTCATATTTACAACTATACATATGTCATGGTACTAAATGTGAAGAATGAGATGACAGGAATGTCATAACAAAGGTAAATTATGAGGTACAGCAACAGGAAGGAAGAGATGACTTAGAAAACCTGTACTGTGTTAGAAAAAAGTTCAAAGAAAAAATATTTTTTCTTCTTTTTTTTTTTTTTTTGTGATAATTTTGAGAACATGAGTGACAAGTTAGGGTTGAAATGATGGTGAATCAAATGTAGAAGAAAAGGGATATATTTTAGGCAACGTTGCTAATAAGGAGAGGGAAAGTCTTGTTATTTTTGAAACCTACGGAAAAGTGTGAATAAAAAAGAAAGAGCCTTGGCAATTGTTAGAAAAATATGTATTAATATGTGTATGCTTAATGCCAAATTAATAATCAAGTGTTTTTAATATGCTTTTCATTCTATTTCTCATACACTGTGATTTATATAAATTGAGTTTCATATGAGACTGAAAATATGCTTACTAAAACTGCAGCATGCTTACTGAAACTTGTAAGTTGCCCTCTGACCTAGTAACTGCTAGCACAGCAATATTCTTGTTTATGCCTTGTGGAAATGTACTTGAGAAGCAGGTGTTAATCTGCTAGGTGAGAAGCCTATGAGTAGACAATATACCATTTTATAAATGTAATGATTCTAGACAAACAGCCTTGTTCAGAGGATGGGAACCTCTGCAGCTGCAGTAGTTTAGAGATAAGGTAGACAAAGGATTATTAGAGAAATGAACTGCTAGCATTGTGTTCGATTTATCTATAGTATCTTGAATGTAACATAACAAGTATCTAACTGAAAGTAACCAAGGCCATGTTGTTTTCCTCAGGAAGTTTCACATAATAATTGTTTAAATCAGCAGAAAATCATGGGAAAGATGGTCAGCAGGTGATGACCAAAAGGTGGTAATCCGTTACGTCAGCATGGTAGGACAGGATTAATTTGATAACCTATAAAAATTAATGCATTTCCTGTTTCTGGTTAGACAAACTCTGTATTAGCACGTTTTTGTCTCCTTGCTGCAAGATTAAAGTGCCTTAATCTGAACCTACCATGTTTTGATCATTTTTAAAGTAAATTTTTCATTTGACAGCAATTTTTGTAGTCTGGAAGTTTGTAATGCCGAAAAAAATGTACAGAATGTATGGAGAGGAGAGGAGTGTATTGCTATATACTTAGGCCATTAGAACGTGAGTAAAATGGAAAAGAGACAAGGAGATGAGATTATATAATGTAAAAAGAAAAGGGTGGGAAGTGAACAATACTGAGAAAGTTCAAACAGTATAGAAATAGTATAGAATAAGATTGTCCCATTTCTATTAATAGAAAAGGCATAGGAAAAATGTGAAAAAGGGTAACAGATCCGACATTATCAAGTATAATGTTTAGAAGTCATACAAGATTGTTATATAGATAATACCTGGACGTAGGAGTTTCAATGAAGAAAAGACATGAGAGCAAGATTGTAGAATATGTGGCAGCAAGACACAGAATTATCTCATCTATCTCAGGAATGCAGTAACATGAACAATATGCATAAAGCAGGCTTAAGGCTTGTAGGTGTGCATTCCAGAAATGTAAGTAGGTAGAGGATTGCCAAAGAATCAATGTAAGATTTGGATGTTTGGAACAGGAAAATGGATGGGACAGATAGAAGAACCGAAAAAATGAGATCAGTGAAGTGAAGAAGCCAGAATATATATTTAACTGGATAATAATGAAATGGAAGAATGTAGTAGGATAGATATGAGTATAGAAAGATTATTATATAATATTAGTGAAAAAACATATAGGAAAAGAAAAGTAATGAAGAGACAGAAGAATATTTTTTGTTTGGATTTGTTTGCAGAACAGGCTGAAAAAAGATGAAATAATTTTTCTGGAGGAGAGATTGAATGATGAATGGAATTTGGTTAATTAATGGTAATATAAAAGGGAACAATGCAAAAAGTCTCCTTTTTCTTAACACATTCATATCACAGGACCCTCTAGATGATGCATCCAGATATACAATAAAATTCCAGTGAAACTCAAATGTTTTTTATTTCACAGCATTAACACCTTGTGCTATGCCTTCTATGTTATGAAATTAGAGCACATAAGAACTGTATGTATAATTGAAATGACCAAACATTAACCACCTAGAAAGGGCACCATACCTAAATATATGAAACTTGAAAATGTGGTAAAACTAGGTTCTTGTAATAAATTCTTTATATTTCATTCATTGTTGAGGCCAAGTGGATTTATAGTGTCATAAACAATTATAAAACAAGTTTTTTTCTGCCAATAGAATTTGTAATATGTTCAAGTACTATTCTGGAGTCAGCCACTGCTATTTAATAAAAAATCTTAGCAAGTTAGTGTTGAGAATGAACCTGTATATAATGTTGTATCATAGAAATGGTTGTTGAATTATCTTTTATATCTCCTACATATTCTTAACCCCTTGTTATAATCTGATGTCTTGTTTGTCCAATGCAATGTTTATGTTAAAGGTATCTTATGACCTAAACAGCTGCATTATCATAGTTAACTTGCAATAGTGTTCATAGTACAAGCCTGCACAAATGGGTAAGGTGAACGTGCAAATTGCACCACTATCCCCAGGATTCACGAATCCTCCATGTAAGACTATAGTAGTCTTACACAGAAACGCCAGTCTAAGAGTAAGACGGCAGGCACCATGCATATTAATGAGGGTGCGCTGCCTCAACTCTAAGGCTAACACGGAGCGTGCATGAGTGCAGGGGGCATGTCGGACTGCTGAGCAGTCCAAAAATTCACGCCCCTGCAAGTCACTCAATTGGGAAATTTTAACCTACATGAGTGAGTCCACTCAAATGTGTACATACCCAACACTACACTCCCCCACATTCTAAACCCCTGTACAATTATAAAATGAAAAACTTTATTTTTTTTTTTTTATTATTCCCGATATAGCGGCCCATATTTGCACGTGTTTGCGCGGGTTTGCCCATTCCTTAGCTACAGTTAGCAGTTTAGACATCGAAGAGGATAATAAGAAACTTATATGCAAATTAAGCAAAATAGCGATAGCTTAGTGGTAGAGCCTTCACACAAAGAGGAGGCATTCCCAGTTTGAGTCCCACCACTTCCCTTTCTATTTTCTGTTGGAAATCTGTATATAAAAATAATCCCTGACATTTATCATTTAAATTTCAGTAAAAAGCATTGAAATGGCCTATGTAGTAGTGAATACATTATATATATATATATATATATATATATATATATATATATATATAAAGAAAGTGAAATGGTTATGCATACTGATGGATGCATAAGTAACGTATCTTAAGCAATGTGAAGCACTGCTAAGCAAAGTTTACCAGTATTAAGCATATTTAAATATAATTGCTCATAGCTAAGCACTGTTTTAACTAGTGCAATAGCTTTGCATGGAGCTGCGCATTGCGCCAACTAGCGCAAACAGAAGATGTTTGCGTGAAGCTGCGCACCGCGCTAACCAGTGCTACGTCGAGCAACAGTGAGCAACGTAGAGCAATGTAGAGCAAAGTCTGGCAATGTAGAGCAATGTAGAGCAACGTCAGGCAACGTCGGGCAATGTAGAGCAACTTCAGGCAACGTCAGGCAACATAGAGCAAAGTCGGTAAAAAACAGCCACACCTCCTAACTGATCTGGCCAGTAGTAAAATAAAAAGCAATGACAGGCCTCAAACCCAGGATACTGTGCACCATAATCACAGTCCCACCTCAGCTGGCGATGGCACCTGGCACCAGCAGGTCCGGTGCCAAGCCTGGGACCTCCTCCTCCATTGACTCTGTGCCACCTTCAGGTGGAAGTGCTGCAGGAGATGGGGTTCATCCCCCCATGCAAGCATGGGCAGAGGAGGGCCACCTATCACCCTTCAAATGGTACAGGCTGTGGTGCATAAGGAGATCGAGCGTTCTGTCGCTGATCATCTACACCAGCTTGAGGCACGAGTGGTGTGACTCATGGGTGAGCCTGCCCCTCCTACGCAGCCCCCAGCACAGCCACCCTCTGGGCTGTGAAGGTGCAGAGGTGACTGCCCATGGGTGGGGATCTCAGTTCCACTTTTGCCATCTGTGGGCTCATGAGCTTGCTATTTCCAAACATACTTCCCCGTCAATGGTGGTCACCCACCACATGTGTCATATTCCAACCCTGTATGCATCTTGTTTGTCCTGTGTGTTTACCTCCCCAACCTACCTCCCCAAATATACCTACATCCCCTACCCCACATTCCACTCACACCTGGAAAAAGAAAAAAAAAAGGTCAATCTGCTCCAAAAAAAAATTACGCCCCATACATAGCTGCCCATTTTGCACACATGTCTGCTGGACATATAAAATGTAATTCAATTGGCAGTACAACTTATTTGCTGTCCTCACCCCTCTCCCAGGGGTGGAAGGTTTCATATTTCCCTCCAAAATTATTGCATATGCACAGCCGTTGCTGTAAAAGAAATGGGCAGCTATGGTCCTTCCCTACACCCATCCTGCACATCCCAAGCTGTTTTCCCTACTGTCTTTCCCTATTTGTGCCTCTTTTTCACCACTGTCCTATCTCCCCATTTCCTTTTCTTTCAAAGAAATGAGCACGAGGGTTAGCAGGAGTAAGCACTTTTAAGCAGTAGTTAGCAGGTTTGCGCGAGTGTGCGCTTGTGTGCGGTTAGCTAAGCATTGCTAAGCTTCGCACAAACCCACGCAAACCCGCTTACAACTGCTTAAAAGTGCATTAGTCACCCTGCATGTGAGGGCCCTTGTTCTGCTCAACAGCAAAATAAAAGACCACTGTCAGTCTCGAACCTTGGATACACTAGACTGCATGAAGTACCACTAAGCCACAGTAGATATACAGCAGGTTGTTGCTGAAATAGATATATCATGCATCAGAATGAGTGAATGTAAAGGAAAAATAAGAATGCCATAACGCAAAACCTGCTCTATGGAACTTTACCAGCAGTTGTTGTGGAATTGCATTACATGACTGTGATAAGAGAACCAGCCATTCTAGCAGTAAATGATGTTACAGCAGCACTTTACAACCCCACACACTATCATAGCAGGACAAACACTGGCATATCTGACTAGGGCAGAGGACATACATCCCAACTGTGACTATATATCAGGGATGTCCCTGATGTTGAAACATGTGTTAGCTGTGTCCCTCTGAATCCCCTGAAAAGTACTAACGTTAGGCAGAAAGGTGGGGTATTACACCTAATGAATAATGGCAATATGTAGGAGTTAGACACCACTTGTACTTCAGAAAAGGTGTAGTAATTCATATGCACTAGTTCTCCTGAAGTCTCCACTTACTGTCCCTAATATTTTTAAGGTGTACCTCACTTTTACCTACCTTTACCTCACTCTGTTCAAATATGTACCTGAGTGTTTCAGAGGCCTGGCTGAGGCAGAAACAGACAGGCATATCAGCTTTTCTGCTGTTACACACTGTGCAAATAGCTTTGGAAGGAGTTCCACAAGCATACCCCTATGTAGGAGTACAACACTGAAATACCAAAGGATGTAGCCATGTACTGGTAGCAAACAACTGTAACAATGGCATTGTACCAGTGCTGGAAAGACCTGTGCATTGCACAGACAGAGAATAACAGCCTAACATCTGGCTACCATCTGGATAGGTCCATAGTTGTGAGCTATGCAGACAAACTACTTGCCTTGCTAAACTAACAGGTACACAGCAATCATTAATGTCCAGCAAGATAACATTCACACAATAATACACAATGCTCTCTGTATGTCTGCATCCCCACTCAAATCTATAATATACCTGTGTGTTCAGGGTCTACCAAGGTTGTAGGCAGGCATACTCAGTACTGGAATTGTCCAGTTTTCTTGAGCATCCTATGCTAATTTCAACAATAAAAAGCACAAATGTGCAGAAGTGAGTACATTAATATTCACAGTATTGCAGTTCACAAACAGTTCATGTGCCAAATGACTACATCTCAGTAACTACTTTTGTATGGCAGTTAATTGTATAAGTAGAAAAGAAACTACATACTCCCATGTACCTTGTGTTAGCATTTGTAGGGGTGAGTACAATCCTGCACTGACAACTGTGTACTGGAAGTGGCCACATTCAGGTCTGAGTACAACATTTAAATCACTGGCTACACCCCTAGCTACAGATATAAGAACTATACCAACCTTCTGACTTACAAAACGGTGTCCACAGCAAACAAGCATGGGCCCCACTTTGGAAAGCTGAAAGGGCTACACCTACCTGACATAGCAATTTATAGCATTGGGTTGCTATGACAGTGAGTATTGCAATTACCACACAGCAGGATGCATGCAATTACCAAATGGTGGCCACCAATTGGTGCAGAGGCCATCACATGCACATGTGCAGATACCTGTAAAAGCAGGCTGTACTTGTTGCCCACACATGCAATTATCCCATTGCAGATACTGAGAAAGTGAGGGAGAGAGAGAGACAGAGACAGAGAAAGAGATAGAGAGAGAGACACACACACCCACCCATGCCAACCAAAAAAAAAAGGCAAAGACACACCGAACTGAAAACTACGAACACATACAAAGGAAAGGTATGTAACAAATATGTATTTACTGGCATGTAGTAGATGTATTTGAAGACTACTCTACATAATTTGAAAAATCAATATGTGGCAGCAGTACGTATCTATGCACAGATGCCCTGCATTACTACTGCCATGGATAAATCAGTGTGCAGCTGTGTGCAGTGGGACATAACTGTGATATATGTAGCTCAGCATTAAATGTCAAACATCTGATCCATGTTATCTGTGTTCTGTACAGTAGTGTGGACAATGGCTGTTTGGGGGAGTAGCACATTCAGCTATATAAACATGGATGTGACAGAGTAACACATGCATGATAGTCATATCAAAGTGTAGCTTAGCATTGGCAGCTGCGGTACCAAGCTAGTATGCTAATCTAGCATTTGCAGCTATGTATACACCCTCTAATATTACTGTGTGCTCACACGTGACACCTGTTCATGTTGCAGCAAGGCCCAACAGGTCAGCCGTGAGGTCCAGGGACTTACAACAGTGTGAACCTTGTGTGTGTATGGCACACACATATGGAGAGATATATCTGTGTCAGATATATTAGCATCTGTACATGTGTATAGAGCAAGGGACATACTGCAACTGTTTCTGAAGGGAGGTCATATATATGTTGATGAAGGTTGTTATGTGCATATTTGTATGTAGGTAGTAGTGTGTGGCAAACAAGACAGCATACAGTACTGGTATATGACATGTGGTGGTTAAACGCTGTGGGTGCAATTTGTTAGGTTTCAGTGTTGCAGCCAGTGAGGCTTGCTAAAGCCACATGGGCTGAGAACACCTTCAATGCATTTCGCACAAGACTGTGCAATATCATTCCATAACTATATACCTCACATACTTCACATAATTGATATTCCCACCATGAAAGGTGGACTGTATATGTGCCTATATGTTCATCTATATGTACACCAATGGATGTTTATATGTATGTATATATATATATATATATATATATATATATATATATATATATAGAGAGAGAGAGAGAGAGAGAGACAGAGTCATATTTACTGTGACAGATGCCTGGTGACAAAGCCATGGCCTCAAGCTCAATGTCAGAAATGCATTGGCATCTCTTTTGATAAAAATTCTGTACCCATGAACTACCACATAGGTGGTAGTCGACTTAACACCGAAAGTGTGATAAGAGACCATGGGACACAGGTGGACAGTAGTCTCCTCCTTGATAATTACAGTACCACACTAGTCATGTAATCTGTCTACATGGCACACCTCATCACCAAAGCTGTGTCATCCAGAGAAAAAGAGGTCAGTGTTCCCCTCTACTCATCACTCACAAAATCCATCATAGAGTACAATGCCCCTTCTGGTATATACCTCACAAGACATCTACAGCAACTGGAAAGGCCACAGACATACCTCACAAAGAGTATTACTGTCCTTAAACAGATGCCCTATGTAGACCATCTCACAAAGCCACCGCTAAACTATGTCACATACCGCCAAACCAGAGGTGACCTCTGCCTAACATACAAAGCTATGTCAAACCCAGAGCTGTTGGACATGCTCCATGTAAACAGATCACAATCCCTATGAGCTACACACTCTAGGGACCTAAACCTTGTCACCTCAATAAACTGAACATGCTGGAGGGATAGATTCCTATCTCAGAGACATCCCATACTCTGGACCAACTATCTATCAATAGCAAACAAAGCTCCTCAGTAGCACTCATCATGAATAGTCTTGATGATTGGATGGGAGATAGGAAATACACACCGGGAATCACCTCTGTGGCTCTGCTTGACAGGGGCACATGAAATTAAATTACTTGGGTGTCAAAGGCCAGGGTACCATCTGGCTAGGCTTCTATAGGCCCTAGGGCCAATAGCCTATTACTTACCTATGAACCAATACACATCCACATGTACTTGCAATAATTGCTATGTGAGGTTGACTGAGTGTGATGGTGAATGTGTTGGTGAATGTGTCACAGTTGTGTATATGTGGGATAGCTTAGTGGGAAACTGTTTCTGTCATGGTATTATGTGTCCTAGCTCTGTTCTCAGCAAAAGATGTGTATGCTATTGCTAGCCAGAAAAAACAGTATGGCATATGGTCTGACATAGTCCCTTGGTGTTAACTGGGGTATGCCATTGGAGGATAAAGCAGTACATGTATGCTCATTGATTGGTACTGCTGGTGAATCCAAATCCTGTATGAACTGCAGTACTACCTGAAGCTGTAGCCATAAACAGCACAGTATGGTGTATGTCCACATTGCTTGGAAACACTGTGTTGTGTGTTAACTGTAGTTCTCACAGATTACATACCACAGGCATAAGGGTTTGTAAGTACTGACACACAGTACTGTATGGTACACGCGTAAAGCTCATCTGGGTTGCCAAACCTCTGTGTCCTGTATGTATGTGTGATATGTGTGTGGGTATGCCTGTAACATGCCCTCGGTCATATGTGTGTTACAGGATATAAGTGCGTATCTAGCAACATGTATAGTATAGTACAGCAGTATGCCACCTATATTCACGAATGTGCACCTATTTTAGGCAGGGGTTTTCCAACAACAACTAGTGTGGTATACTGGTAATTCTGTAACTGGACTTTACAATCATTGCAATGGGTTACATATTTCGTTATGCATTAGCCAGATATATACCGCCTGTGGCTAGATGGTGCATTGTGTTGCATACAGTGTGCAATGTACTGTTGCATAGTCTTACATAGAGGTTTCTCTTTGTTGATGTGCAGAAAATGTTTTAATATATAGAGAGTGTCAAGCACTGTCAGGCAGTTGTGGGTTGAGCACTGATATGTGGTATTGAAAGTGTGTATCCTCTGACAGACAATAATTTGCTATTTATGGAAGTTCAGTGATAACCGTACTGTAGAATGCTAAGTGTGCCACATGACTTGCTCACACATATTGTTTCATTGTCTTCCAGGGTCATGGCCCACCATTGCAACCCTATCTATAGTCGTGCAGAGGATGAAATCCTAACCACCAGTCTCATCCAAAACTACACCCTGCTATTCTCAAGAACCAGCCAGGACCAGCATGAGTGGACTGCAGTGTGGCAAGATGTTGTCTGTAGGATTAATGACATAGGCATGCATAACCAGACATATGAGCAGGTATGCCATCACTGCAGTGATTTACTTAGACATGTCCGGCAGCATGCGTCTGATGTCCGTAGGCAACAGCTTGCCACAGGTGGTAGGGTTACCACCCACCCCCCCCTCACCAGAGTGGAGGAGCTGCTCCTGAGCCTGGGAGCTCCTGGCCAACAACAACAGCACACATGTATCATCATGGAGGCTGGAGCCCCCAGCAAGTTCACATGGAGCGTGCAGGTAACATGGCATATCTGTAGACTACTGTTACCTCTATTGTTAGAACATGCATATGTGGGATGTGTACTGTGTAGTTAGAAGATGTGGAGCCTGGTGTTGTGCAATACTGATAATTTGGAACATGATGTGTAGGCCTGTGACTGTCAACCATTGTGCTACTGTAAGATTGCAAACCCACAGTAGCAATGCCACAGTTGTTGCCACTGACAAACTGTTTCATATCCTTGTAGGTCCCTCTGGTGTGACAGCAAGGCAGCAGGCCCATGCTGGTAAGTATGTTCTACATTTAATATTGCAAATAAAATGTGCATGTCATAGTTGAAGTGCAGGCCATGTACACATGTAACACACCTATGCATAATGCATGCTGTGCATGTTTGCTGTGAGACTATGCACATCTCAGTAACGTGAGTGGCTGCCACAAACACATGCAATACACAGAGCATCCCAAACAGTTGTGGCTACACTATAGTGGACATTGGATAGGCAGTCGATACACATGCACACAACATACACAACTTCATCATATGCAGTACATGTTAATATGCTACACATGGCGTATTCAGACACATGCTGTAAGATCACACTCCAGTATCCCAAATGTCATCCACACAGCACACATAATATCCCTGAGGGGTAGAGGCCTATCAAGGGGCAGTGCGACACTCTTCAACACACAACACATTCATGTTAGGCAATGCTCCCTATTGGGCACCTTACAAACCCATGTAACAACTGGCTGTGAAATGGCGAATGTAGCCATGGTACTGCGGTTCAGGTACAGCATGATAGGTGCCAGTCTAGAACACATTAGTAGCCTTGAGTGACCACATGATGCTGCATGATGATGGCTCATGGTACAACATGCCATCCAGTTACAGTAACCACAGTACTACACATAGCATTCATCGCTATACACCTCAATGTTATGTGTGTGCAAACATATGCACCTATACACAATATGCATAGCAATCACCATTTGCACAAAGTGACACTTATATGTCTTGTAATGTTATTGAGTGTATAGGTCACATGACACACATTGGGTATGTGTGATGTTTAATGTTGCAGTTGTGTTTTAGTATGCCATGTCATGGCTGGCACTGGCATGTCCACAATATGTTCCACACTCACCATAACTACTGTACAATGGCTATGTTGAGCAATGGTATTCCATCAGGTATACACGCACCACTCATCCTGTATGTATACATAGCATGCATGAGCTATACCTGTGTCCACAATTATCTGCTAAAGACACAGATGCTCTAATCAGTAATGGATATCTATGTGACACACAGATAAACATCCAACCATGGTATGTATACCTGTGAGTGATGGTGCACAGCACATTGAAGAGCTTGTAACACTTGCACAGCAATGTTGTGTCCATGTACACAGTGCGTTCCAGGGTGAGGCCAATCACTGAACAACACCACACATGCATCAAAGCCATGTATACTGTTATTAGCAAGGACTGTCTACACTCACACTGCATGCTGTTGAGCAACACACGTCCTGCATGCTGACATGTGTGATATGACTGTTTGTCTTGTGATACTGTACCCCACCATCAACTGCTATTGAGTATGTACTGGATTGCTGGTGGTGGTGTGTGTGTGTGTGTGTGTGTGTGTGTGTTTCTGCTTTAGTGAGGAGTTTATTTGTGTGCATGTGTGCATCTGTTCATGTGTGCATGTGTGCATGTGTTCATGTGTGCATGTGTGCATATGTTCATGTGTGCATGTGTGCATTTGTTCATGTGTGCATGTGTACTGACATCATGTACAGGTTGTAAAGTGTGTTTCCTGTCTTCCTCTCACAGATGCTGAGGTTGGGCTGGTTCACTGGAACCTGATGTCACTGACACAAATAGTGATAATGAGGATAGGTGTGTTGAGGCACAGGCATGTTTGCCAGGGTCTGTCGTTGGGCCACCAATCGGCAGTACACAGCTGTCCACCTCATCCATGCATACAGTCATACTGCCAATACATCCATCATCACCAATGCCCTTAGCTGAGGGACAGTGTACAGTTGGTAATGGCCAGGACATTGTGGTACCTATGGCACATGCATCCGGACACAGCAGCCATACTCAGAGGTCTGGAATGGTACCACATAGGCAGATGTCCAGGGGTTCTCATTGGAACACTGCTGGTCATCATGCTCCTGGCAGACGTGCCACAGGTCTTACAACCTCACGCATGTTCCAGGCTGTCATGGAGGCACAGGCACATATGGAACGGTACACCAGACAGGGACTAAGAGCACAAAGGGCACATAGCACTGCTTTAAATGACAGTATCTGTGACCTAGCAGATGCCATCCATAATTACACTGAGTTCACTGATAGACGTTAGGGTGAGACATCAGATGTCCTCTGCAATGTCATGTCCATGTGTCAAGACAGTGCGGGATGATTGAGACGTGGACGTATGACGTGGACGTATGCCAGCAACATCAGCAGCTGGCAGTTGCCGCGGATGTCCCTCATGTCACAGCTGCTCCCGTAGTGCCAATACTATCCCCAGCAATGTTGGGGGTGGGCTGTCCAT
Organism: Protopterus annectens; assembly: GCF_019279795.1. Taxonomy (NCBI): domain Eukaryota; kingdom Metazoa; phylum Chordata; order Ceratodontiformes; family Protopteridae; genus Protopterus; species Protopterus annectens. Next base: position 1,105,175,494 of record NC_056725.1, on the reverse strand, counting down.
AGACCATCCTAGAAGACCACGTACACATGGCTCTGGACAGTTCAAGCAGGGACCTGGTTCCAGTGTACATCTGCCTACCTCTGAGGATAGTACTCAGTCTGGCTTAGTACCTGATACTGTCAGTAGCACCCCTGCCAGGCACAGGTACCATATCCATGGCCAGAGACTGTGATCTGTAAAGTCTGGCAGGTACAGTCTGTGGCTGCCCCACAAATCCTCGTATATGGCAGGCACATGGTGGAACTGTGTGCATGCAGACACACACACACATAAACCAGACACCTAGGGCTAACACATACCCACACACATTACATCAACATTGGCCCATACCAGTACTCTTGGCTCTCACACACACACACACACACACACACACACACACACACACACACACACATACACACACATACACACATACATGTCGATTGTATGGCTCAGTGTAGGCCTCTGGCAAACCAACACACCATGTGCATATGATGAAACCTGTGCCACCTCCTGTCATCTGTAACATTGATGCAGGAACAGGCTAACATGGTGCTGATGCACAGGGTGACTTCATAGCAGTATAGAAATGTTAGCATGTTGTCAGCAGTAAAGTATAATGATATCCTTGAAGGTGTAGCTGAGCAGGCATGATGCATTAAAGCTATGATTGTCAATGTAGTATTGTTTACACCAGTGTTAATCCCAGTAGTGTATTGTCCACCCACATGCCACTTGGCTGATGTGTGTTGTATTGGCAGCATGTGTTAGAGAGTGGACAATACATGTGGGATGTGTGCAGCACAGGTTTGCAGGTGTACATTTATGAACATGGTGTAGGTGCACTGTCTGCATGTACGTGCATAGTGGACACATGGGCAGGGTGACATGCCCTGTATTACACAGTGTTAAAACTCCATAGTTTCTATTTGTGGCCAGTATGCATTGTACTACACACATTTTGGAACTTGGGTACCCATGTGTGTATGACATGGTTTGACACTGTGCTGTGGGTGATACTGTTACTATCTGTCATTGGTTTGCATTCTGGTAGTATACATAACCTCAACAGCCTGACCATAAACAATTGTTAGATGATGTATTGACAACTGACACACAGATGTAGGACACACAGTAACATTTGTACCCTTCAGGAACTATGCTATGCCAGTAACCAGTGGTGTTCACCTGCACCCATTCCTGGGACCACTTCTGATTGCCATATAGCTCACTTAGGTACAAGCAAACACAGAAGGGACATGTCTGTCCATGTCTGGAAATGCATACTGTGGCCTATAATGCATTCTCCAGATGACACACACATCCTCCACAAGGGTATCATACAGACAGATGTATGTGGTCAAACCCATGATGTAAAGCTATAAGCCAACTAAAGCATGGTCATCCACCTTTACAAAACATAGTATCCCCACAGTACCACATAGGTAGTAGCCCCCAAAATGTTGACAGGTACCGATGTGTACATACAGCCAAGTGTTACATCATCTCTCCTTTGGTAATCACATTTCCAAAGGAATTTTGAAATTCCTCGGTGAATCTCATAAGCAATATGGGGTCTGCATGCATATCCACAAAGGTTGTTGTACACCTATAATGAATAGCCATCATTGACAGACTTTGCTGCATTTTAACTGGTCTGAAATATAGCTCAGGTATAAACCCTCACTCACACTATTCAATAGAAACTGTAATGAGTGTGTGTGACATGGATGACCTGGGCCAGGGATCACTGCAGTGGCTGGGATTGTAACAAGCATACAGATGTGACCTAAGGTCTGGAAAGCGGCAGCACACTCTGGTAAAGATAACATATGTGTTCATCGAGAAAGCAGGGTTCCCACCTATGAAATAATTGAGGTCACATACGTATATGTATTTGCCACACAGCTACCTGACGTGCTATGCACATACTGTTGACATTGTGATATGTCATACAGTAGTAAAAGCAAAACCCACAACACAGTGGCCAACTGTGTCACACACATAGAACACACACACTCACCAAGTGCAGGATTCAAACCCCTACCTAATTACTTTACGATATTAGAGGAATACGCATTTACACGATGCGCTATACACATTACTGAAATCCCTTCTTTTCACATGTATATTTGTAAGATGGTGACATTATCAGACTTAAAGATAAGTATACCACTTTTAATGTGTTGTAGTTGTCTCCAAAAAGGTTGCTCCTCTACAAGAGGATAGATACACACAAACTCATACAGTTGTCAAGTGTAGGATTCAAACCACTACCGAACTGCCTTGCGATACTATAGCAGTATGCATTTACACGACGCTATACACACTACTGGCAGTTTCCCTTTCCACAGGTATATTTGTAGGATGGTGACATCATCAGACACACACACACACACACACACACACACACACACACACACACACACACACACACACACACACACACACACACAGTTGTCAAGTGCAGGTTTCAAACCCCTACCTAACTACCTTGTAATATTAGAGCAGTACATATTTGCACAACACTCTATACACATTACTGGGAGCTTGCCTTTCCACAGGTATATTTGTAGGATGGTGACGACATCAGACTAGACAAACTAGGTTACATTAGGTGACATTAGGTGGGCTACATAGAAGGAATTTGTAGACACTTTGGCAATGTGATCATCAAAGGAGAGTTTACTATCTACCAGGCTCCCCAGGGCCATAATTACATTCTCCGTACATACTGGATTACCATCTATGTGGTAATTTGAGTTCACTTTGTTTTATACAAAGGGGATGACTATGCATTCTTTGGCATTCTGCTTGAGGGCATTGTTTTGACACCAGGTATCTGTCTCTGTAAGACCCTTCTGTAGGATGTTTGTGTCAACCGTGGAGTCAATTATGGACCACAGTTAGCAGTCATCTGCAAACTTGTTCAGCCATACTCCTCCCGTGCTTGCCTGTAACTCTGAGCAGTATCTACTGAAGAGGTGGGGTCCCAGGACCAATACTTGTGGGATGCCATTTGTGACTGGTTTAGAGACGGACATGGCACCCTCAACTCTGAACATGTGTGCTTGATCTGTGAGCCAGTTGGCCAGCCATCCTGTGACATAGCTGTCAACGTTCAAGCTGGTAAGCTTGTCCATTATGCCAGAGTGGGGAATGGTGTTGAAAGGCCTTAGTGAGGTCCAGGTGGGCTGTGTGGACTACTTTCACCTCCATCTCTGTCCTTAGTAACTGTTTCAAGTATGTCAACTAGGTTTAGGAGCCAGGATCTACCTTTAACAAAGCCAAGTTGGATAGAGTCCAGTGTCTGGAGGTCCCCAATGTCTCTGTTAATGGGTTCCATGATAATTTGCTCCATAGCTTTGCAGACCAGGCTGAGTAGGCCTATAGGGCAATGGTTTCCTGGTTTTGTTGTGGCACCCCCTTTGTGGAGCTGCATGACTGTTGCTGTATGTCATTCTTTGGGTACATAGCCTGTGGTAAGGTTGACTCTGGACAGTGAATGTAGGTGAGGGTGTAGTTCCTTTTGGGGCTGGTGTAAGTCACAGTCTTGGACACCATCCAGCCCCATTGATGCCGTGTTCTTAGCTTTGGAGAGGGCTGTTTTTACCTGCATGTCCATGAAGTCTGGTGCTCTGCATTCTTCTGGGATGGACACAGGCCCTTTTGGGGGTGATGTGGGGGGGAGTTTGCACTGAACTTGCCCCCCAGGATGTGGGCAATGTAAGTTGGTTCAGTGTATCTTTGTTCCATTTTGCAGTAGCTGACAGCATTTTTGAGAGTTGCCACCTAAATGTTTGTTATAGGTAACGAAGGCTTTGTGGCTGTTATTCTTACATTCCTTGGCAATTTGTCTTTAGAAAATGGCCTTGGATTATTTTATGATCGATGATTGTTTTTTCCTAATAATGATCAGTGATGCCTTTCCTTATGTGAAGTTTGCTCTATCATGTGTTCGCTCCCTCCTTCTGTTGTATAGCTTATTTATGTGCTACAACCACCGATTGGTTTCCTATTTTTGGAGGAGTGCATCTTGGTTTTATTTGGCATGTCTCAATCCATGTATCCCTGTAGATGCTCATAGAATGCACTTGTAAATGATTCTGCAGATTGTATAGCATTATCCTATAGCAAGGGTGCTTTTGAACTTTCCACTTTTGTCTTGAGAAGTGTGCTGTTTGCTTTAGAAACATTCTTCACAGTGGTTTCCTTGACTGTGGGGGGGGGGGTGTGGATGTCCAGTGTGATTACTTTATGATCTGATATTACCAGTGAGGGGTTTATCTCTGTTGTGGAGCACTGGTACCCCATGTTGGTGATGATCAGGTCCAGTATGTTGTCACCTCTAGTGGGCATGGTGACCACCTGTTCCAGAGCGTTTGAGTTTTTAAACTCTTGGAAGCATTGGGCAAAGGACGTTGTACACGAGTAATTCTCCCAGTCAGTGTTTTGGTAGTTGTAATCTCCTCATATAATGGTGTTTGGTAGGACCTTTATATTTTCCACTGTTCTCAGGAATACTGAGTGAGTTTCCTGAGACAAGGTAGGTGATCCGTAGCAGGCTACCATCTGATAAGCAGCTTTGCCCAATGTTAGTTGCACTTGCATGGTCTCCAAGGCCTCATGTTGTGCCACTAACCTGAAGGTGTGTGTATCCATAAGGTAAATGGATACACCACTTCCTTTTGTATTTCATTCTGAGTTTTGGGGCCAAAGATCAGAGGGATTGTGAGTGTTTTACGTGGAGCATGTCCAACAGCTCTGTGTTTGACATAGAGTTGTATGTTAGGCAGAGATCACCTCTGAGTAGGTGATATGCGAGAGAGTACAGCTGGAGCATTTTGAGACGGTCTGTGTATGGCATGTATTTTAGGCTGCTAATGCTATTTATGAGGTATTTCTGCAGGCTTTCCAGTTGTTGTAGATGTCTTGTGAGGTACATAGCAAAAGGGGTGTTGCACTCTATTATGGATCTAGTGAGTGATGAGTAGAGGGGAACAATGTCCTCTTCTATTCTGTATGAGACACCTTTTGTGATGAGGTGTGCCATGTAGAAGGATTTCCTGACTACTGCGGGGATGTGATTATCACAGGTGTGTCCACTTACCACCTGTGACCCAAGGTCTCTTATTACACCTTCAGTGTTAAGTATACTACCGCCTATGTTGTAGTTCATGGCTACAGAGTTTTTACCAAAGGGGATGACAATGCACTTTTTGGCATTGAGCTTGAGGCCATGGCTTTGACACCAGGCATCTGTCTCAGTGAGGCCCTTTTGTAGGATGTCCACATCTTCAGTGGTTTTGATTATGGCTCCTAGTTTGCAGTCATCTGGAAACTTCATTAGCCACAGACCTTCCATGTTAACGTTGACTTCAGGGAAGTAGATACCAGACAGGACAGGACCCAGGACTGAATCCTGTGGTACTGCACTTGTCTCTGGTCCAGTGTCGTACTTGGAGTCTGCTACTTTCACAGTGTGTGTTCTGTCAGTTAGCCAGTTGGCAACCCATCTTGTGACATAGCGATTTAGACCTAGCTTGGCGGGTTTATCTATAATTCCAGAGTGGGGGATGGTGTTGAAAGCCATGGCAAGATCTACATGGTCTGTGTGAACCACCTTACCCTTGTCTACGGTTCTGGTGATTGCTTCAATTACGTCTATCAGGTTTAGGAGACATGATCTGCCTTTTACAAACCCACCATGATTGTGGTCCAGAGTTTGGAGATTACCAATGTCTTTTTTTATAAGTTATATGATGATACATTCCATGGCCTTGCAGAGCAGGCTCATCAGGCTAATGGGGTGCTAGTTCCTGGGGTCCATGGTGGCTTCCCCCTTGTGTCATGGGATAACCATCACTGCGCACCATTCAGTAGGCACAAAGCTTGAGGTGAGGCTATGACTGAACATGGTACGTTGGTGTGGTGCCTGTTCGTTCTGTAGTTTGTGTAGAATACACCCTGGGATGCTCTCTGGACCCATGGATGCTGTGTTCCTGGCTTTGGAGAGGGTTTTTTACCTGTGCAGCCATGATGATAGCAACTTTGCAGTCTTCCGTTATAGAGATGTTCTCTTTCATGGGTGAGAGGGGGGTAAAGTTAGCACTGATCCTATCTGCCAGGATGTTGGCAATATCAGTTGGGTCTGTATATTTAGTGCCATTGTGCCGTAACTCAGAGCAGATCTGAGTGTTGCCATTGAGATTCTTGACATAGGTATAGAATGCTTTGTGGTTGTCTTTAGAATCAGTGTCAATTTTGTTTTCATAACTAGCTTTGGAGGATTTTATCATGGATCACAGCTTCTTACTGATGTGGACCATGGATCTCCTCCCCTCATGGGATTTTACCCTCTTTTGCAACAGTATTTTCCTTCTGTTGTGCAGTTTGTTTATGGCAGGGGAACACCAGATTGGCTTCCTTTTCTTGGAGGTTAGTGTCTTGGTTCTGTTTGGGATAGCACGATGCATGTAGTCATGTAAGTGCTTATAAAGTGCAATTGTGAAGGATTCAGTAGTTGTAATTGTATTGTCCATCTGCATGGGTGTCCTGCAGTTCAGCACTTCTGTCTTAAGAAGCATGAAGTTGGCTTTAGAGACATTTTTTAACATGGTTTCCATAATGGAGGTGTGGGTCCAGGATGTGGATATGTAGGGTAATTAGCTTATGGTCAGATGGGACCAATAAGGCACTGATGTCAGGTGTGGAACACCGGTCACACAGGACAATCCAAACCCCGTAACCAACACAAATAACCACAAAGTGAGCTAAATGCTACTCATTGCCAGAAGTCTCAGCCTGAAGATGCACATACTCGAGGCACTTCTCATTATGGAGAATATTGATTTCTGTGCAGTATCAGTAGCCTAGTTTAAGGCTCTAGACAGCACACCAGCACTACCAGGATACTACTCATTCCATACCTGGGGGTCAATAGGGGTTGGGAGGGTGGCCTAATGGTTAAGGTGTTTGCCTTACAAACACAGGCCAAGGGGTTTGAGTCTACAGGGGGGGGATAATGGCTTAAAAAATGGCTAGGCTGGGGGGGCAGTTAGCCTAGTACTAATCTATGAATCTATGAATACCTTCCAGCATCAGAACCTGAATCATAGCACATAGGGTGAGGATGTATCCATATTCATCAAGGATACCTACACCTCTCTCTACATGATCTCTACAGGATATGTGCCCATAGAATGTTGCACAGCAACGTTCTTCACACTCCATAGGGGTGGGGCCACAAAACCCCCTTGGCATTCATGCTCTATGAGCCTGACGAGTGTGTTCTGTAAGGCAAAGGAGCCAATCATAATGGAAGTCAACAATACAGAGATTGGGAACTTTCACACAGTTGAGCACACCCTGTTTGGCTTCATCAAATGCAGACCACGCCTCCTGAACTGGGAGGATTTCTTTGACAGTTACCCAGGCTACAGATGATTGAAATGAGCTCCACACAGCCTACCTATACCTCGCTAAGGCCTTTGACACCATTCCCTAGTCAGGTATCATAGATGAACTCACCAATCTGGCCATGAATCCATACATCACAAGATGGATTGCAAACTGGCTCACAGATAGAACCCACACATTACGCGCTGCTGGCTACATGTCAGACTCTACACTGGTAACGACTGGTGTCCCCCAGGATTCAGTCCTGGGGTCCCCCCTGTTTGGTATAGACTTCTCAAATGTACATGCCAACACAGGAGAGTTGTGGTTGACTAGGTTTGCTGGGAACTGTAAAGTGTTTGCTATAATAGATTCCCCGGAAGACGGACATATTCTCCAGAAGGGACTCTATGAGACAGATGTGTGGTGTCAGAATCATGGCCTCAAGCTCACTGTGGAGGAATGCTTTGTTGAAAACACAATACCCACAAACTACCACATGGGTGTTACCCCCTTAAAAATTACAAGGTACTAAGGGATCTGGGGCCAGATGTACATAGTCATCTTTCCTTTGACAACCATGTTGCCAAAGTGATTGGGTGATCCTATGTGGCCCATCTAATCAACAAAGGATTTGCATCAGGATCCAAAGAGGTAGTGTTGGCACTCTACTCTTACATCATCAGACCCATCATTGAGTACAGTGCACCATTTTGGATGTACTCAACTTAGCATATCCAGCAGCTGTAGAGACCACATAGGTACCTCACCAACAGGATTACTGGCCTCAAGCAGTTGTGTTATGCAACACAACTGGTAAAACTAAAGCTGTTCTTCGTTGCATACCGCCTACTCAGAGGTATACTCTGCCTAACATACAGAGCCACGTCCAACACATAACTGTTGATCATGCTCCATCTACACATAACAATATTAAATTGCCCTACACATTCCAGGAATATGAACCTCATTAGAACAATGAATACAACATGCTGGTGGGACAGAGTACCATCCCAGACACTTGACTTACTGTGGAACAGAGTCCCAATGTACATCAGACAGAAACCCTCGCTGACACTCTTCAATTGGAACCTTGATGAGTGGATGGGAAACAGACAATTCATGCCAGGCATAACATCAGCAGCCCCACTAGAAAGGGGCTTAGGCTACTAACTATTAGAACTAGGCCTTGGGTGACTACCCAATGGTGTGGTGAAAGCTGCCCAACTTGCGTAGGCTGGTATATGCCTTTGTGGAGATAGTCTACTACATACCTATGAATCTATGTGTCAGGTACATGTCTACAGATAGTAGATGTGTACTTCATTGTACAGTCATGTTTTACAGCAGGCACATACACTGTAATGCTTACAGATACTGGTGGCTGTTATGTACAGTGGGAGAGATGTGCACCTCTTGTCTTTCCTGCCATTGGTATGTGTGCTGGGTGGGAAGGTCCTGGATGGCTCCCTGTCATGGTCACCCCCTTACACACATCTCTGCCCATCCATCTTTGGCTGATTATACTGTGTTCCCCCTACATATATATAGAGGTACATAGGTAGGTAATAGGCTATCTGCCTGAAGGCATATATTAGTATGGCCAGAGTGTGCAGCTATCACCACCCATGGAGTTAGTTCCCTAGGCCTTTGTGTAGTAGAGCTGATTAAGTGATCCATGGTGTGACAGTTCAGTTTCACATACACTCATCAAGGCTCCTCTGGAAGAGTGTCAGTGAGGGTCTCGGCTTAATGTCGATTGGGAGCCTGTTCCAAAGCAATGGAAGTCTGTGAGTTAGTAATGTATCCCACCAACATGTTCTATTTAATGTTTTGATGATGATATCCCTAGAGCATGTGGTACAGTGAGCTTGGGTTTAATTCAGATAGGTCATGTACATCAATTCTGCATTGGACATGGACCTGTCTGTTGGGCAGAGAGCTCCTGAGTAGACAATATGCAACAGAGTACAGATTGAGTTATATTCAGTCTTGTTGCATAGGGCAACTGTTTGAGGCCAGTAATCCTCTTGTTGAGGTACTTCAGTGGTCTTTCCAGCTGCTGAGGGTGCACAGTCAGATTCATCGCAAGTGTGTTGTGGTACTCTCTGACAGATCTGATGACTGATGAGTAGAGGGAACCTTCTTTGACCTACATGCAAAGACTTTGACAGTTTGTGGGAACACATAGCATGATTTTCTAACCACTTTGTGAATATGTTTCTGGAAGTGGAGATGACTATCCACATGTGTCCATAGCTCCCTTGTTATCACCTACATATTTAGGGTGTTGGCACCTATGTGGTATTTGTATGACTGTAGCTCAAGGCCATGATTTTTACACCACATATGTCTGACTGAGACCCTTTTTAAGGATGTCTCTGTTGTCCCAAACATCGATTATGACAACTTTTTTGCAGTCATCCACAAACTCTGCTAAACATAGCCCTCGTGTGTTTGACTGTATTTCTGAAAAGTATACACCAGACAGGAGGGGTCCCAGTACTGAGCCATGGGGGACAGCAGTTGTTACCAGCTTGAACAGGAGACCACAATTCTTACATTGTGGGATCTATCTGTGCCCCAGTTGGCAATCCATCAGATGACATACATATTTATGCACTGGTTGTTGATTATGTGGATACGACAGGTGTCTTGGATGTTGGAAAATGGCTTTTTAAGGTCTGTGTGGGACGTGTGTAGCTCATTTCATTGATGTATGTCCTGGGTGACTGCCTTGAAAACAGTCTAGCAGGTTTGGGAACCATGATCTGCCCCTGACCAAACTGAAATTGGTAGGGTTGGGTGTTTGTAGGCTCACAATAGCTCACTTTATGAGTTCCATCATGATGGACTCCATGGCCTTGCAGATCAGGCTTAATAGGCTTATAAGACAATAGTTCCTATGGTCAGTTGTGCACCAACACTTGTGGGGTGTGCCAAATGTTGCTGTAACGCATTCAACAGTTTCATATCCTCTACAGAGGGCGAGTCTCAACAGACTGTTCAGGTGTAGGGTCTGTTTGTTTTGGAGTTCAATATGACACAGCTAGGGAAAGCATGTCATCCCATAGACGCCGTGTTTTGTAGGTTTGGAAAGTGCTGTTTAACCATTGTATATGTGATTTCTGGGTTTTCACAATATCCAGGTATGATAATGGGCCCTGTTGTCAGTGAGAGGGGGGTAAACATGTATGAACCTGTCTGACAATATGTTGGCAATGTCAGTCATGTACATGTATTCATTTACAGTTTGCACTGACTCAGAACATATATGTGTTTACATTGATATATATGACATTGCGAAAGAAAGCTTCATGGTTCTCTATGGTCTCTTTGACAACATTTTTGCCAGAACATGGATCAGATAATGTTAGGAGTACTCATTGTTTATTGATGATGCTGATCAGAGATTTATTGATCTTCTTTGAATTTTCACTTTTTCTGAACAAGTTCAGTACTTGTTGTACATAGTTTGATTATGACAGGAGTCCAATATATTATATGGGTCTGTTTTCATAAAACTCGGTGCGCAAGGCAGGATTGGTGAATAGTGACAAGTTTCGGGGTAAGAACTGCAACTGCCAGATATGTGTGGCCCACTGCTGTACTCAGACAAGGCCTAAGTGTGTGAGCATGCCCAATATGAACTTTCAGTATGTCGTTGACTGACATTTGCTTTGTTTATTTAAGTGTGCGAGCATGCCCAGTATGACCTTTCAGTATGTTGCTGACTGAAATTTGCTAAATTTGTTGGTGTGTGTGAGCATGCCCAGTATGGACATATATATTATATGTCTGTGAAAATTCAAGTTGGTTTTTACTTCAGGGCTCACCTTTGTGTTGTACATCGACAGGAAGCACGCTGTGCCTGCAGGGCTTCCATGAGTTGCTTTGCATAGACTTATCAACATTTCTACATACAGGGGGGACCGCTATTATTTGTACATTTCTACCCAGAGGGCACACCTGATTGTTACTGTGGGTGTACATAGGATGAGGGGTTCACCTGACATTTATACACATTTGCTAGGCCTGCACTGCTATGTCAGGTACTCCATTTCAGTCTGTACTGTTGCCTATCGTACTGGCTTGAGGCATACTACTGTACTACAGAACTTAGCTTCCAATTTCACGTATATTAGTTTGTGACTTCATAGCTTACCCAACCCACATCACACTGCCTGGCCTGCTGTTATCTGTCTGCATAGGCCTGGGGGGAAGTTCAGAGGGCATGATACAGCATTTGTTTGTGTTTGCGTTAGTCTACAATTGCCCTGCTGTGTCTGTGCCAGTGAAATGCTGTCATGGCTTAGTGGTTCAATACTGTGACTATAGTGCACAGTATCCTGAGTTTGAGCCCTGTCACTGCTTTTTATTTTCCTGCTGGGCAGACCTGACTGGTTAAGGAACAGTAAAGCAGGTATGAGCGTGTTTACCTGACTTTGCTCAACTTTGCCTGACTTTGCCCAACATTGCCCAACATTGCCCAACATTGCCCAATGTTGCGCTAGTTTGCGCAGTGTGCAGCTCCATGCAATTGTGCTTAAATATGCTAAATAGTGGTAAAATGTGCTTAGCGCTGCTTACATTGCTTAAAATAGGGCAGTCATGCCTCAGGTCATGCTGCAGGGCTGCCTATGTTAGATGCACATAGTACACTCCCTATACATGTTTGAAAACAGGTAGTGTCAAGTTAGGCATCCCTGTTATTGTATGTGCAAGTCAGAGAGAGGTGTCATTTCCAGGATTCCTACTGAGTCAGTGTATGTGCTATACGTTGCCTCTTTGCCAAGGCCAGGGCATACTGGGCATGCCTTCTTCTGCCTACTGGGGCAGGCTCAGGTTGTTCCTCCTCTGAGTCACTCTGTGCTTGTGCAGGCCTTGGCAATGGTGGGGGGTTGTTTGGCCCTGCCACATGCTGTTCCTGCTGCAGCTGTTTTCACAGGATCATATTGTGCAGCAAGGCACATACCATGACAATTTGGGTACATGTAGTTGGTGAGTACCGCAAGGCTCCACCAGATGTGTCCAGGAACCATGACTTGAGCATCCCAAACACAAACTTAATAATGTTTCTTGTTTGTGCATGTGCCTCATTATGGAGTTCTTGTTCAGGTGTGTGTGCATTTCTGATGGGTGTCATCAGCCACGGCTCCAGTGCGTATCCAGCATCCCCCACTAGGTGACCATCAGGGATGTCCCCATTGGCAAATCTCTGGTACAGCTGCATCAGATGCCAGATGTGGGAATCGTGATAGCTTCCAGGGCAGCCAGCACACACATTCATTATTATGCCCTGGGCATTGCACACGACCTGGCAGTTGATGGAGGGGAAGTCCTTGAGGTTGATGTAGACACTATCCCATTAATCGGGTGGTACTTTGATGTGTATGTGCGTGCAGTCTATTGCACCCACCACCTCAGGGTATTCTGCTATTTGGTGGAAAAGATGCATATTGCTGGCCAATGCCTCACTGGAATTGGGGTAATATACATGCTCACTGACATGTGCTGGCATGGCATCCAGGAATTGGGGCAGTACGCTGGATGCTGATGCCTGTGAAAACCCCATCATATCACCAGTTGGTATCTGGAAGATACCTGTAGCTAGTATTCATAGGCCAACACATACCTTAGTAGCCACTGGGATGGGTTCCCCTCTGTTGGTTCTGTGTGTGAGGTGTGGCCAGCACAGCTCAACAATTTGCTGCAGGAGGTCTCTGTCCACTTTATAGTGCTACACTATTTCCAGCTCATGTAGCCCCTAGTAGGTTACCCTGGATCTGTACACTCTTCTCCGTCTCCTCACTGTGGGTTGCTCAGCAGTATTTACAACATCACCACCCTCAGCACCTTGAACATGTTGGTTTATGACAGCAATAGCAGACTCTAACATTTTGTCAGCCTTAAGCTTTTTAAGTGTTCATTCTTTGTATACTGCAGTGTTGCAGAGTTCTTGTGAAAAAACAGGTTAGACTGCTGTTTGCAGAGTTTAAAATGCTGTGCTGGGCTAGTCGACTGCCTTTGTAATTGGCTGATTCTGATATGTTTCACCTGGCAGCTCTGCTAGTTCTGCTTGATTAACTTCCTACTACTTCTTTTCCTTCCCTTTTCCCTTTCTGTTTCCACAAAGGGCAGCACCACGCAAACAAGCGCAAACACGCGCACACACGTTCTCCCGCGTGCACATGTTGTGTACCTATTTGCAAGAAATTTCAGATATATCCATGGTGTATGCCTTTGGTTTCTTGTTTTCAGCTAGGACAACTGTAGACACGCCTCTTGCAATCATGAGCAACTCAGGGCAAACACAAGCCACTGTGCTCCAATCAGCTTACAGTCTTTCAGACATACCCCCTTATGATGTCACCTATCTTCTACTCTACTACTCCCCTACTTCTACACTTACACTCTAGGGACATGGCTCACATGCTGGGTAAAATTGGGATTCACTATCCTTATCCTCATTTGCATAGGATTGCCTGCTAATGCTTGGTTACATCTCTCACACTGAGCTTCCCCCCCTTAGCAACCACTACTCAGTGGCCATGTTGTTTTCAGCCTGTCATTCACCTGCATGGCAGAACAAGCTTTTTAGTGAAAATGCCAATTTGAGGCTATTTTTCTCTTTTTTTTTATTTTATTTAAAGAGCAGCATGTTTGCGCGCTGCTGCGCTACACTTAAACATCGGCGATTGGGAGAAAAAAAAATAATGGATTTTAAGAATTTACAACATTTGCAAATGCCAATGGCCTTATATTTGGCCATTGGCATGCTTCCTCTACTAGATGCATCCTTTATTTGGAGTTGTCATAGCTCCATTTAGCTATTTGCAGAACGGCACTTCGTTACCAATGGAGTACATTTCTGCAAATAGCACTACTCTTACACGGACAGGTTAGTGTTTCCTGGATCACAAATTTACCTCATTTGCAAAGCTTTCAGCAGCAAATGACGTAATTTACATATCATAACACTGTCCGTGCAAGAGTAGCTTTAGAAGCTCTCATGCACGCCCCTGCCGGCTATTGCTGAATCGCTCGGCAGACATATTGCCTGTCTGCCATCTTACACTGCTATTACACTCCATGCAAGCCTTTGTAAATCCAGCCCTATGTTTATATGTAAACGCAGTAAATGTGAATGAGTGATATTGATTTAGAAACTTCTCAAGCCTGTGAAGATAACCCCACCTAAACTTCATGGATCTGAAAGTGTGTAAAGTCATGTAAGATGAATGCAAGAATGTAAAAAACTTCTTATATGAGTGTAATTGCTGCAAATGTTTGTGAGTTCTCAAGTACCTCTGTATGTTTTAGCAGTCATCAGGGAGTGCCAACAGAACCAGAATTGTGAGAATTTATGGTGGGAACTTGCATGAATTTTGGCACATAACTATGGGATGGCAGCATAGAGCACCTGTTTCATGTTTTTATTTTGTGAATGTGTCCTTTGAAGGACATCAGGTTTGGGCTGTTACAGGTAAGGAAAAGGGGAAGATAAGAAATTCAGAAAAAAATTGAGAAAAAGGGGAAGAGAAGACAAGGGAAACACAATGGGAAGCCATAATAGTGTTGTGCTGGAGAAGGTGGGAGAGGATGAGTAATTTTGTTTTTATGAGTAGAGACCCCTTTATTAAAAAAAAATATATATATATATATATATATATATATATATATATGTGTGTGTGTGTGTGTGTGTGTGTGTGTGTGTGTGTGTGTGTGTGTGTGTGTGTGTATATATATATATATATATATATATATATATATATATGTATATTTATATATATATGTATATATATATATATATATATATATATATATATATATATATATGTATATGTTTTATATATATATATATATATATATATATGTATATATGGGTTTACTTCATATGATCGAAAATTCATTTGATAGAAACTCATTTGACTGAGACCATAACACCGAAATTTCAAAACACTGAAAACCCATTTGACTGAAAAATCATAACACCTAAACATTACAGTT
The DNA here is from genome assembly GCF_019279795.1 of Protopterus annectens. Taxonomy (NCBI): domain Eukaryota; kingdom Metazoa; phylum Chordata; order Ceratodontiformes; family Protopteridae; genus Protopterus; species Protopterus annectens. The sequence goes on along the minus strand of NC_056725.1, from coordinate 1,105,160,107 downwards.
AAAGATATATGCCCTTTTTCCCACTGTAGTTGGATCATGAAGTTAGAATAAATAGTTAGATGGGGTGTGGGGGGCACAGCCCCCTTCATTGGGGGGTGGGGGGAGTAACTCCCCACATAGTTTAGGTAAATATTGTTTTTTTCAAAGAGTTTTTCATTGCAGTTATAAGTATCCATGTGTATGGTTTAAAATGTCTGAAGTATGTGGGGGGGCTCTGCCCCCCACACCCCCCTAACTATATATTCTAACTCCAGGATCACACTACAGTGGGGAAAAGGGCATAATCCTTGAAATTTCATGTTTATATGTTATGAGTTTTCAGTCAAATGGGTTTTCAATGTTTTGAAATTTCGGTGTTATGGTCTCAGTCAAATGAGTTTCTATCAAATTAACTTTCGATCATATGAAGTAGACCCAAATATACATATATATAGGTTCATAGGTAGGTACTAGGCTATTGGCCCTGGGGCCTATATAAGCCTAGCCAAAAAAAGTTCCCTGGCTTTTGCCACCGAAGAAAGTTATTTTCCTGTTCCCCTGTCTAGCAGAGGCACAGAAATGATCCCTGGGGTGAATTTCCTATTTTCCATCCAGTTGTTGAGATTTTTCTTAAAGAGGGCTAATGAAGAGCCTTGCTTGATATGAATGGGTGGTCTGTTCCAGAACATGGGTAGTCTCTGGGACAGGAAAAAGACAGAGATGATAAGTGGGTCTTGTAATGCCACAATCTGCTGGTTTCACCAAGTTTCAGCAATGGAAGTGAAGACAGATAGAGAGTGTGTACAAACAGATGGTAGGCAAATTGGAAGGTACAGGTGGATACTACTACTTTCACCCCAATCCATACAACCTCAAATGGAGTCCTGCCCTGATGTTCATGGGAGGGGGGACCCAAACAGGAGGCTTCTGGTTGCTTGATGGTCAGAGCTGAGTGGGATAGTAAGTCTTGCACCTGCTGAAGAAGGCTGTGATATGGGCCTCCTTACATTTCTACAGTCCTCTGCATGGCAGCCTCCACTAGGTCCTAGAGCTCAGGAAGCTGACTTTCGAGTTTGGTCCACAGTTGGTTGTCTGCTGTGAAGCAGTTCTTGGACAGGCAGGCAGATAGGGGGAGTGACCTTTCTCACACTTGGTCTGACTATAGTTCAGATGCCCCAGGCTCAACTGTATCTGCAGAAGAAAACAAAAACGTGACAAGAAAAAATGATTCATAAGTACTGCAATGTGAATACTTTTATTTCACAGTATAACATGACAGCAGCAATATCTATGTCTTAATGCAGTGTATAATAGGCAGTATTAAACAGTCTTTTGGTGTATATCAAGGTACATTTTCTGATCTTGTGGCACTGCTCAGTTTGACATATTTGTAAGTACTGCAGTGGCTGCTCATCACTTAATAGTAATATATATATTTGGTATATTTATTA